>NC_050100.1:122821077-123135193 GCF_902167145.1 Zea mays | reverse complement strand
GAGAAGGCAGATGGGACAAGACAGGGAATTCGGCCCAAGTGAGTTCCTTCTTCACTTTTTATACTTTTCCTTTTCTATTTTCTGTTTTCATATTTCAATCCCAATTTCAAATTAAGTTTGAATTCAAATTTTGAATAAAATAGAGTTCAGACTTAAAATCTTATTCTATCTCCCTTTTCAATTTCAAATTTGGAATCAAATATGTGTTTGATTTAGCGAACCCAAATACTGGTGCAATCAATAAAGAACCAACATGATCCATACTAAAAAAATAATTATTAATTATTTTGTTTTATCCATTAGATAAATGTTCTCCATAGTAAGTTTATATACTCATATGATACTTGTTTTATTTACTTTATCCAAATGTATGAAATGCACCAACATAAAGTAAAGAAGTTACTTTCAAAATAAATATTCATTATCTGTTTATTTTGAAAGAAAGTATTGTATACTTTCATTTAAGGGTTTCTTGATTGTTTTAAGAGTATGTATAATTTATGAGGAGAACTAATCAATGGAGTATCTTTTATTGTTTATTTTCCCGAGTTTGAATTTTATGTGTTAAACTTAAAAAGAAAATCTAGTCTAGATTTGAGTCATCTAAATTTAATACTCATTTAGATAAATGCTTATAGTGTATCATTTAATGAAATGAATAATCATTTAGCTGAATAGAAAACCTTTCTATTACTTCCTTTCTAAATTAATTCTTGGTTTCGAAATTCAGTCCTCAACATTCGAAGCTCAAATATAATTTGGGATATCAGAATTTACTATTTTCTTTCTTTATTTATTTTATTTTATTTTTTTTCTTATACAAAGTTTTGGCTTTACATTCTAGTAGCAGCTACACATAGATAGGGCAGAGCACCGGGCCTTCATGAAGTATATTCTTTAGAACACAAGTGCTCCGAAGCCTCTAGTTCAGTCGACACCGCCTCCTCCTCTTAAGACTTTAGTTGTGCCAGTAATACAATCGAGTACTTGGACTCACTATTTTGGAGCGACTGTCTCTCCTCTCCATCCTGTGACCTTGGATTTCTCTACTGAGGTCATCGAAGGTGAGAGTGTTCAGAGGGCCATGCCACAAGTTTGCTCCATAGTTTCTAGTCCTTAAGTCGCAGTGTCTGTGCCAACACTGGCTCCAGCTCCTGAGACACAGCCATCAGCCACCTTAGAGTCAACACCCGCTATAGCTTCTACTGTAGATCCTAGGTTAGATTCTAACTTCGATCCATAGATTAGGGTGTACCTTTTGGTGCTTGACGCTAAAGGGGGAGAGAGGAGTGCATGAGAGTTAGGGGGCTAGAGAGAGATTATATTGGTGTTTCATGTGTTATGCTTGTATGTTACTCTCTTTTGACTCCTTGCTTTCGCTTAACACTTACTGATATACTATCATGTTTTTGATGACTTGTGTGTTTTGTTATATATATTTTTACTCTCTATATACACTTGTCATGTAAATCTTGTTATCTATGTCATGAATATTTGCTCATGTCTTCTCAACCTATACTGATTCTCTCCTGTCAAAATATATGATTATCACTAGCCTTTTTTAGAAATTTGTCAAGAACCAAAAACAAAATTCTCCCATACTCTTCTAAGGTTGTCATCAATCACCAAAAAGGGGAGATTGAAAGCATCTAGCCCCGTAGTTGGTTTTAATGATTAATAACAATGTAAGATTATTGTGAGTAACATATGGTTTGTAGACTACATGGTAAGTTAAGTCACAATGTAGGTAGTTGGACTTCAACAAAACACCTCAAATGATGGAAATCAAAGAGACGGATAAGGAAGAATGTCTAAAAGGTCAAGGGCTACTAGTTCTAAGTGTCGAAGGAGTTGTTAGACACTTAGATTATAAATAGGCCTTTATTTTGTTTTTAAGCCGTACTATAAAGGGGGTTTGGATGAGTAACTTGACCTAGAATTGTCTCATGTAGTGTGGTAGGAAACACATGCATAAAACTAGTGCTGGGTATCTCACTTAAGTCCACAAAAAAGTTAAATAAAAAATCGATTAGAAAAACATCTTAGAATAGAGAGTTGGGGCTTCTGCTGGGTTACCAGACTGTTCGGCCAGAGAGCCCGTTCTATGCTCGGTCTGGCAGTGGGCACCAGACTAGTCCGATGGCCCACTAAACTATATTGCTAGAGATATCTGCATCTGGTCTTGGTTACCTTGGCACACCGGACCAGTCCGGTGGTGCTCCAATGGCAAATCGTACCACCACAGTGTAACAACTAGTTCTGACTAGTAGTCGTTGGCGGCACATCGGTAAAGCACTGGTCGGTCCAGTGTGCCAACCGAGGATACTGTATAGTAACGACTAGTTTTTGGTTGTTGGGGGTATTTATACACCCTCAGTCAGCCACATTCATTTTCTTGCTGCCCCAACCACTTGGTATTCATTACATTGAGTTTGCAAGATCACTTTGCATAGTAAGGTGATTAGGAAATCATAATCCCGCGACTAGTGCCTCATTCGTGCAAGAGAGAGCCACCTAGAGCACATACCACTCACATTAGGCTTGTCATGGTCAAGTGAAAGTCTAGAGCTTGTTACTCTTGGTGATTGGCATCACCTAGACGACTTGGTGGCGATTGGAGCTCACTGATCACCCTAGAGGCTTTGTTGATGACCCGGCTCGGCGATTATACGCGGTCATGAGGGATGCACCGTGCCAGAGAGGAAAATGATCATCTCATAGTGAGCACTTGTTCCTTGCGAGGACTAAGGATGAGCTATATCATTACACAGGTGCACCAATGAGGACAAGTGGAGAGTGCCGACTCTCTGATACCTCGAGAAAAATTTGGAGGAGTCTTCTTTCCCTTTCTTTACATCACGCGATTACTTTGAGCAATTTACTTTTAGTATTTACATTTCTAATATTTTCCATGAATACTTAGGTTTTTTTAGAATTCCTAGCTTTTGTGATCTAGCTAAGTAGTTGGGTGAAGTTGGGCTTAAGATTAGAATCTAATCTTTTGCAAGAAATTTAGAAAATCCCAATTCACCCCACTTTGGGGCATCGTGATCCTTTCACCCTCTTAGGACCCAAACCTTCTTGGTGCTTTTCATGTTTGAAATAATCTCCTTTGGCACGCAGATATATTTGGCTCCCTTTCCCTTGTTGGCTTGCTTGTTGGCATTGATGGCTATCACCTTTCTATTCTTTTTCTTCTTGATTAAATATGGCGTAGCCGCCTTTTTATCCACCTTGTTGATGTAGGTGTTGAAGATCTTGCTTGTTGGTCTTTTCTTCTTTTCTCCCCCTGTCTTCGCCTTTGCACTGGTAAGACTTATGGACTTCCTTATGACATAGCCACCAAACCACAGTTTCACCCTCGTCAGCCTTGTTCACTCCCACAGTGGTGTTATCCTGATGAGGTTGGGTTTGTTTGGCCTTGCCTTTCTTATCATACAAAGTCTTACCAAGGCTAGCCACTTCTTGTCTTAATAACTCATTTTCCATAGAAATCTCATCCAAACAAGTTTCTACAATAACATTCTTAACAAGCACTTGATCAGGGATGGGCACATTTTACCCATGTGCCCGTGGGTAAAAACTCTATAGGGTGCAGGTTTGGGTGTAAGTTTGTACTCGCAGGTACGAGTGCGAGTTTGATTCTCAACCCAACGAGTTTTTACTCGCAGGTATGAAAAAGTTGTACCCGTGCCCCCGCATATATATATATCTGTGTGTGTGGTGTGTATAAATATATGTATTGTATATTTATATGTGTATACGCGGGTGGAGGGTTTGGTAGCATATTGTACTCGCCGTGAGTAACAGGTATGGGTACATGTTTAATATTAAACCCGCGAGTGCGGGTTTCAAACTCGTTGCCATCCCTAGACTTGATTGCATGGGTTAGAATTAACATCAATTAAATCTAAGCGAGAAGTAGAAGCATCCTTTTTAATAATTTCACAAATTTCAAATAAAAATGCTCCTGAGGTGCTACCGATCCTTTCTAGCTTAGTAGTTAGCTCATTATTATGTATGCTAAGAATTTCCATTTTCTCTAGCAAGTTTTTAATAGCATCTTGAGAGCTAGCTAACTTAGCCTTAAGTTTTTCATTCTTTTTAACTAGGCTATTGTTGGTACTTAAGGATGGAGCTTTTGACTCTATTTGCTCAATTTTAGTTGTTAGCTCACATTTCAAATTTGCAAATGTTTAAAAAATTTCTAGCAAACATTTATAGTCATTTTGAGAGCTAAGCAACTTAGATTTAAACACTTTTAATTGAGTTTTTTTGTTTAGTGCAAACATCCTCCAAAAATTTAACGGCATGCACAAGTTCATCTACGAAGGGCTTATCTTCATCATCGCTATCACTAGAGGATGGGATACTTGTGTTACCTCTTGCCATAAGGTATTTGTGTGATGACGAGAAGAACATGATGAAGAGCGTTGGCCATGGCTCCTTAGAGGTTCATCTTTACTTGAAGAATCATCCCAAGTTTTTACACTTGTGAGCGCCTTGCCTTTGCTCCTCCTCTTCTTTGTTTCGTTCGTATCTGGGAAATTATCCCAAAAGTAGACATTCTCCCCACATGTGAAGCACCCTGTCTTTCTTTGTTTTTTCATGTAAATGTTAGAAAGAAGATCCTCGACCTATAGGGGCACACCCATTAGATTAATCTTACGAATCATCCTCATTACCTTTTATATGCATCAGACCATTTTTCGTCCTTGGAGGATGATGTGGAGTCATGATCATCTTCTTCTTCTTCATCATCTTCTTAAATTGAGAAACTTGAGCTAGGAGCCTTCGTTTTGCCCTTCTTCTTTTCATCACATGCAAAAGCATATGGCATCGATGAAGTGGCCTCCTCTTGACCCATCTTTCGTGGCATCTCAAATGCCACAATATTTCCGGTCACGAGCGCTAGGGTCATTTGGCTTGAGTCCTCCAAGTTGTGAAGGATGGTGATGATGCACCCATATTTTTGTTGTGATTAAAGGGAGATGAACTTCCTCACAATGTCTATATCATCTAGCTTATTAATTCCAATAGAATTAAACTCATTAATGATAAGATTCAAATGAGAATACATATCTCTAACAAGCTCATTTTCTTTCATTGTAAAAGAATTATACTCATTCAAGACTTGGCAATGTTTTTGCTCACATACATTAGATGTGTTGTCATGGAGCTCATGAAATTTAGCCAAATCTCGTTAGCAGTTTTCAAAGTAAACACTTGATTGAAATATCCATGCTAAGAGATTCATACAAGCAAGTTTTAGCTCTAGCATTCAAATGAATTTCTTTTTCATCACTCGCGGAGAGTTTCTCGGGGTTCTTGGGTGGTTTCATCCCGTCATGAGTGACTCTCCAAACACCTAGATCAACAACTTCTAGGTAACAAGCAATTCTAGCACTATAATAAGGGAAATTAGTGTCGTTGGAGTGTGGTGGCCTATGGGTACCCATCACTTTTTCTAAAAAGTGTTGGCTCGATTAGAGGTAAAGCTAAAACGTTCCAAACGAGCCAAATCGGGCCTTGATACCAATTGAAAGGAATCGTGATGCCTAAGAGGGGGGTGAATTAGGACTTCTAAAATTCTCACTAATCTAGACACAAATAAATATCCTAAACAAAACATATAAAAATAACCAAACAATAATGTGCAAACTAGATTTTGTCTAAGTGTTGCTATCTCTACCGCAAAAGAGTTAGGCAACCTAAGTTCCAATCCTTAATTTTCTATACTAGAAATAGAGAGACTGAAACTTAAGTACTTATTGTAAATGTGAAAGATAGAGTAAAGGTAGAGAATGTAAACTCCTATGGACGTGATGGTATTTTTACCGAGGTATCCATAACCGCGCAAGGTTCTAACTAATCCTTGTTGGTACCCCGACGCAAAGGGAAGCCCACATGAGGCCCAATCACCTGGTTGAGTAACTCCGTAGAGAGCCACGAGCCTTCTCCACGTGCAAGTGGTGCTCCACTTCCGGCCTCCCCTCACACGCTCCCCGTTGTCTTCACTATCGAGCTTCCGTTTGAAATGCCATGGGCCTCGTTCCCTCCGGTATGCAGTGACCACCACACCACAAACTCGATTGGTGTGATCTCGCAAGACATCACCCACTCGGTACAATATTACAATGACTCGCGCAAGAGCCGAGGGATTTGTGGGTTGTTCTAACCTCACTCACACAACTAGGAACAAACCTAGAGCAAGCACTAATGCGATCTAACAAACCTAAGCACTTCGTAAAAGAACCTATGCTAATCACCGAGTGATTCTACTAAGCACTTGGGTGTTTGAACTATTGGAGATGTGTTTCTACACTTGGTCAAACTTCTTGAGCTCTCCACACCTTCAAATGGCCGACCAAGGGGTATATATAGAGCCCCCACTCAAATGTAGCCATTGGAGGAGTCCTGCCTATCTACGTCGCACTGAACCGGTCCGATGCCTCCACCTTAGCTAGTCGTTGGCTGCTGACCGCTACAGTAGCAGTCTGGTGTGCCACCCACACGGTTCGGTGCGTGCCACGTCATTTGACTATTGACTTACTAGCCATTACCAAACATTTGGGATCAGTATGGTGTGCACTCACCTAGTCTGGTGCCCTAGCTCGCCGAAAACCTGAGATTGGTTTCCTGCAAATCGGTCCGATGCACCTAGATTCAGCCATCTTCTATTTCTTCAACTTTCTTTGCTTGGGCTCTTTTGGTATTGTGTCTTGGACTTGTGCTGAATATTTGTAGGTCTTCTTAGAGTCTTTTCAAGTCTTCTTTTGAGGTATTGCATCCTCAGAGCCTCAGTCCAATCCACTTCGCATCCTATGAACTATAAAACACAAGCACTTGCAAAACATTAGCTCACCGGTTATGTTGATCATCAAACACCAAAATCACTTAATCAAATGGGTCGATGTCTATTTTCCTTCAAAGGGCATGTAACACCCTAAATTTGGGGGTATAAAATTTCTTCTCTAGTATCTACCAAATTCAAGTGTTACCTCTCTTCTCCTCTATAAAATTTCCTTTTTCCCTTCTTTTTAGTAGAGGTTTGGTTAATTATTTGGAGATGTATTAATACTTTAGTGGATTAAACCCTAGGGGAGACATGAATTGTTGCATCATGCTGAGCTTAAACATTGATCTTTGTTTGATGCATATGCTTGAAATGATTAAATTTGAATTTGTTATTTGGTTGGATTTGGATTCAAAAGAGAAAATAAAAAGGAAAGGGAATAGAAATTCAGAAGAAAAAGGAAAAATCCAAAGCAGCCTGCGCTCCCCTTTTCCTCAGCCTTTCGGCCCATTAGGCCCAGCATGCCCGCGCGCGCCGGCGCCCGCTCCCCCTCTCTCTGCATGGTGGGTCCCACCTATCGACGCCGCCCACCTCGCTGGTGCGCCCGTTGTCCCACATCTCTCTCTCTCTCTCTTTGCCAGTCCGGTCTCGCTTGTTAGCGCCGTCGCCCGCGCGTGCGTTCTGTAACACCCTGAATTTAGGGGTCTAAAATTTCTTCTTCATTATCTACCAAATTCAGGTGTTACTCTCTCATTTCTTTGCTTTCCTTATCTTTTCCTAAAAATTGAGAATTATTTTTGTTTTATATTGGTGTAAACTTAGTGGAATAAGCCCCAGAGGTGCTTTGGTTGTTGTATTCATGCTTTTGCATGGTGTTTCTAAGTGCAAAATATGTTTGAAACATGTTAGTATATCCTATAGAAGCACTCGGTAGATTTTTATATTGTTCGGAGTAATTATCTATTTTCTGGAAACCAAAATCTATTTAGTTTAGTTACTTAAAAATGTTTTAGAAACTCTAAGTATGTTTTTTGAGTTCATTAGGTGCCAAAACATTTCTAGGAATTTTTCTAAAATTTTTGGAAGCATCTATAATATTTTTTGCACAAAATATGGATTTCTAGGCTTTTCCGAATTTTATAAATAATAAAATCCGAACTTGACCCGAATTTCTATCTCGTCCGAACCCTAAATATATATACATGCCTACCTTCTCCTCGTCGAGCCCGTTCCAGAGCACGAAACGGTTTCCCCATATTCAATTCCAAGCAACCAGAATTGCTCGCCGAAGTTCGGAAGCGGTACCAACTCCGGCGAACAATTACTCACAAACCGTGCATCTCTTTGAAATCCAAAGATACCACTGCATTCATCTCGTCGAGGGCTTCGTTGTAGTGCATTCGATTTATCGATCAGACCACCGAATCTTCGTGAATCAACGGTTTTCTCCTCGGCTCCGGCGATGTAGTTTCCTCTGGTGGCCAGCCGGCGCGGCATTGTGGCCCGTACGTGCGCAGCTCCCCGCGCACGGCACCCGGCCGGCTAGCCAGTGCCTGGCCGCGGCCATGGCAGATGCCGGTGCGCGCCCAGCCGCGCCTACCCCCTGGTCGAGCCTTCTTCCCCCACGACCCCCATGGCCGGCCTCCTCTCTATTCCTTCCCCATGGCAGTTGCTGCGTGGGAGAAGAACGTGGAAAAGAAAAAGTGGCAAATTTGCGAAAAAACCCCTATACGAAATTAAAATCGTACGCATGAATTTAGTCTAGTTTAAAATAGTGATAACTTTTGTGTTTTAAACCCGATTCAATCCATTCAAGTTGTGTTAGATTCATATTAAAATTATTTATATGTTAGAAGTATTTTTCCCTACAGTTGTATATTTTATTTAATTTATTTAAACGTTTGTTTGACTGTAGGTTAATAGAACGACATTTTATTTAAATCTAATTTATAATTTTGAATTGCGCATTTATAAATCAACATCATCGTAATTAATGTTAACTGAACTATTGTTATTAAATAATTGGTTAGTTTAATCATGTTATTATTTATTAGTTTCGTGTATCGTATCGGTCCACGTGCCACGGTGCTGTTTCGTGCGCGTCGGCGCATGTCGTTCGCGAGTGTCGCGCGTGATGTTCGCACGCGTTGTTACGCGTCGTTCGCGTGTGTCGCGTGCCTTGCCGCGCGCGTTATCCACGCGCGAGATTAAACTGTTCGCTTATAATCACTCATGTCAGTTAATTAGTTATTTATTTAATCATCGATAATTAAAATAGTAAGTCAAAACTAAGCAGTTTTAATTTATATTTCATAAATGTCAATTAATATAATTATGTCGAATTAAAGGTTATAGTTATACTTGTTTAGCGTAAACGCGATAACTTATCGACCGTAGCTCCGACTGTCGCGTTTCTTCTCGTCGCGTGAACATAGTAGCGAGCTCTATTTTTGCATGTTCTATTATGTTTTTCTTTGAATGGTGTAATGTTATTATATATATATGATTGTTTGCTTGTGCCTGTTCATCCTTGCTTCGCGTTGCGATTAGATCGCAATTCGTTTCTAAGCTTCGAGGAATCGACGGTCAAGCATCGACGACCAAGTGATCTGGTTCTTTGAGTTCTACAAAGTTGAAAACCCTAAGCATATATTTGGAGAAGGCAAGTGTTCTGTTACCTAATTATGTCCTATTCACCTGATAATTCATTTCCCCGCATTACATAATTAAAACCTAAGGACTGACTAGCTTTCTATTTACCCTGTCCTTGATTACCTTTTTGGTCACTATGGTTAGCTTCATGCTATTTGCTTTACTTTAATCAACAAACATGATGAGAATATTTATGATACGATGATGTTATCTTGATTATGATGATGAACTTGTGATACTTTAGGGGACTCAGGCTGTTTTCTGAGTACCTCTCTGTAAGGACCTGTTCGTTGTGAGACCACTCAGGAAAAAGTGCAACCATGAGGGTGGTATGGGACGCCCTTGGCCAAGTAATTAGGGAAGTCTTGTGTTGGGTGCTGGTTTTGGTCATTGTGGACGGAGGCATCTGTTATGGTTCCTATATTCTTGCTTAGGGATCTAGGTACGGGCATCGTCCCACAACTTTTTCTTGAGGGCGGAGGGTATAGGTTTGGGTACGTCATATGGTCTCTATGCAGTGGTCATTAACAACATTCTCATAGTGAGGACTCTATTGAAAAGCCACGTAGTGAAACCCTGCCTACTCACCTTGGAAGTGTTTAAGGGTCCATACAACCCAAGGCAATGGGGATCACGACTCATGGGTAAAGTGCGCAACCTCTGCATAGTGTAATGAAACTGATACATTAGTCGTGTTCACGGTTAAGAGCGGCCTTGGGATCCTCTTTGATTAAAGATACAGATGATTTGAGATACAATGGTTCTATTGATGGTTTTGGTTACGATGATGATAATGATGTTCCTCGATGAGGAAATGATTCACGGGTTGGTTATTGCTAAAACCTGGCTTCTACTAATAATAAATACCTGACGAACTAAAAGCAACTGCTTTGATCCTAACCCCACATAAAGCTAGTCCAATTTAGCCAAATGAGACATTTGCTGAGTATGTTGATGTGTACTCACCCTTGCTTTCACAAAACACCAGGTTGCCTTTGGTGCAACCTATGCTTAGGTAAAGAAGAAGAAGAAGGTGTCGAGGCGGATCTCAAGGAGTTCTAGGACTTCGATGAGTTCAAGGATTAGGCTAGCAGCCTCCCCCAGTCAGCTGCCTGTGGTGGGTTCGTTTACGTTGGCTACGTCTCTATTATCTGCACTTTGATTCATATTATGTAAATGACTCTAGTCTTTAATATTATTACTTAATCTTTATTGTTATTCGATGCATTGTGCTATGATGAGACATTTATGTAATCACTGTGTACATGAATTTCTGATCCTGGCACGTACATAGTTCGCATTCGGTTTACCTTCAAAACCAGGTGTGACACATTCTCTCCCTCTGCTCCGTGGACCCGCCCTGTCGCCGCGTGTTGTTCGCTCACTCGCTGACGCCCCGGCCCCACCTATCAGCCCTATCCCCTCCAACCGTCTGCGTGCACGTCCAGCGTGTATGTTGTGGAGTTTGTACCCACGTCGCACGCCGAGCCCACGATCGACCACCCCCAGCCATTTCTAGCTCCCAGAGCCCCACTCACTCTCCCCCTCCCTCATTCATGCATCCGTGGAGCCCCCACCCTTGCCTAGAACCGTGCGCGCTAGGGAAGGATTGTCACCGCCTGCCGTGGTCACGCGCCCGTTTCGCCGTCGACGTTGAGGCCCCACCGTGCATGTTGCCTCGGTGAGTTTCACATCCACGTCCGCAGCTCGGGACGCACCTCAATTTGCTCCATCCCCCTTTGGTTCTCTCTGCCCACGCTCACCAGACTTCTTCTGCGCAACCACAACGACATCGCCATCGACCCGAGCCTTTGTCGTGCCACTACTGCCGTTCAAGGATCCAGAGTCTTCCCTCGAGGTAACCAACCTCCCCCGCCCTCTTATTTCCCCTTCTCCGCCCTTTGTTGCACGCGATTCCTCACCGAAGTGAGGCAACGCTGCCGCCGAGCCATCTCGCCATGGACCACCACCCTTTGGTGCCTCTGCGCCGGTGTTGTGCCCACGCTCGGGTTCGCCGCACTCCCCCTGACCTCCCTGAGCCCTTCCCGTCGCCCTAGGGCCCACAGTGCGCTCATGCCCTCGTCTCCGACGAGTCCCCACCACGGACATGGGCGCCGCCGCCGCTAGCAGCTAGGGAGAGCCGACCAGGGCTGGCCGTCTGACCTCAAACGCCCATCTTGGATCAGACGGCTCCGTTTCAAATAAATTGGATGTAATCCCGACCACCCGCTTACGATCTGACCGCCTAGTTTTTCCCCATGCCCCACGCCCCTGCCGCTGGGCCCGGCTAGTCAGCCTTGCCTGCTAACCCTAGGCCACTGACCGCCCTGACCCGCCAGTCAGTGCTTGCTCACGCCTGTGGGATCTGTTCTCGGTCGTATATCTGAGATCTAATGGCCGAGGACGCTCGATACCCCTTCGCCCGGTGTTTTTGTTAAAGAATCTGTCAGTTTCCCGGAAATCAACCCGCCGTCCTGGTTTCTTTCGCCTGAGCCCCTGGTTTCTTGTAGAGAGACCCCTAGACTTTATTTTAATCACAAAAATGTGTCTAAATTAGGGTTTTTGAACTCTAAAACTTCCAAAATTCATAACTTTGTCATATGAACTCCAAATTGGGTGGTTCAAATTGCAAAATGTTCATTATGTTATTTTCTATTTTTAAAATTATGTTTATTCACTGTTACCATGTCTTAATTTTATAGTTGTTCTCTAGGTTAGAGTTGAGGTTATAGAAACTTTATTAGAAATAAAATAAAGATGAAAACCCCTAATGAAGGTTCAAATGTTTAACTCTATAGACCCAACTTTAATTAATGCATAGTCCCATCCCTGAAATAACTTTATTTAAGCAAGTAATTGACTAAGATAGACTTAGTTAGAGAACAATATACCACTTGGCATAGTGACCTACCCCAAACATAGGAGGCACCTGTTTGTGTGCACCTTTTATTTAGGACTGGGCATTCGGTTCTTCGGTTCGGTTCGGTTCGGTTCCTCGGTTCTTGTAGAAATTCGGTTCTTCAAAAACTAGAACCGAAATAGCAAGATAAAGAAACCAGAACCGACTAGTTCGGTTCTCGGTTCTTCGGTTCGGTTCCTCGGTTCTAACCGAACTGTAACAGCCACTCTAAAATTCTGAATAACGACAACTTTTGTGAGAAATTTCAGCAACATCTCCCCACAAACAACGACAAGTGCACAATGACCATAATTTCATAGATAATACATGGATGATTAGAGGTTCTTTCGGTTCTTTGGAGTGTAGAACCGAAAATATCTCATTTATTTCGGTTCTCAAAAAACCAGAACCGAATTTCATAACGGTTCCTTCGGTTCGGTTAGTTCGGTTCCGGTTCTCGGTTATTTCGGTTCGGTTCCTCGGTTCCGGTTCTTTTTGCCCAGGCCTACTTTTATTGGACATGTGTTCACTCTGTTGCATATGTTTGGTGTACTGGTTTTTTGTTATTCCCCGAGTATGTTGAATGAATGATTGCTTTGCATAGACAACGAGCAGTTCGTGGTTCTCGAGAGTGTTGCATGAGATTTCCTTGAGCAACAACCTGGTGAAGGCAAGTGTCCTTTGACCCATTATGTCCTACTTACTTTATAATTCATTGTCCCGCATACCATGATCAACCTAAGGATTGACTAGTGTTCTGTTTTTTCCTGTCCTTGGTTATCCTTTCTGAATTGGTTACTATGATTAGTATCATGCTATTGCTTTACTTTAATCAATGAACATCATGAGAATATCTATGATACGATGATGATATCTTGATTATGATTAACTTGTATCACTTTAGGGGACTCGAGCTATTTCTCGAGTACCTCTCCGTAGAGACCTGTTCATTGGATGACCACTCGAGAAAAAAGTACAACCATGAGGGTGGTATGGGATGCCCTTAGCTGATTAATTAGAGGAACTTGAGGTGTAGTCGACTTCGTCGTCATGCTGTCAATGGGGTCCAGGCATAGTACTTGCTCTGCCGAGGCTGGGTGCCAAGGTTCATTCGTTTTGCTTTTTTTAGTCACCCCTCCTGCGGGGAGAGGTACTGTGTTTATCAAATTGGAGAAACCTAACGGGCGTCTATGACCTCTGGGGAATCTTTGTAAAGGCTCCATAATGAATCACTGGCCATTCAACTTGGTAGTGAAGATCAGTTCTGTATAACCTAGGCTGGGAAGGGATCACGACTCGTGGGTAAAGTGTGCAACCTCTACAGAGTGTTAGAAACTGGTATATCAGTCGTGCTCACGATTATGAGCAACCTTGGGAGATCCTTTGATTAGAGTTACTCTGGATACCTTTATGATGATGCTTATAATTGTAACGCCCCGAATTTCGAGTTGAATTTTTTTCTTTTCTCTATCGCTCGCTAAATTCGGGCGTTACCCCTCTTTCCCATTCCTTTTCGCTAAAACCTCATCCGTCTTCAAAACTTTAAGTTATGTGATAATAGTAAACCCTAGAGTTATTTTCTTTGATTTGCTGCACCATGCCGAACCACACATTTTTTTGATTGATTGAAAGTGTGAAAGCATTCATCTAGAAAAAATAGATAATAGAAAAAGAAAATCTTTTCTTTTCTCTCCCCTCCCTCTCCTCCCCATTTTGGCCCAGCCGCCCCCCTTGGCGCGCGGCCCAGCTGGCCGGCCGGCCCAAACGGCCTTGCCCCCTCCCCCCTTTCCCCCCTCGCGCCATGGGCCGGCGGTGCCGCGGCCCACTCCCCCCCGCACCCCCTCCGCTTTGGGCCCAGGAGCCGGCCCAGCCGCGCCCCCCACCCGCGTCCCCCGCGCGCGGCGCGGCGGTTACGCGTGCCACCGCCCCTCCCCCTGCGGGCCCCGCCTGTCATCCCTCTCCCCTCCCCCCAAATCTCTCTCTCCTCCCCTGCCCAACTCGCCCGCTCCCCTGCTCGCTCGCCGAACCACCGCCGCCGCCGCCGATCCCCGCCCACGGTGAGCCCGGCCTCCCTCCCCTCTCCTCCTCCCTCTCCCCTCCCTCCCCCTTTCCCCACGCTCGTCGGCGCCCTCCCCTCGCCACGGGCGCGCTCGCCCGCCGGCCCAGTCCGCCCCTGCCTCAGCTCGCCGGCGTCCCGCCCCGGCACGAGCGACCCCGCCCCTCCCCTCGGCGTGGCCGGCCATGGCGGCCCGGCGCCCTCCCGCAGCGCGGCGCGGCGAGCCCCGCCCCGCCCCGCCAGCGCGCGCTCGCCCCCAACCCGCCCTCGGCTCGCCGGCCCCGCCCGCCTCGCCTTCGGTGTTCGCGGCCCCGCCGCCCCGGTGGCGCCCTACGGCGCGCTCGCCGGCCCCGCCCGACCCCGCTCCCTCCCCGTGCCCGCGGTGGCGCGGCCTCGTCCGCCCGCGCTCGCCACGGCGACGCCCAGCCCGGCCATGGCGGCCCCTGCCCGCGCCCCCGCCCGTCCTGGCCCCGGCGCCCCGTGGCGCGGCGTGCCCCGCCCGCCCGGCCTCGGCCCCGCCCTGGCCATGGAGCGGCCATGGCGGCCCGCCGTGGTGCGCGGCCCGGCGCGCTCCCCCGCCCGGCGCGGCGTCCTCGCCTCGCCCGGCGTTCCGCCCCGCCCGCCCGGCCTCGCCGGCTATGGCATGTGACCATGGCCCACCCGCCCCGGCGTGTCCTGCTCGCGTCGTGATGGCCCCGGCGCGGCCTCGAGCTCGGCCCAGCGTGCCTTTGGCGCGCGGCCTTGAGCTCGGCCAGCGCGCGGCCCCGACGTGTGCACGGCTAGTTCGCGGCGCGTGTGTGCGGCCTTGCGTGCGTGCTCGCGTAGTGCGCGGTGCTTTGGCACGGCTCGCCGTGCCCTTGTCTACCCCCCTATATATTTTATGCGCGCTAATCACGTTGTTCATGTTAATGAAATAGGAAACTCAATTTAGAAATTGGTTACATTAGTTAATTCATATAGTTAATCGTCTATCTCATTTAATGTTGATCAACTGAAAGTGGTTATGTTTCTATTAGTGCATGTAGCTAACCCTTTTTATTGGAGCTAAGTGAAACTAGAGCACGTAAAGTCTAGCTATTCGTCTACCCGTAATGCGCCTCGAGCATAGGCTTTAACCCCTGCGAAACCTTCCCCCGTTTCTTTCTAACCATGGTAAATGTAATATCATATGTCATATTCTATGCATGTTTAATCTACTTGTTCTCTTGTATGGGGTACTGTTTGTTTCCTAATTTGAATGGATGGATGTATGTATGTCTGCACTCACATAGAGAACGATCCGGTTGAAGCGCCCGAAGAACTCACAGGAGAAGCCCATGAGAAGCAGTCGGTTGGTGGAGGCAAGTGTCCCTTGACCTATCTCTGTCCTATACATACTTTAATTCACCTCCCGCATTACACATTTATACCTAAGGATTGACTAGCTTTTGTTATCCATGTCCTTGTTTACCTATTTGGGTTGGATTATTATTGTTTAGCTTTATGCTATTGCTCAACTCTAATCAATGAACATGATGAGAATGATCAATGATACACTATTTTCCCTCTTCTTATTATGATGTTATACTTGTGGCCTTTAAGGGGGCTCGAGCGGTTTCTCGAGTGCCTCTCCGTAAGGACCTGTTCGTTGGATGACTGCCCAGGAAAATAGTGCAACCATGAGGGTGGAATGGGGTGCCCTTAGCTGAATAATTAGAGGATCCGGGTGTAGTTCGCTTCACCGTCGTGCCGTCAATGGGGCTCGGTGTATGCGGCTCGCTCTGCCAAGGTTGATTTGTCCCTTGGGGAGGAGTGCGATACATTTAGGAAACCAAACGGGCGGCTACAGTCCCGGGGAATCTTTGTAAAGGCTACGTAGTGAGACCCTGCCTACTCACCTTGGGAGTGTTCAAGGGTCCGTACAACCCGAGGCAAAAAGGGAATCACGGCTCATGGGTAAAGTGCACAACCTCTGCAGAGTGTTATGAAACTGATATATCAGCCGTGCTCACGGTTATGAGCGGCCAAGGGAGCTCCAGTGATTAGTGGTACTTGATCAGAGATGTTTGGATTGCAGGTGACAATGAGACTGATGGTTCTTGGTTTTGACTCTGGTAATGGTAAGTGGTACTCTTTCCATTTGGAAAGGAGTACGTTTGGGCTAATAACGTGGGTTAACTCTAAAACTTGGCTTTCTCTACTAGTAATAATAATCTGACCAACTAAAAGCAACTGCTTGACTTATCCCCACATAAAGCTAGTCCACTGCAGCTAAACAGGATAGTTGCTGAGTATGTTGATGTGTACTCACCCTTGCTCTACACACCAAACCCCCCCTTCCCCAGGTTGTCCGCATTGCAACCACTGCTCAGGAGAAGATGAAGCCATGGAAGGAGACTTCTAGGAGTTCCAAGACTACGACGAGTTCTAGGCGTGGGTTAGCGGCAACCCCCAGTCGGCTGCCTGTGAAGGCCGCATTTATCTATGTTTCGTTTTCGCACTTTGATTTATTGTAAAGACTTTGTGGATGTCTCAGACATATGATGTAATCGACTATTATTCCCCTTTTTTAATACTATTTGAGCACTGTGTGATGGTGTCCATGTTATGTAACAGCTGTGTACGTAAATTGCTGATCCTGGCACGTACATGGTTCGCATTCAGTTTACCTTCTGAAACCGGGTGTGACATAAGTGGTATCAAAGCCGTGCTGACTGTAGGACCGCTAACCTAGAGTAGAATGGTCATTCTAAGGATTATAGACCTCTGTCCCTGCCTTGACTTTGATATCCCTTCAAAAGTTGGTCATATCGACCAAAACTATGTTCTACTATATATTATACCTTGCTGAAAATTGTGTTTTATTCTAGTCCTTCATTAATTTATGGTTCATTACTTGCTGGTCATACTAGTTCTGTTCTCACTCTTTTGCTTGCGGTGTCTTTTGTAGATGGCTCGTCTTAGACACACCGCACGGAAGTCTGTCATCCCCTTCTTACCCTCTCGTCTCGCGGAGCGTCTGCTTCGTCGTCCCGTGGCCGGTCAGTCTAGTCACTTGGAGAGGCTGCACCATCGCCTGCATGAGGAGCAGGAACGTCGACGACAGGAGCAGCAGGGCTCCTCTTTCTCGCTCCAGCAGGAGATAGAGTCTGTGAGGAGCTGCTGCCCTGTGCTTCCCCTGGAGGTGCCCCCTGCACCACCACTGGGTGCCCCATCCCCTGGAGTAGCTGCTAGAGGAGACCCAGATGACGGAGGTGGTGACGACAGCTCGAGCCACGATAGCGACTTTTCTACTGACCAGGAGGCGGAAGGATGGGTTGCTCGACCCATCACTCGTGACGCTGCTCGCGGGTGTCACTTCCATGATGCGCTCGACACCCAGCTACGTCGGGCACTTAACCAGCGTACTTGGTCTATCGAGTATCGCTGTGTGGTCTACCAGCATAGTCGCGGGGTCTACCCGGACCGCTGGGAGGCGGCCTGCTTGGCGCGCCGTCCGGAGAACAGTCTCCAGAGTGCTAAGGTCTGCTCAGAGCACTATTCCATCTCTGAGCAGGACTCAGCTGAGGCGGCCATGCAAGATGCCTCACGGCGTGCGCTTTCGCACTACTGCTCAGTGCTCGGTGGGGTAGCTGACAGTCTCAACCTGAAGTATTACCCCCGCCGTCCATCTGGCAGCACAGGAGGCGTGATTGTTTCACCTGTCGGTGAGGACAATCCTAGGTTGAGCAGCACAGTCAACCTAGCCGCCGTGCTAAACACGGAGCTGGACCATGCATTAGACGAGCTGAGTAGGGCTCGTGCTGAGATCGCCCAGCTGCGGGCTGAGCGCGTGGAGCGTCGTCACCTGGATGATGGTTCCCCCGCTCCCGTCGGGACTCAGCACCCGTACCGCTCACCTCGGCGTGGACACCAGCCTTATGGCAATCCCGACTGCAAGACCAAGATAGATTTAGAACCATAGATCGTTAGTGTTGAGTCTTGCAATAAATGCTTAATATAGAAGTTTTAGTCTTAGTCTTAGTCTCAGTCTTAGCGTTAGTCTCGCTCTTAGTTAGTCTTAGTTAGACAGAGTAGTTTGCTATATCCTGTGCATTTATGTTTGTCATAATGAACTATGATTGATTTGGATCATTGTAATGACTGTCACCAGAGTGTGGGTATCCCCTGCATTTTGGTTTACCTGTTATGTTAATGGAGTTAGTCATCTAGTTGGGAAGCCTTTTATTCCACTTTCCTCTTTATCTGAGAAGCTGTGTTGGTCTGTGTTGGAGATCAGTGAAGATGCTCATCTGTTCAGTGTTTTGGAGAATTCTATATTCTTTTCTTATGCTGCAAGACTTGCAAGGTCAGTTCTGATGTGTGTTTGCATTCTGCAGATGTCAGAGAACAGGCGCAGAGGAGGAAGGCGTGCTCAGCAGGAAGAGGTACCCCAGCAACAGCAGCTGCCACCCCCGCCCCCGATGTCCATCGAGCAGATGTTCCTGATGCAGACTCAAGCAGTTCAAGCCATCGGACAGACTCTGGCCGCCATTCAGCAGCAGCAGCAGCAGCAGGCCCCACCTCAGCCTCAGATGCCCAGGGACAAGCGTGCTGAATTCATGAGAGGTCATCCACCCACGTTCGCTCACTCTTCTGACCCCATGGATGCTGAAGACTGGCTACGCACTGTGGAGCGGGAGTTGCATACCGCTCAGTGTGATGATAGGGAGAAAGTCTTGTATGGTCCCCGTCTATTGAGAGGAGTAGCCCAGTCATGGTGGGAGTCTTATCTCGCCACCCATGCCAACCCCGACACCATCACCTGGGAAGAGTTCAGAGGTAGCTTTCGTCAGTACCATGTGCCCGTAGGTCTGATGACAGTGAAGAAGGAGGAGTTCCTGGCCCTCAAGCAAGGGTCATCGTCTGTCAGTGAGTACCGGGACAGGTTTCTGCAGCTGTCTCGCTATGCTCCTGAAGATGTCAACACCGATGCCAAGCGACAATACCGTTTCCTGAGAGGCTTGGTTGACCCTCTGCAGTATCAGTTGATGAATCATACCTTCCCGACATTCCAGCACTTGATTGACAGAGCAATCATGACAGAGAGGAAGCGTAAGGAGATGGAGGATCGCAAGCGCAAGATCAGTGGACCCGAGCCTAGAAGCAGCAATCGTCCTCGTTTCTCAGGCAATCAACCTCAGCAGTTCAGGCAGAACCAGCGTCCACCTCAGCATTAGCAATTCCAAAGGTAGTATCCTCAGCACCAGTATCAGAATCGTCAGAACAATCAGTCAGGAGGAGGTCAGTTCCAGAGGCAGAATCAGTAGGCACTTCGTCTTCCTGCCCCAGCAAACCAGCAGAACAATCAGGCAGCACCAGCTCAAGTGGGAAAACAGGGCATGTTTCCACTTTGGAGAGCAAGGCCACTGGGTGATGCAATGTCCGAAGAAGGCAGCCCAGCAGCAGTTAGGCCCCAATGCCCCAGCAAAGCAGAACGTGTCTCAGCCTGGAGCAGGCAACCGCTCTCAGCCGCGTTATAATTATGGGAGGCTGAATCACTTGGAGGCTGAAGCAGTTCAGGAGACCTCCGACATGATAGTAGGTATGTTCCCAGTCGACTTTCATATTGTAGAAGTGTTATTTGATACTGGAGCAACACATTCTTTCATTACTGCATCATGGGTAAAAGCACATAATCTTCCAATAACTACCATGTCAACCCCCATTCAAATTGACTCAGCCGGTGGTAGAATTCGAGCCGATAGCATTTGTTTGAATGTATGTGTGGAAATAAGGGGGATAGCGTTTCCCGCTAACCTCATAGTAATGGGTACTCAGGGAATAGATGTCATCCTAGGGATGAATTGGCTAGATAAGTATCAGGTAGTTATCAGTTGTGATAAGAGGACAATCAAGTTGGTGTCCCCACTAGGAGAGGAAGTGGTGACCAAGTTAGTCTCGCCTGAGCCGAAGAAAAGAAGTTGTTATCAGATGGCTGTCGATGGCAGTGAAGCAGACCCAATTGAGAGTATCAAGGTTGTGTCCGAGTTCCCAGATGTGTTTCCAAAGGACCTACCAGGTATGCCACCGGAGCGGAAAGTTGAGTTTGCTATAGAGCTTCTTCCTGGAACCGCCCCTATCTTTAAGAGAGCTTACAGAATATCTGGACCAAAGTTGGTGGAGCTTAAGAAGCAGATCGAAGAGTTGTCAGAGAAAGGTTACATCCGACCAAGCACCTCGCCTTGGGCTGCCCCTGTCCTATTTGTGGAAAAGAAAGATGACACCAAAAGGATGTGTATCGATTATCGAGCTCTAAATGAGGTCACCATCAAGAACAAGTACCCCTTGCCCAGAATAGAAGATCTGTTCGACCAGTTGAGAGGAGCCAGTGTGTTCTCCAAGATAGATCTGAGGTCAGGTTATCATCAGCTCAGGATCCGACCTTCAGACATTCCGAAGACGACATTCATCACCAAGTATGGGTTGTATGAGTTCACTATGATGTCTTTCGGTATAACAAATGCATCAGCCTTCTTCATGAACTTAATGAACAGTGTATTCATGGACTATCTTGACAAGTTTGTGGTGGTGTTCATCGATGACATTCTGATTTATTCTCAAAGTGAAGAAGAGCATGCAGATCATTTGAGGATGGTATTGCAGAGATTGTGAGAGCACCAGTTGTATGCAAAGTTGAGCAAGTGTGAGTTCTGGATCAGTGAAGTTCTGTTCTTGGGTCACATAATCAACAAAGAAGGATTGGCTGTGGATCCGAAGAAAATGACAGACATTCTAAACTGGGAAGCGCCAACAGATGCCCGAGGAATCAAGAGCTTCATTGGAATGGTCGGATATTATCGGCGATTCATTGAAGGGTTTTCAAAGATTGCGAAACCAATGACAGCGTTGCTAGGAAACAAGGTCGAGTTCAGGTGGACCCAGAAATGTCAAGAGGCCTTCGAAGCGCTGAAAGAGAAGTTGACTACAGCGCCTGTCTTAGTCTTGCCTGATGTGCACAAGCCCTTCTCGGTGTATTGTGATGCTTGTTACACAGGTTTGGGATGTGTGTTGATGCAAGAGGGAAGAGTTGTGGCTTACTCGTCCCGACAATTGAAGGTTCATGAGAAGAATTACCCAATCCACGACCTAGAGTTGGCAGCAGTGGTTCACGCATTGAAGACATGGAGGCACTATCTGTATGGACAGAAATGTGATGTTTACACAGACCACAAGAGTCTGAAGTACATATTCACCCAGTCAGAGCTGAATATGAGGCAACGAAGATGGTTAGAGCTGATCAAAGACTATGAATTGGAGATTCATTACCATCCAGGCAAAGTGAACGTAGTGGCAGATGCTTTGAGTAGGAAGAGTCAGGTCAATCTTATGGTCGCTCGTCTGATGCCTTATGAGTTGGCCAAAGAGTTTGACAGGTTGAGTCTCGGATTTCTGAACAACACGCGAGGAGTCACAATTGAGTTGGAACCTACCTTGGAGCAGGAAATCAAAGAAGCACAGAAGAATGATGAGAAGATCAGTGAGATCCGGCGACTGATTCTAGATGGCAGAGGCAAAGATTTTAGGGAAGATGCAGAAGGTGTGATATGGTTCAAAGACCGCTTGTGTGTTCCCAATGTTCAATCTATTCGGGAGTTGATCCTCAAGGAAGCTCATGAGACAGCCTATTCGATTCTCCCTGGAAGTGAGAAGATGTATCAGGATCTGAAGAAGAAATTATGGTGGTACGGAATGAAGAGGGAAATCGCAGAGCATCTGGCTATGTGTGATAGTTGTCGACGGATCAAGGCAGAGCACCAGAGACCAGCTGGATTGTTGCAACCGTTGCAAATTCCCCAGTGGAAATGGGATGAAATCGGTATGGATTTCATAGTCGGATTGCCTCGCACTCGAGCCGGCTACGATTCCATTTGGGTGGTGGTGGACCGCTTGACCAAGTCAGCCCACTTCATACCTGTCAAGACCAACTACAGCAGTGCAGTATTGGCAAAATTGTATATGTCTCGGATCGTTTGTCTTCACGGTGTGCCAAAGAAGATAGTGTCAGATAGAGGAACGCAGTTCACCTCTCATTTCTTGCAGCAGTTGCATGAAGCCTTGGGCACACAACTGAATTTCAGTTCAGCTTATCATCCGCAGACAGATGGTCAGACCGAAAGGACCAACCAAATCCTTGAAGACATGTTGAGAGCCTGTGTGTTGCAAGATCAGTCCGGATGGGACAAGCGATTGCCCTATGCAGAGTTTTCCTATAACAACAGTTACCAGGCCAGCTTGAAAATGTCACCATTTTAGGCGCTCTATGGAAGGAGTTGTAGAACTCCGTTGCAATGGGATCAGCCTCGAGAAAAGCAAGTATTCGAGCCAGACATTTTGCTTGAGGCCGAAGAGAACATCAAGATGGTCTGAGAGAATCTGAAGGTAGCACAATCAAGGCAGTGAAGCTATGCAGACACAAGAAGAAGAGAGCTGAGTTTCGAAGTCGGAGACTTTGTCTATCTGAAAGTGTCACCGATCAGAGGAGTCAGAAGGTTCGGAGTGAAAGGCAAGCTAGCACCCCGCTACATCGGTACGTACCAGATTCTCTCAAGGCGTGGAGAAGTGGCTTATCAGCTCAACCTACCAGAAAATTTGTCTGCTGTGCATGATGTATTTCATGTGTCTCAATTGAAGAAGTGCTTGCGTGTGCCAGAAGAGCAATTGCCAGTTGAAGGTCTTGAAGTCCAGGAGGACTTGACCTACGTTGAGAAACCAACACAAATCCTTGAGACCGCAGACAGAGTCCCCCGAAGGAAGACCATCAGAATGTGCAAAGTCAGGTGGAATCATCATTCAGAGGAAGAAGCAACCTAGGAGCGTGAAGATGATCTAATGGCCAAATACCCTGAGCTCTTTGCTAGCCAACCCTGAATCTCGAGGGTGAGATTCTTTTAAGGGGGATAGGTTTGTAACGCCCCGAATTTCGAGTTGAATTTTTTTCTTTTCTCTATCGCTCGCTAAATTCGGGCGTTACCCCTCTTTCCCATTCCTTTTCGCTAAAACCTCATCCGTCTTCAAAATTTTAAGTTATGTGATAATAGTAAACCCTAGAGTTATTTTCTTTGATTTGCTGCACCATGCCGAACCACGCATTTTTTTGATTGATTGAAAGTGTGAAAGCATTCATCTAGAAAAAATAGATAATAGAAAAAGAAAATCTTTTCTTTTCTCTCCCCTCCCTCTCCTCCCCATTTTGGCCTAGCCGCACCCCCCTTGGCGCGCGGCCCAGCTGGCCGGTCGGCCCAACCGGCCTTGCCCCCTCCCCCCTTTCCCCCCTCGTGCCGTGGGCCGGCGGTGTCGCAGCCCACTTCCCCCCCGCACCCCCTTCGCTTTGGGCCCAGGAGCCGGCCCAGCCGCGCCCCCCCTCCCGCGTCCCCCGCGCGCGGCGCGACGGGTACGCCCGCCGCTGCCCCTCCCACTGCGGGCCCCGCCTGTCATCCCTCTCCCCTCCCCCCAAATCTCTCTCTCCTCCCCTGCCCAACCCGCCCGCTCCCCTGCTCGCTCGCCGAACCGCCGCCGCCGATCCCCGCCCGCGGTGAGCCCGGCCTCCCTTCCCCTCTCCCCTCCCTCCCCCTTTCCCCATGCTCGCTGGCGCCCTCCCCGCACCGCGGGCGCGCTCGCCCGCCAGCCCCGTCCGCCCCTGCCTCGGCTCGCCAGCGTCCCGCCCCGGCGCGAGCGACCCCGCCCCTCCCCTCGGCGTGGCCGGCCATGGCGGCCCGGCGCCCTCCCGCGGCGCGACGAGCCCCGCCCCGCCCGCGCGCTCGCCCCCAGCCCGCCCTCAGCTCGCTGGCCCCACCCGCCTGGCCTTCGGCGTCCACAGCCCCACCGCCCCGGTGGCGCCCTGCGGCGCGCTCGCCGGCCCCGCCCGACCCCGCTCCCTCCCCGTGCCCGCGGTGGCGCGGCCTCGTCCGCCCGCGCTCGGCACGGCGACGTCCGGCCCGGCCATGGCGGCCCCTGCCCGCGCCCCCGCCAGTCCCGGCCCCGGCGCCCCGCGACGCGGCGGGCCCCGCCCGCCCGGCCTCGGCCCCGCCCTGGCCATGGCGCTGCCATGGCGGCTCGCCGTGGTGCGCGGCCCGGTGCACTCCCCTGCCCGACGCGGCGTCCTCTCCCGCCCGGTGTTCCGCCCCGCCCGCCCGACCTCGCCGGCTATGGCGCATGACCATGGCGTGCCCGCCCCGGCGTGCTCGCCCGCCCGCCCTGGCGTGTCCTGCTCGCGTCGTGATGGCCCCGGCGTGGCCTCGAGCTCGGCCCAGCGTGCCTTTGGCGCGCGTCCTTGAGCTCGGCCAGCGCGCGGCCCCGACGTGTGCACGGCAAGTTCACGGCGCGTGTGTGCGGCCTTGCGAGCGTGCTCGCATAGTGCGCGGTGCTTTGGCATGGCTCGCCGTGCCCTTGTCTACCCCCCCGTATATTTTATGCGCGCTAATCACGTTGTTCATGTTAATGAAATAGGAAACTCAATTTAGAAATTGGTTACGTTAGTTAATTCATATAGTTAATCGTCTATCTCATTTAATGTTGATCAACTGAAAGTGGTTATGTTTCTATTAGTGCATGTAGCTAACCCTTTTTATTGGAGCTAAGTGGAACTAGAGCAAGTAAAGTCTAGCTATTCGTCTACCCGTAATGCGCCTCGAGCATAGGCTTTAACCCTTGCGAAACCTTCCCCCGTTTCTTTCTAACCATGGTAAATGTAATATCATATGTCATATTCTATGCATGTTTAATCTACTTGTTCTCTTGTATGGTGTACTGTTTGTTTCCTAATTTGAATGGATGGATGTATGTATGTCTGCACTCGCATAGAGAACGATCCGATTGAAGAGCCCAAAGAACTCGCAGGAGAAGCCCCTGAGCAGCAGTCGGTTGGTGGAGGCAAGTGTCCCTTGACCTATCTCTGTCCTATACATACTTTAATTCACCTCCCGCATTACACATTTATACCTAAGGATTGACTAGCTTTTGTTATCCATGTCCTTGTTTACCTATTTGGGTTGGATTATTATTGTTTTGCTTTATGCTATTGCTCAACTCTAATCAATGAACATGATGAGAATGATCAATGATACGCTGTTTTCCCTCTTCTTATTATGATGTTATACTTGTGGCCTTTAAGGGGGCTCGAGCGGTTTCTCGAGTGCCTTTCCGTAAGGACCTGTTCATTGGATGACCGCCCGGGAAAATAGTGCAACCATGAGGGTGGAATGGGGTGCCCTTAGCTGAATAATTAGAGGATCCGGGGTGTAGTTCGCTTCGCCGTCGTGCCGTCAATGGGGCTCGGTGTATGCGGCTCGCTCTGCCAAGGTTGATTTGTCCCTTGGGGAGGAGTGCGGTACATTTAGGAAACCTAACGGGCGGCTACAGCCCCGGGGAATCTTTGTAAAGGCTACGTAGTGAGACCCTGCCTACTCACCTTGGGAGTGTTCAAGGGTCCGTACAACCCGAGGCAAAAAGGGAATCACGCCTCATGGGTAAAGTGCACAACCTCTGCAGAGTGTTATGAAACTGATATATCAGTCGTGCTCGCGGTTATGAGCGGCCAAGGGAGCTCCAGTGATTAGTGGTACTTGATCAGAGATGTTCAGATTGCAGGTGACAATGAGACTGATGGTTCTTGGTTTTGACTCTGGTAATGGTAAGTGGTACTCTTTCCGTTTGGAAAGGAGTACGTTTGGGTTAATAACGTGGGTTAACTCTAAAACTTGGCTTTCTCTTCTAGTAATAATAATCTGACCAACTAAAAGCAACTGCTTGACTTATCCCCACATAATGCTAGTCCACTGCAGCCAAACAGGATACTTGCTGAGTATGTTGATGTGTACTCACCCTTGCTCTACACACCAAACCCCCCCTTCCCCAGGTTGTCCGCATTGCAACCACTGCTCAGGAGAAGATGAAGCCGTGGAAGGAGACTTCCAGGAGTTCCAAGACTACGACGAGTTCTAGGCGTGGGTTAGCGGCAACCCCCAGTCGGCTGCCTGTGAAGGCCGCATTTATCTATGTTTTGTTTTCGCACTTTGATTTATTGTAAAGACTTTGTGGATGTCTCAGACATATGATGTAATCGACTATTATTCCCCTTTTTTAATACTATTTGAGCACTGTGTGATGATGTCCATGTTATGTAACTGCTGTGTACGTGAATTGCTGATCCTGGCACATACATGGTTCACATTCGGTTTACCTTCTGAAACCGGGTGTGACAATAATTATGGATTATGGTATTTCCTCTTGGAGGGAGTACTATTTGGGTTAATATCTTGGGATTATTGCTAAAACTTGGCTCTCTACTAGTAATAAGTACCCGACCAACTAAAAGAAACTGCTTTAAGCTTCCCCCACATACAACTACTCCACTTTAGCTAAACAGGACATTTGTTGAGTATGTTAATGTGTACTCACCCTTGCTTAAAAACAACAAACACCAGGTTGTCCCCATTGTAACTAGTGCTCAAGAGAAGATGAAGGCTATATGGAGGACTTTTTGGAGCTTCAGGACTTTGAGGAGTTCTAGAATAGATTAGTGGCAAACCCCCAGTCAGCTGCCTGTGAAGTCCTTATAGTACTGTGTATCGTTCAGCACTTTGATTATGAATTAAGTTATTGACTTTGTGGATGTTTCGAACATCGTGATGTAATAAAGTATTTATTTCCGCTATTATTTTGAGCAATGTGTGATGATGTCCAATTATGTAATCGTTGTATACGTGAATTTCTGATTCTGGCATGTACATGGTTTGCATTCGGTTTGCCTTCTAAAACTAGGTGTGACTTAAGTGGTATCAAAGCCTTGATTACTATAGGACCACTAACCTAGAATAGAATGGTCGCTCTAAGGAGTATAGACCCTCATTCTCACCTTGACCTTTGGTGTTACTTCAAAAGTTGGTCATCTCAACCAATTCTATGTTATACTACTACATATATACTACACCTTGCAAAAAAATACCTTATTCTGCTTAGAGTTTACTTGCTGGTCATATAGTTTTTGTTGGCGTTTCGACCTCGGGTGGTCCCTGGACCGACGAGTGAATTGTCGCCGCGTGTCCTAGCCTAGATGGGTCGGCGCGAGACGGAGCACGAAGGGAGGAAGAGACAGGCAAAGGGGAAACCCGCGACCTTCGTGTTGCCCTGCGCCCAGGTCGGGTGCGCTTGCAGTAGGGTGTTACAAGCGTCCGCGTGGGAGAGAGAGCCTTGTGCGCCGGCCCGTTCCCCCGCGCGGCCAACCTTCTCGTACGAGAGCCCTGGACCTTCCTTTTATAGGCGTAAGGAGAGGGTCCAGGTGTACAATGGGGGGTGTAGCAGTGTGCTAACGTGTCTAGCAGAGAGGAGCTAGAGCCCTAAGTACATGCCATCGTGGTAGTCGGAGAGGTTTTGGCACCCTGTTCATGTGATGACGTGGCCGTCGGAGGAGCGCTGGAGCCCTATGGAAGGACATCTGTTGGGGCTGTCGAATCCTTGCTGACGTCTCCTTGCTTCCGTAAGGGGCTGAGAGCCGCCATCGTCATGGAGCACGCGGGGCGCCATCATTATTTGTTTCTCGGGGCGAGCCAGATGGGACGCCGGTCTTGTTCCCCGTAGCCTGAGCTAGCTAGGGGTAGGGTAATGATGGCCTTCCTTGTGACGTGGCGGGTCCGAGCCCGAGGTCGGGCGAGGCGGAGGCTCCTCCAAGGTCGAGGCTGAGTCCGAGCCCTAGGGTCGGGCGAGGCGGAGACCGTCTTCCGAGGCCGAGGCTGTGTCCGAGCCCTGGGGTCGGGCGAGGCGGAGTCCGTCGTCCAGCGTCGAGGTTGAGCCCGAGCCCTGGGGTCGGGCGAGGCAGAGACTGTCTTCCGAGGTCGAGGTTGAGTCCGAGCCCTGGGGTCGGGCGAGGCAGAGTCCATCGTCTTCTGGAGCCGAGGCTGAGTCCGAGCCCTAAGGTCGGGCGAGGCGGAGTTCGTCGTCTTTCGGAGCTGAGGCTATGTCCGAGCCCTAGGGTCGGGCGAGGCGGAGCTTCCTATGGTGCCCAAGGCTGGACTTAGCTGCTATCAGCCTCACTCTGTCGAGTGGCACAGCAGTCGGAGCGACACAGGTGGCGCTGTTTTCTTGTTAGGCCGGTCAGTGGAGCGGCGAAGTGACTGCGGTCACTTCGGCTCTGTCGACTGAAGAGCGCGCATCAGGATAAGGTGTCAGGCGACCCTCGCATTAAATGCTCCTGCGATACGGTTGGTTGGCGTGGCGATCTGGCCAAGGTTGCTTCTCTGCGAAGACTGGGCCTCGGGCGAGCCGAAGGTGTGTCTGTTGCTTGAGGGGGTCCTCGGGCGAGACGTGATTCCTCCGGAGTCGGCTGCCTTTGCCCGAGGCTGGGCTCGGGCGAGGCGAGATCGTGTCCCTTGAGTGGACTGAGCCTTGACCTTAATCGCGCCCATCAGGCCTTTGCAGCTTTGTGCTGATGGGGGTTACCAGCTGAGATTAGGAGTCTTGGGGGTACCCCTAATTATGGTCCCTGACAGTAGCCCCCGAGCCTCGAAGGGAGTGTTGATACTCGCTTGGAGGCTTTTGTCGCACTTTTTTGCAAGGGGACCGGGCTTCCTCGGTTGCGTTTCGTTCCGGTGGGTGCGCGCGAGCGCACCCGCTGGGTGTAGCCCCCAAGGCCTCGGAGGAGTGGTTTGACTCCTTCGAGGTCTTAGCGCGTTTCGTGATGCTTCGGCCGGTCTGGTTGTTCCCTCATGCGAACTGGCCGTAGCCCAGGTGCATAGTCAAGTCCCAAGTTCTCGGGCTGGTATGTTGACGCTGTCAACGGTTTGGCCGGAGCCGGGTTTGCGAGAGCAGCCCCCGAGCCTCCGCACAGAGCGAGAGGACGGTCAAGGACAGACTCGGCTTTTTTCATACGCCCCTGCGTCGCCTTTCCGCAAGGATGAGGGGGGGAGGGGGAAAGCGCCATGTTGCCCTCGGAGGGCACCGAACATGGTGTCTCTAGTGAGTTGCTAATGGGTAATCCAAGTGGACGCCCGTGCCCCATTCGTTAGGGGTCGGCTAGTGGCCCGGAGGCGCGCTCCAAAAGTACCTGCGGGTGATTCGCCGGACCCGGTCCCCTTTTGACGGGGTCCGGGGGCTCGATGCCTCCCTCTGGTGGGATTCCGTTACAAAATCATTCCTGTCGGTCTCGAAAATGTCCTAGGGTACCTCGGGAGCGTAGCCCGAGCCTTGGTTATGTATCGAACGTACCCAGGGTCATCCCTCGCTCTGCGTGCTCTGAGGCGGCTGTTAGAACCCTTCGGGGGCCAGCCTACGAACCCCTGATCAGTAGTGGGCGCGGAGCCCGAGTGGCCTGAGGCGGCCATTGAACCCTTCCGAGGGGCCAGCCTTCGAACCTCTGACCAGTAGTGGGCGCGGAGCCCGAGTGCTCTGAGGCAGTTGTTGAACCCTTCCGAGGGGCCAGCCTTCGAACCTCTGATCAGTAGGGGGGCTCGGGGCCCGCTTCCTTCGCGGAGAAGGATCTCTTTCGGAGTATCCCCTTTCCCGGTCCCTGTGGCAAGAGAGAGAAAGAGGAAGTGGAAAAGGATACGAAATCGAATGACGTGGCGCACCTTTTTTGACGCGGTCATTATGACGGAGGTGAAGCGTCGCCTGCTTCGCCTGTCAAAGGTGCCGCCTGTCCTGCCGCAGAGTTAATGCGACGGGACGAGTGGTTCGCGGGGCAGCCATTGTGCGTGCGTGAGCCGTTCGAGGAATGGAACACGGGCGCGTCGTCTTCACGCTGTGGGAGAGGGTTCTCTCGCTGTCCCAGGAGGGGGCATGAGCTTGCTGATGACTTGACTGCTGCTTTCGCCCGCCTGCCACCGCCATTACTGCCGACCCATTTTTGGCCGTATCGACCGTCGCGTCTTCTCCTGCGGCTGACTGACCCGTGACCGATGTGATCGGTTGGCACTGTCGGGTCATGCGCAGGGTCGTCTCGAGTCGCGGCACCAGTTCTGTAGTCGAGAAGGCGCAGTACTGGCGCGAGTGGCTGTGCAGTTTCTCGCACGTAGTAACCGGTGCGCCGGTTACATGACGTGTGGGCCTGGGCCTCCATGCCGGACGCGTCGAAGTCGAAAGGGTGCGCCCCCTTGGTGCGGTTGCATGCCGCCTGCATGGCGGTCCGCCCTTTCACCTGCTGGTCCGAGCGATAGTGGAGGAGTGCTTGTAACTGCTGGGCAGTTGTGCGCACCGCGCGCGGCGGTTTGGCTTCTTCTGTCCCGGGCCAGCTTGCATGACGCGTGGGACCCAGCCCCCGTGTCGTAGGGGGAGGACCTTGGAGCGTGTTGAAGAAGACTCGGTCCGTGCCGGCTGAGGACGCAAGTGGGGAGAGTCGCCTTTAAAAGGAGGGTGACCCCCTTGGATGGCAACCATGTCTTCGCACTCCCTCCATGCATCACATCCTTCCATCTTCCGAGCCCCCGGATGGGGAGCACTCACGTCGCTTTCGTCTTGCTCTCATTGGAGGAACGCAACTTCGCGGAAGTTGGTACCTTTCAGCCATCGCTCGGCTTCAAGGATTTTCATCAGGCAGCCCGGCTGCATCCCCTTGCCGGTGGTCACCCAAGACGGTGACCACCAGTTCGATGGTGGGGAGAAGCAAGCCGGGCTGCAACTTCTGCCCCGCCCTCAGCTTCAAGGATCTTCATCATCCTGGCTGGGGCGGAGGCCGGACTGAGCTGGAGCTCTACCTCCCGCGCGGGTTCATGGGTCACCTTCTCCCTCAGCATTCAGGGGAGAGGGCGCTCACCGGCCTAGCGGGAGGGTCGGACTTCGACAACATGGGGCTGGTCGGCGGCGAGCGTCGTCAGCTTCAGCACGTTGGGCTCGCTGGCTCAGCTGGCTCTGGCTCGGCTCCCGGTGCCCCCTCCCGCCGTGAGAGCGGTTGTCGCGCCACACGCACCGAAGGACCGCCCAAGATGTCGCGCGCTGCTAGGGCGGCGTTCGTGTTCTTGGGCTGTCCTGCCTTTGCCCCGGTACGGCGCCTCTGCGCGGAGGTTGGTGCTCGCCCGTCCGGGAGGATCCGAGTGGGGATCTGCCGATGGGCAGATGGCTTCCGTCGTTGGCGCTGAGGTGGTGGCGGCTGAAGAAGTTCTCGTCGCCGACGGGATCACCGCCACCATACGCGCTCCGGGCCTCCGACTCTTTGGCTTTGATAGCTTGTCCTTGCCCCTCGAGTGGGGACGTGGGCGAGGGCCTTGTTGCAGCAGCGTCCACCCTGAGGCCATCGCTGCTGCTGTTTGGCCACCTAGAGCGGAGGTCGTTGTCGCTGCTGCCGGAGCGGGCGTCGGCGAGCCACCAGGGGTTTCGTCGCCCTGCAGGCCCTCCAATGTGAGGGGTTGTTCGTACCTGCGGGGGTGGAACCAGAGTTCCGTTTGTAATGGCACCTTGAGTGTCGGTGTCTGTTCATTGTGGCTGTCGGGGCCTGAACATGTATGTATTTTTGGCACGAAGCCCTGTTTTTCCCTCATTTCGCCTGTCGGCTAACTGAACCGCTTAACCAAGTGTGAGTTGCCTCGTGCGAAGGTGACGAGTGAGGTATCCGTATCCCGGAGGCGTAGGAGTCCCTCGGCTCGGTCGGCCTTGCCGCCCGAGGCTTCTCTTGCTTAGTTAAAGGAAACCCTCGGCCGCTCTATGATGAGCCGGAGCCGGAGGCAACGGTGTCAGTGTGGACAGAGGCAGAGTTGGCTCGAAAAGAGGCTTCGTCGGCCGGAGCCTAGCCGGGCCGTCCACTAGCGGGACCAACACCGGAGTCGAGTTGCCGAGGCCACGAGCCGGGCTGGTGTCCTCGGAGGACAGCTGGCTGAGGCTTCGGGGCGGCCGGCCGAGCCATCTGCTCAGGCCGGGTTCCTGGAGGAGACCCTAGCGGCGATGGCCCGGGCGTGGTGCTGACGTCGTCCTTCAAAGCGGAGATCCTTTGCCCGTGTTGCCGTCCGAGGCTCGGTCGGACTTCGCCGAAGGTGGAGTTGACACCGAGGGTGCTGCTGCTCCCCCTCCATCGACGTTTGAGCCTGCAGGATCGGTTCGCCTGTAGTATGCATATGTTTTTTTGCGGCCGCCGAGGCCCAAACATACTGTCGTCGTGTTGTAAAGCTGCGTTTCTTTTCCTCTTGCTTCGAGTATCAGGGCTTGCTCGTCGGTAGCAGAATTGTTTGTCCGAGCGAGAGTTACTTTTCACGGAAGGTGATGAGTGAGGTATCCGTATCCCGGAGGCATAGGAGTCCCTCGGCTCGGTCGGCCTTGGCTGCTTACGTGTACTCCGTCGTTTTTAGGATCCCACTTTCGAAGTAGTCGAAAAGCACGAAAGACGTTCTGGCAGAAAGACCTTTTCCGAGGAAAATTTTGACGCAGAGGGGGTTCCCCCCTTCTAGCCCTCGAGGGAGGGTTGGGCTTTGCCGAGGCAAGGCTGACCCTTCCTTGATGGTTAGACTTCATATGTAAACGAGGTATATGAACGGCTTGAAAACATCTTAAGGGTAGAAGCGACGTAGCTGTCGGATGTTCCAAGCGTTGCTGTAGACTTCGCCTTGACTGTTGGCCAGCTTGTACGTCCCGGGCTTCAAAACCTTGGCGATGACAAACGGCCCTTCCCAGGGAGGCGTGAGCTTGTGCCGCCCTCGGGCGTCTTGTCGTAGTCGAAGCACCAAGTCGCCCACCTGGAGGTCTCGGGACCGAACCCCTCGGGCGTGGTAGCGTCGCAGGGACTGCTGATACCACGTCGAGTGTAGTAAGGCCATGTCCCGAGTCTCTTCCAGCTGGTCCAGTGAGTCTTCTCGGTTGGTTCGATTGCTTTGGTCGTTGTACGCCCTCGTCCTCGGGGAACTGTATTCTAAGTCTGTGGGCAAGATGGCTTCGGCCCCATAGACTAGAAAGAACGGTGTGAAGCCCGTGGCTCGGCTCGGCGTTGTCCTCGGGCTCCAGACCACCGAGGGGAGTTCCTTCATCCATGGCTTGCCGAAATTGTGGAGGTCGTTGTAAATCCGTGGCTTGAGTCCTTGCAGAATCATGTTGTTGGCACGTTCTACCTGCCCATTCGTCATGGGGTGAGCCACGGCGACCCAGTCCACCCGGATGTGGTGATCCTCGCAGAAGTCCAGGAACTTTCTGCCGGTGAACTGGGTGCCGTTGTCGGTGATGATGGAGTTCGGGACCCCGAAGCGATGGATGATGTTGGTGAAGAACGCCACCGCCTGTTCGGACATGATGCTGTTTAGGGGTCGGACCTCGATCCACTTGGAGAATTTGTCGATGGCGACCAGCAGGTGCGTGTAGCCCCCGAGTGCCTTCTGCAAGGGACCGACGAGGTCTAGACCTGTCACACCCGGTTTTAGAAGGCAAACCGAATGCGAACCATGTACGTGCCAGGATCAGTAATTCACGTACACAGCAGTTACATAACATGGACATCATCACACAGTGCTCAAAATGGTATTAAAAAGGGAAATAATAGTCGATTACATCATACGTCTCAGACGTCCATATAGTCCTTACAATAAATCAAAGTGCGAAAATGAAACGTAGATAACCGCGGCCTTCACAGGCAGCCGACTGGGGGTTGCCGCTAACCCACTCCTAGAACTCGTCGTAGTCTTGGAACTCCTGGAAGTCTCCTTCCACAGCTTCATCTTCGCCTGAGCAGTGGTTGCAATGCTGACAACTTGGGGATGGGGGGGGGGGGTTTGGTGTGTAGAGCAAGTGTGAGTACACATCAACATACTCAGCAAGTATCCTGTTTGGCTGTAGTGGACTAGCTTTATGTGGGGATAAGTCAAGCAGTTGCTTTTAGTTGGTCAGGTTATTATTTACTAATAGAAAGCCAAGTATTAGCATTAACCCAAGTTATTAACCCGATGTACCCTTCCCAAACGGAAAGAATACCACTTACCAGCACCATAGTCATAACCGAAACCATCGATCTCATAGCCACCTGTACCAAAGTATCTCTGATCAAGTACCACTAATCACTGGAGCTCCCTTGGCCGCTCATAACCGCGAGCACGGCTGATATATCAGTTTTCAAACACTCTGCAGAGGTTGTGCACTTTACCCACAAGCCGTGATTCCCTCTTGCCTCGGGCCGATCAAACCCTTAAACACTACCAAGGTGAATAGGCAGGGTTTCACTACGTAGCCTTTACAAAGATTCCCCGGGGCTGTAGCCGCCCGTTAGGTTTCCTAAATGCACCGCACTCCTCCCCAAGGGGTGAACCAAACTTGGCAGAGCGAGCCGCATACACCGAGCCCCATTAACGGCACGACGGCTATGCGAACTACACCCCGGTTCCTCTAATTATTCAGCTAAGGGCACCCCATTCCACCCTCATGGTTGCACTGTTTTCCCGGGCGGTCATCCATAGAACAGGTCCTTACGGAGAGGCACTCGAGAAACCGCTCGAGCCCCCTTGATGACCACAAGTACAACATCATAATAAGAGAAGGGAAAATAGCGTATCATAGATAATCTCATCATGTTCATTGATTAGAGTTTGAGCAATAGCATAAAGCTAAACAATAATAATCCAACCCAGATAGGTAGACAAGGACATGGATAACAAAAGCTAGTTTATCCTTAGGCATAAATGTGTAGAGCGGGAGGTGAATTAAATAATGAATAGGACAGAGATAGGTCAAGGGACACTTGCCTCCACCAACCGACTGCTACTCAGGGGCTTCTCCTGCGAGTTCCTCGGGCTCTTCAACCGGATCGTTCTCTAAGCGGGTGCAAACATACACACATCCATCCATTGAAATTAGGAAACCAACAGTACACCATACAAGAGAACAAGTAGAGCAAATATGCATAGAATACCACATACGATAATGGATTTACCTTGGTTAGAAAGAAACGAGGGAAGGTCTCGCAGGGGTTAAGGCTTATGCTCGAGGGGCACTACGGGTAAACGAATGACTAGACGTCACACGCTCTTGTTCCAGTTGGTTCTAACAAAAGGATTAGCTACATGCACTAATGTAAACACGATCACTTTTAGTAGATTAACATTGAATAAGATAGACGATTGACTATACAAATTAACTAACGTAACCAATTTCCAAATTGAGACTCCTACCTTATTAATATAAACAACGTGATTAGCGCATATAGGAGACGGGGGGTAGACGGGGGTTAGGGGGTAGACGATCGTGTCGAGGGCACGACGAGCTACGCCAGAACGCTGCGCGAACACGCGCACGCGCAAAGCCACACTTAACGTGCTGCGAACGAGTCGCGCACGCGTCGGGGCCGTGCGCTGGCCGAGCTCGAGGCCACGCGCCGAAGGCACGCTGGGCCGAGCTCGAGGCCACGCCGAGGGCCGACACGACGCGAGCAAGGCACGGCGGGGCGAGCAGGCAAGCACGCCGGGGAAAGCGAGCGCGGGCGAGCGAGGATACGGTCGGACGAGGCCGAGCGCGGGGACGGGTGGCCGAGCCAGGGCACGGGGGCGGTTGAACCGGGGGGGGGGGGGGGCGGCCGAGCTCGCCGGGAGGCGGGCGGCCGAGCGGGGCGGGGCGGCTCGCCAGAGGGCGGCCGGGAGCAGGGCCGAGCGCGGCTCGCCGGGGGCGGCCGGGCACGGGGCGGCGTGGGGCGCCGGGGCGGCCAGGGAGCCGGGCCGAGCGGGCGAGGCTCGCCGAGCCGGGGCCGGGCGCGGCGAGGGCGGGTCGCCGGGGCCGAGCGGCTCGCCGGGGAGCCGGGCGGGCGCGGGGCGGCTCGCCGGAGCGGGCGCGAGGGCGGGACCGAGCGAGCGCGGCCGGGCTCGCCAGGGGCGGGGCCGAGCCGGGCACGGGAGGGGGCGGGGCGGCTCGCCGGCGGGGCGGCCGAGCGCGGGGGCGGGCTGGTCGCCGGAGGCGGGGTCGAGGGGCGCGGCCAAGTCGGGACGGCCAGGGACGGGGAAGGGGCGGCGCGGGGCGGCGGAGCGGGGCCGGGCGAGGGCGGCCGGGGCGCGGGACGGGGCGGGCGCGGCCGGGCGCGGGCTCGCCGGGGGGCGACGAGGCGGGGCCGGCGCGGCCGGGCGCGAGCTCGCCGGGGCGAGGCGGGGCCGGCGCGGGCCCGGCTCGCCGGAGCGGGCGCGAGCGCAGCCGGGCGCGGGCGGCTCGCCGGAGGGCGGCCGGGCGGGACCGGCGCGGGCGGGGCCGGCCGAGGTCGGGGACGGGCGCGCCCATGGCGCGGAGGGGAAGGGCGCCGGAGGGAGGGGAGGGAGGAGAGAGGGGAGGAGAGGGGGCCTCACCGGAGGGGAGAACGGCGGCGGCGCGGGGGCAAGGGGCGACGGCGGCTAGGGTTAGGGTTAGGGTGAGGGAGGGAGAGAGAGAGATGACGAGCGGGGCCCGCGGGAGGATTTTTGGAAAAAAAAGAAAAAGGGTGGGGGGCGGCTGGGCCGGTTGGGCCTAAAGTGGGGGAGGGAGGGGGCGCGCGGCTGGGCCGGCGCGGGGCCCACGCGAGAGGAGGGGGGAGGGGCGGCTGGGCCGCCAGCTGGGCCGGCCGAAGGGGGGGGGGCGGCTGGGCCGAATAGGGAAGAAGGGGGGAGAGAGGGAAGAAAAAGAAAGAAAGAAAAGAAAAGAAAAAAAAAGAAAAGGCTTTTTCTTTTTTTCTAATTTCTAATTTTCTCTAGACGAAAGCATTCACATTTTTAATCAAACAAAAAGTATGCATGGTTCGGCATGATGCTTCACACAAAATAAAGTATTTTAAGGTTTTGCCTTACATGAGGTCTAAAGCCAAAACCCGCTATAACTTTGGAAAAGGTCAAGGTTTAGCGAGAAGAAAAGGGAAAAAGGAAAGAGTAACGCCTGAATTTGGTGAGGGAAAAGAAGAAAAAAATTCTACCACCAAATTCAGGGCGTTACAAACCTATCCCCCTTAAAAGAATCTCGCCCTCGAGATTCAGGGTTGGCTAGCAAAGAGCTCAGGGTACTTGGCCATCAGATCATCTTCACGCTCCCAGGTTGCTTCTTCCTCAGAGTGGTGATTCCATTTGACTTTGCACATTCTGATGGTCTTCCTTCGGGTGACTCTGTCTGCAACCTCAAGGATCTGCACTGGCTTCTCAACGTAGGTCAAGTCCTCCTGGACTTCAAGACCTTCCACTGGCAACTACTCTTCTGGCACACGCAAGCACTTCCTCAACTGAGACACATGAAAGACATCATGCACAGCAGACAAATTCTCTGGCAGACTGAGCTGATAGGCCACTTCTCCACGTCTTGCAAGAATCTGATACAGACCGATGTAGCGGGGTGCTAGCTTGCCTTTCACTCCGAACCTTCTGACTCCCCTGATCGGTGACACTTTCAGATAGACAAAGTCTCCGACTTCAAAACTCAGCTCTCTTCTTCTTGTGTCTGCATAGCTTCGCTGCCTTGATTGCGCTATCTTCAGATTCTCTCGGACCATCTTGATGTTCTCTTCGGCTTCGAGCAAAATGTCTGGCCCAAACACTTGCTTTTCTCCAGGCTGATCCCATTGCAACGGAGTTCTACAAGTCCTTCCATAGAGCGCCTGAAATGGTGACATCTTCAAACTGGCCTGGTAACTGTTGTTATAGGAAAACTCTGCATAGGGCAATCTCTTGTCCCATCCGGACTGATCTTGCAACGCACAGGCTCTCAACATGTCTTCAAGAATTTGATTGGTCCTTTCGGTCTGGCCATCTGTCTGCGGATGATAAGCTGAACTGAAATTCAGATGCGTGCCCAAGGCTTCATGCAACTGCTGCCAGAAATGAGAGGTGAACTGCGTTCCTCTGTCTGACACTATCTTCTTTGGCACACCATGAAGACAAACGATCCGAGACATATACAATTCTGCCAATACGGCACTGCTATAGTTGGTCTTGACAGGTATGAAGTGGGCTGACTTGGTCAAGCGGTCCACCACTACCCAAATGGAATCGTAGTCGGCTCGAGTGCAAGGCAATCCGACTATGAAATCCATACCAATTTCATCCCATTTCCACTAAGGGATCTGCAACGGTTGCAACAATCCAGCAGGTCTCTGGTGCTCTGCCTTAATTCTTCGGCAACTATCGCACATAGCCACATGCTCTGCGATTTCCCTCTTCATTCCGTACCACCAGAATTTCTTCTTCAGATCCTGATACATTTTCTCACTGCCAGGGTGAATCGAATAGGCCGTCTCATGAGCTTCCTTGAGAATCAACTCCCGAATAGACTGGACATTGGGAACACACAAGCGGTCTTTGAACCATATCACACCTTCTGCATCTTCTCGAAAATCTTTGCCTCTGCCATCTAGAATAAGTCGCCGGATCTCACTGATCTTCTCATCATTCTTCTGCGCTTCTTTGATTTCGCGCTCTAAGGTAGGTTCCAACTCAACTGTGACTCCTCGCGAATTGTTCAGAAATCCGAGACTCAACCTGTCGAACTCCTTGGCCAACTCATAAGGCATCGGACGAGCGACCATCAGATTGACTTGACTCTTTCTGCTCAAAGCATCTGCCACTACGTTTGCTTTGCCTGGATGGTAATGAATCTCCAACTCATAATCTTTGATCAACTCTAACCATCTTCGTTGCCTCATGTTCAACTCTGACTGAGTGAATATGTACTTCAGACTCTTGTGGTCTGTGTAAACATCGCATTTCTGTCCATACAAATAGTGCCTCCATGTCTTCAGTGCGTGAACCACTGCTGCCAACTCTAGATCATGGATTGGGTAGTTCTTCTCATGAACCTTCAGCTGTCGGGACGAGTAAGCCACAACTCTTCCCTCTTGCATCAACACACATCCCAGACCTGTGTAACAAGCATCACAATACACCGAGAAGGGCTTGTGCACATCAGGCAAGACTAGGACAGGCGCTGTAGTCAACTTCTCTTTCAGCGCTTCAAAGGCCTCTTGACATTTCTGGGTCCACTTGAACTCAACCTTGTTGCCTAGCAACGCTGTCATTGGCTTCGCAATCTTCGAAAACCCTTCAATGAATCGTCGATAATATCCGGCCATTCCAATGAAGCTCTTGATTCCTCGAGCATCTGTTGGCGCTTTCCAGTTCAGAATGTCTGCCACTTTCTTCGGATCCACAGCCAATCCTTCTTTGTTGATTATGTGACCCAAAAACAGGACTTCATTGATCCAGAACTCACACTTGCTCAACTTTGCATACAACTGGTGCTCTCGCAATCTCTGCAATACCATTCTCAAATGATCTGCGTGTTCTTCTTCGCTTTGAGAATAAATCAGAATGTCATCTATGAATACCACCACAAACTTATCAAGGTAATCCATGAATACACTGTTCATCAAGTTCATGAAGAACGCTGGCGCATTGGTCAAACCAAAAGACATCACTGTGAACTCATACAAACCATACTTGGTAATGAATGCCGTCTTCGGAATGTCCGAAGGTTGGATCCTGAGCTGATGATAACCTGACCTCAGATCAATCTTGGAGAACACACTGGCTCCTCTCAACTGGTCGAACAGATCTTCTATTCTAGGCAAGGGATACTTGTTCTTGATCGTGACCTCATTCAAAGCTCGATAATCAATACACATCCTCTTGGTGCCATCTTTCTTCTCCACAAATAGGACAGGGGCGGCCCAAGGCGAGGTGCTTGGCCGGATGTAACCTTTCTCTGACAGCTCATCAATTTGCTTCTTAAGCTCAACCAACTCTGGCCCAGATATTCTGTAAGCTCTCTTGAAGATAGGGGCGGTTCCAGGAAGAAGCTCTATGGCAAACTCAACTTTCCGCTCTAGTGGCATACCCGATAAGTCCTTTGGAAACACATCTGGGAACTCGGACACAACCTTGATACTCTCAATTGGGTCTGTTTCATTGCTATCAATAGCTATCTGATAACAACTTCCTTTCTTTGGCTCAGGCGGGACTAACTCGGTCACCACTTCCTCTCCTAGTGGGGACACCAACTTGATTGTCCTTTTATCACAACTGATAACTGCCTGGTACTTATCTAGCCAATTCATCCATAGGATGACATCTATTCCCTGAGTACCCATTACTATAAGGTTGGCGGGAAACGCTATCCCCCCTATTTCCACACTTATATTCAAACAAATGCTATCGGCTCGAATTCTACCACCGGCTGAGTCAATTTGAATGGGGGTTGACATGGTAGTAATTGGAAGATTATGTGCTTCTACCCATGATGCAGTAATGAAAGAATGCGTTGCTCCAGTATCAAATAACACTTCTGCAATATGGGAGTCGACTGGGAACATACCTACTATCATGCCGGGGGTCTCCTGAACTGCTTCAGCCTCTAAGTGGTTCAGCCTTCCATGATTATAGCGCGGCTGAGAGCGATTGCCTGCTCCAGGCTGAGGCACATTCTGCTTCGCTGGGGCATTGGGGCCTGACTGCTGCTGGGCTGCCTTCTTCGGACATTGCATCACCCAGTGGCCTTGCTCTCCACAGTGGAAACATGCTCTGTTTCCAACCTGAGCTGGTGCTGCTTGACTGTTCTGCTGGTTTGCTGGGGCAGGAAGACGAGGTGCTTGCTGATTCTGCCTCTGAAACTGACCTCCTGACTGATTGCTCTGACGGTTCTGATACTGGTGCTGAGGATACTGCCTTTGGAACTGCTGATGCTGCTGAGGTGGACGTTGGTTCTGCCTGAACTACTGAGGTTGATTGCCTGAGAAACGAGGACGATTGCTGCTTCCAGGCTGGGGTCCACTGATCTTGCGCTTACGATCCTCCATCTCCTTACGCTTCCTCTCTGTCATGATTGCTCTGTCAATCAGGTGCTAAAATGTCGGGAAGGTGTGATTCATCAGTTGGTACTGCAGAGGGTCAACCAAGCCTCTCAGGAAACGGTACTGTCGCTTGGCGTCGGTGTTGACATCTTCAGGAGCATAGCGAGACAACTGCAGAAACCTGTCTCGGTACTCACTGACAGACGATGACCCTTGCTTAAGGGCCAGGAACTCCTCCTTCTTTACTGTCATCAGACCTGCAGGAACATGATACTGACGAAAGTTACCTCTGAACTCTTCCCAGGTGATGGCGTTAGGGTGGGCATGGGTGGCGAGGTAAGACTCCCACCATGACTGGGCTGCTCCTCTCAACAGACGGGGACCATACAGGACTTTCTCCCTGTCATCGCACTGAGCGGTATGCAACTCCCGCTCCACAGTACGCAGCCAGTCTTCAGCATCCATGGGGTCAGAAGAGTGAGCGAACGTTGGTGGATGACCTCTCATGAATTCAGCACGCTTGTCTCTAGGCATCTGAGGCATCTGAGGCTGAGGTGGGGCCTGCTGCTGCTGCTGCTGCTGCTGAATGGCGGCCAGAGTCTGACCGATGGCTTGAACTGCCTGAGTCTGCATCAGAAACATCTGCTCGATGGACATCGGGGGCGGGGGCGGCAGGTGCTGCTGCTGGGGCACCTCCTCCTGTTGAGCGGCTCGCTCCTGCTGAGCACGCCTTCCTCCTCTGCGCCTGTTCTCTGACATCTGCAGAATGCAACCACACATCAGAACTGATCTGGCAAATCTTGCAGCATAAGAAAAGAGTATAGAATTCTTCAACAACACTGAACAGATGAGCATCTTCACTGATCTCCAACACAGACCACACAGCTTCTCAGATAAAGACGAAAGTGGAATAAAAGGTTTCCCAACTATATAACTAACTCCATTAACATAATAGGTAAACCAAAATGCAGGGGATACCCACACTCTGGTGACAGTCATTACAAAGATCCAAACCAAACATAGTTCATCATGACAAACATAAATGCACAGGATATAGCAAACTATCCTATCTAACTAAGACTAACTAAAAGCGAGACTAATGCTAAGACTGTAGCTTCTACGTATATATTTCGTATTAATTACAAGATCCAACTCTAACGATCTATGGTTCTAGATTTATCTTGGTCTTGCAGTCGGGATTGCCATAAGACTGGTGTCCACGCCGAGGTGAGCGGTACGGATGCTGAGTCCCGACGGGGGCGGGGGAACCACCATCCAGGTGACGACGTTCCGCGCGCTCAGCCCGTAGCAGGGCGATCTCAGCACGAGCCCTACTCAGCTCGTCTAATGCATGGTCCAGCTCCGTGTTTAGCACGGCGGCTAGGTTGACTGTGTTGCTCATCCTAGGATTGCCCTCACCGACAGGTGAGACAATCACGCCTCCTGTGCTGCCAGATGGACGGTGGGGGTAATACTTCAGGTCAAGGCCGTCAGCTACCCCACCGAAAACCGAGCAGTAGTGTGAATGCGCACGCCGTGCAGCATCTTGCATGGCTGCCTCAGCTGAGTCCCGCTCAGAGATAGAATAGTGCTCTGAGCAGGCCTCCGCACCCTGGAGACTGTTCTCCGGATGGCGCACCAAGCAGGATGCCTCCCAGCGGTCCGGGTAGACCCCACGACTATGCTGGTAGACCACACAGTGATACTCGATGGACCAAGTATGCCGGTTAAGTGCCCGACGTAGCAGGGTGTCGAGCGCATCGTGGAAGTGACACCCGCGAGCAGCGTCGCGAGTGATGGGTCGAGCAACCCATCCTTCCGGCTCAGGGTTAGCAGAGAAGTCGGTGTCGTGGCTCGAGCTGTCGTCGCCACCTCCGTCGTCTGGGTCTCCTCCAGCAGCTACTCCGGAAGCTGGAGCGGCCAGTGATGGTGCAGGGGGCGCCTCCAGGGGAAGCACGGGGGAGCAGCTCCTCACGGACTCTATCTCCTGCTGGAGCGAGAAGGAAGAGCCCTGCTGCTCCTGTCGTCGACGTTCCTGCTCCTCATGCAGGCGGTGGTGCAGTTTCTCCAAGTGGCTGGACTGTCCGGCCACGGGACGGCGAAGCGGACGCTCAGCAAGGCGGGAGGGTAAGAAGGGGATGACGGACTTTCGTGCAGTGTGTCTAAGTCGAGCCATCTACAAAAGACATCGCAAGCAAAAGGGTGAGAACAGAATTAATATGACCAGCAAATAATGAATCATAAGTAAATGAAGGATTAGAATAAAACATGATTTTCAGCAAGGTATTATATATAGTAGAACATAGGTTTGGTCGGTATGACCAACTTTTGAAGGGATATCAAAGTCAAGGCAGGGACAGAGGTCTATAGTCCTTAGAACGACCATTCTATTCTAGGTTAGCAGTCCTACAGTCAACACGACTTTGATACCACTTATGTCACACCCGGTTTTAGAAGGCAAACCGAATGCGAACCATGTACGTGCCAGGATCAGTAATTCACGTACACAGCAGTTACATAACATGGACATCATCACACAGTGCTCAAAATGGTATTAAAAAGGGAAATAATAGTCGATTACATCATACGTCTGAGACGTCCATATAGTCCTTACAATAAATCAAAGTGTGAAAACGAAACGTAGATAACCGCGGCCTTCACAGGCAGCCGACTGGGGGTTGCCGCTAACCCACGCCTAGAACTCGTCGTAGTCTTGGAACTCCTGGAAGTCTCCTTCCACAGCTTCATCTTCGCCTGAGCAGTGGTTGCAATGCTGACAACCTGGGGATGGGGGGGGGTTTGGTGTGTAGAGCAAGGGTGAGTACACATCAACATACTCAGCAAGTATCATGTTTGGCTGTAGTGGACTAGCTTTATGTGGGGATAAGTCAAGCAGTTGCTTTTAGTTGGTCAGGTTATTATTTACTAATAGAAAGCCAAGTTTTAGCATTAACCCAAGTTATTAACCCGATGTACCCTTTCCAAACGGAAAGAATACCACTTACCAGCACCATAGTCATAACCGAAACCATCGATCTCATAGCCACCTGTACCAAAGTATCTCTGATCAAGTACCACTAATCACTGGAGCTCCCTTGGCCGCTCATAACCGCGAGCACGGCTGATATATCAGTTTTCAAACACTCTGCAGAGGTTGTGCACTTTACCCACAAGCCGTGATTCCCTCTTGCCTCGGGCCGATCAAACCCTTAAACACTACCAAGGTGAATAGGCAGGGTTTCACTACGTAGCCTTTACAAAGATTCCCCGGGGCTGTAGCCGCCCGTTAGGTTTCCTAAATGCACTGCACTCCTCCCCAAAGGGCGAACCAAACTTGGCAGAGCGAGCTGCATACACCGAGCCCCATTAACGGCACGACGGCTAAGCGAACTACACCCCGGTTCCTCTAATTATTCAGCTAAGGGCACCCCATTCCACCCTCATGGTTGCACTGTTTTCCCGGGCAGTCATCCATAGAACAGGTCCTTACGGAGAGGCACTCGAGAATCCGCTCGAGCCCCCTTGATGACCACAAGTACAACATCATAATAAGAGAAGGGAAAACTGCGTATCATAGATAATCTCATCATGTTCATCGATTAGAGTTTGAGAAATAGCATAAAGCTAAACAATAATAATCCAACCCAGATAGGTAGACAAGGACATGGATAACAAAAGCTAGTCAATCCTTAGGCATAAATGTGTAGAGCGGGAGGTGAATTAAATAATGAATAGGACAGAGATAGGTCAAGGGACACTTGCCTCCACCAACCGACTGCTGCTCAGGGGCTTCTCCTGCGAGTTCCTCGGGCTCTTCAACCGGATCGTTCTCTAAGCGGGTGCAAACATACATACATCCATCCATTGAAATTAGGAAACCAACAGTACACCATACAAGAGAACAAGTAGAGCAAATATGCATAGAATACCACATACGATAATGGATTTACCTTGGTTAGAAAGAAACAAGGGAAGGTCTCGCAGGGGTTAAGGCTTATGCTTGAGGGGCACTACGGGTAAACGAATGACTAGACGTCACGCGCTCTAGTTCCAGTTGGTTCTAACAAAAGGATTAGCTACATGCACTAATGTAAACGTGATCACTTTTAGTAGATTAACATCGAATAAGATAGATGATTGACTATACAAATTAACTAACGTAACCAATTTCCAAATTGAGACTCCTACCTTATTAATATAAACAACGTGATTAGCGCATATAGGAGACGGGGGGTAGACGGGGGTTAGGGGGTAGACGATCGTGTCGAGGGCACGACGAGCTACGCCAGAACGCTGCGCGAACACGCGCACGCGCAAAGCCACACTTAACGTGCTGCGAACGTGTCGCGCACGCGTCGGGGCCGTGCGCTGGGCCGAGCTCGAGGCCACGCCGAGGGCCGACACGACGCGAGCAAGGCACAGCGGGGCGAGCGGGCAAGCACGCCGGGGAAAGCGAGCGCGGGCGAGCGAGGATACGGCCGGACGAGGCCGAGCGCGGGGACGGGCGGCCGAGCCGGGGCACGGGGGCAGTTGAACCGGGGGGGGGGGGGGCGGCCGAGCTCGCCAGGAGGCGGGCGGCCGAGCGGGGCGGGGCGGCTCGCCGGAGGGCGGCCGGGAGCAGGGCCGAGCGCGGCTCGCCGGGGGCGGCCGGGCACGGGGCGGCGCGGGGCGCTGGGGCGGCCAGGGAGCTGGGCCGAGCGGGCGAGGCTCGCCGAGCTGGGGCCGGGCGCGGCGAGGGCGGGTCGCCGGGGCCGAGCGGCTCGCCGGGGAGCCGGGCGGGCGGGTCGCCGAGGCGGCGGCGGCTCACCGGGGCGGGCGCGGGGCGGCTCGCCGGAGCGGGCGCGAGGGCGGGACCAAGCGGGCGCGGCCGGGCTCGCCAGGGGCGGGGCCGAGCCGGGCACGGGAGGGGGCGGGGCGGCTCGCCGGCGGGGCGGCCGAGCGCGGGGGCGGGCTGGTCGCCGGAGGCGGGGCCGAGGGGCGCGGCCAAGCCTGGACGGCCGGGGAAGGGGAAGGGGCGGCGCGGGGCGGCGGAGCGGGGCCGGGCGAGGGCGGCCGGGGCGCGGGACGGGGCGGGGCTCGTCGGGCGCGGCCGGGCGCGGGCTCGCCGGGGGGCGACGAGGCAGGGCCGGCGCGGGCGCGGCCGGGCGCGAGCTCGCCGGGGCGAGGCGGGGCCGGCGCGGGCGAAGCCGGGCGCGGGCGCGGGCGGCTCGCCGGAGGGCGGCCGGGCGGGGCCGGCGCGGGCGGGGCCGGCCGAGGTCGGGGACGGGCGCGTCGATGGCGCGGAGGGGAAGGGCGCCGGAGGGAGGGGAGGGAGGAGAGAGGGGAGGAGAGGGGGCCTCACCGGAGGGGAGAACGGCGGCGGTGGCGCTGGGGCCGGCGGCGGCGCGGGGGCAAGGGGCGGCGGCGGCTAGGGTTAGGGTTAGGGTGAGGGAGGGAGAGAGAGAGAGATGACGGGTGGGGCCCGCGGGAGGATTTTTGGAAAAAAAGAAAAAGGGTGGGGGGCGGCTGGGCCGGTTGGGCCCAAAGTGGGGGAGGGAGGGGGCGCGCGGCTGGGCCGGCGCGGGGCCCACGCGGGAGGAGGGGGGGAGGGGCGGCTGGGCCGCCAGCTGGGCCGGCCGAGGGGGGGGCGGCTGGGCCGAATAGGGGAGAAGGGGGGGAGAGAGGGAAGAAAAAGAAAGAAAGAAAAGAAAAGAAAAAAAGAAAAGGCTTTTTCTTTTTTTCTAATTTCTAATTTTCTCTAGACGAAAGCATTCACATTTTTAATCAAACAAAAAGTATGCATGGTTCGGCATGATGCTTCACACAAAATAAAGTATTTTAAGGTTTTGCCTTACACGAGGTCTAAAGCCAAAACCCGCTATAACTTTGGAAAAGATCAAGGTTTAGCGAGAAGAAAAGGGAAAAAGGAAAGAGTAACGCCTGAATTTGGTGAGGGAAAAGAAGAAAAAAAATTCTACCACCAAATTCAGGGCGTTACAAGACCCCACACAGCAAATGACCAGGTGATGGGTATTGTTTGCAGAGCCTGAGCAGGTAAGTGTGTCTGCCTTGCGTAGAATTGACACCCTCGGCAGGTGCAGACAATTCTAGTGGCGTTCCAACAAGGGCTTGAGGCGCTGCGTGATGACCGCAAGCCCCCGAGTGTATTTCTTGTAATAACTCCTGACCTTCGGCGATGGATATGCATCGCTGGAGGATGCCTGAGGGGCTGTGGTGGTAGAGCTCCTTCCCGTCCCCCAGCAAGACGAACGACTTGGCGCGCCGCGCCAGTCGCCGAGCTTCGGCTCAGTCGAGGGGCAGCTCTCCTCGGTGGAGACGCGCAGTGCCTCACCCTCGGGGGCCGAGGGTGCCTCGGGCTGAGCCGAGGGCGCCTCGTGTCGGTGTTTTGGGTCCGACCGCACACCTGGGGTTGCCCCTCATGGTGTTTTTAGGAGTAGGACGGTGTCGCCGACTGTAGCTAAATGGTTCGTGCCAGATGCACGAGGAGCAATGGACAGTGTTTACAGGTTCGGGCCGCTTTGAAATGCGTAACACCCTACGTCCTGGCGAGTATGCTTTGTGTAATGGGTTACAAGGTAGCTCTTTGAAGTTAGAGCGTAGAGAGATGAGGTGGATGGCTGAGTGATAATGGGATCGATCGTTCTGAAGGGGTGCCCCCTAGGCCTTATATATTCGACCGTGGGGCGATACATGTGGATACGATAACAATGTACACCTACAAGATAGTGAACCGTTTTAGTCTATCTTCCTATGATTCTGCCGACTTATCCTCGCCTGGTTCCGTTGTACGGGGCTCCAGCGTGGGAAAGTCGGATCTTCTGTTGCGGTCGCTTGCTCAACGCTGTGGGGCCGTCCGGGTTTGCGCCAACCCGGCCTTATGTCGATCTGCTTCACTGGTCGTTCCTCCCCAGGCCCATGAAGGAGTGACCTCACAGGTTATTGGGCCCTTGGGCCTTTCGTGAGGTCTTTTATCCTTCCAGTGGACCCGGGGGATATCTGTCCCCCACAAGCCCTCGATCTTCGGGCTGATTTTGAGATAATCAGCCCAAAGATCCTAGGTCCAGCTTGCGGTCTTTGTTTATGATAAGAAATGCTTTCCAAGCAGTCTGGTAAAAATGATTTTTTACTGTCTCCTTCTGCTTTAATCACTCGTAAACTGGAGCCTTGTTTCATGCTTGTGCCTTAGAGGTCGGCATTTCATTTTGTAGGACCCTGAACTTCATTGGGTGCACCGGAGGTGCACCCAATGGGTGTAGCCCCCGAGCTTCGAGTGGATTTTGGAAAATAATCCACTCGAAGGTCTTCATCAGAAATTATTTTTATTTTCCACTTGCACTTTGGTTGAGGGTCAATCTTGCCTTCAATCATGCCTTATGCCTTAGAAGTTGGTGTTGCCTTCTCTTGAAATGGTGATTCATTGGGTGCACCGGAGGTGCACCCAATGGGTGTAGCCCCCGAGCTTCGAGTGGATTTTTGAAGATAATCCATTCGAAGGTCTTCATTTCGTGTCTTTTTGCTGAGGGTCATCTTTTCTTTTTTTGGGTGCCTTAGAAGTCGACATTATGTTATCCATATTATGCTTTAGAGGTCAGCATTATGTCATCAATATTATGCTTCAGAGGTCAGCATGTATTTTGTCTTTTGCAGCCGAGTTCGTGATCCGCCCATATCTTGCTAGGTGGTGCAATTTATTTGCTCTGCGACTGATTGGACATTTGATGGACGTTCCCTGGCTAGTCTTCACGTCGCTTCTGTCGGTCAGATTTTGTACTTCACCGGCTATATTTGGCTTTCCTTTGATCCTTACTGATATCTCATTTTTGTCTTGAGGTATTCATTGCATGCCCTGCACGGATGTGATAGTTTTGAAAAATATACTGATAATTCCTAGGCGTCCCCCCCAATGGGTGTGGGCAAGGGACGGCTTGGTACGCTGAGTGTTTTAGCCGGCTGCTTCTGAGTAGTAATGTGATGTGACGGCGGGCGTAATCATATCATCCGCGCTGTTGACTGGAGTCCCAATGGGTGTTGCATTGCGTGAAACGGCGTCAGCCGCCTGACGTGTCTTCAGACGGGTTGAAGTGTGTATTGAATGCTTCGCGACTGTTCAGTGACCGTGGTTGGAGGTGAGCGGTTGCCTTCTTTTTCTATAAATAGTGCCTTTGCTTCTCTGGTTTTTTCACATCTCTTGCTGTTCTCCGCTGCTTGCTTTCTTCCTCTCCTTGCATTTCCACCATGGGCAAGAACAACAAATGCAAGCGCGAGCCGACTCCTCCATCAGAAGACTTTGGCGACTCGTAATACTCAGAGGAGGAGTTCTCCTCTGAGTCCGAGGGGTCTCCAGCTCCCGTCTCTCCCCCAGCGTCGTCCGATGACTCGGACGACTCTCTGTGTAACACCCCTGGTGTTACTATAACTAAAACTTGAGCATGACATCATAAGCATTGGCATTGCATATGTGTGACACACCTAGAGTGCATTCACTAGGCAAAAATTTCAAACAAGTTGTATTGTTTTAAGTGTTTTGCAGATAGAACCCTGGTTAAGGAACTTAACCCCAAATAGGGAATTATAGGGGTAAAACTTAACCCAAGTTAAGAAAACCTAAAGACTTTAGGGTAAAAGTCATAAAATGACCCTAAGAATAAACTTGAATCACTTTTATACCCCTGGGATACCAGAAAACCTAATTGGAACCCTGGAAAACCCTAAAACCAAACCCTAGGGGCTTATATGCAAAATTAGTCCACTTTTGGACTAAAGTGCAAAAACCAAGCCAAATAAGTATTTTAAGTCAATTGGTTCACAAATATGTGGATTTGAAAGCCAAACCCTAAGTTTTGGACTTAAATGCAAAATGAACCTCATTTGAGTTCTATTCTAAGTCTGAAAATCAGAGAATTTGGCTCAACTTTGGGGCTTTGTAACTTTCAAATTATAGGGTTTTTGCCCTAGGTCACCACACCAAATTTGAAGATCTATCAAAGAAGAACAACTATGCTTAAGGTGGTAAGCATGGTTGTTAAGAGTATTTGAGAGATAATTAAGCTCAAAGTCGGGCTGTCAGTCCCTCCCTGAACTGAATTTCCAGGAGCAGTGAGATGGGATGAACTTTGAGCTCGATTTCGAAGGGAATTTAGTGACTATTTGATAGTAAGCTTTGTGGCAAAGTTAAAGATTAACTTTAGCCCTATAACTTTGGTGCAGAGAGATGACCAAGTCGTAATGCAAAATTTTGAGAACAATGGCCCTAAACCGTGGCTGTCAGGTTGTTTGATGACCCTTGCCATGGTACAGTAAGTTCCAAACTGAAGAAGATCACAGGTTCACCCCCCCTGCTCGTCGCCGGTGACTTTTCGCTGGGATTGTTGACGGATAGCCATGATTCGTGCATCGTGGGCAGCAGATAAGCTCGGGGTCACGTAAATATCGCCGCCATGGATAAGCCCTGGTCAGTAAAGTATTCCGGCCGCCGTACCGTGTTCACCGCGGTGGAAACCGATAAGCCCGCCGGTGACCGCCGCCTCCCGGTCGTGCGCCGCGTGGCTCTCACTTTCCACCGCACCGCCACGACTTACTCTAACTCCCCGTCGATCACCGGAACAACCGCCACACCTCTGGACACGTATTCACCGCGCCCAGGATCCTTCCTCACCTCCGGCCGCCGCGTTGCTCGTCCAAAATTTGCGGCCACCGCTCACTCCGCCTATAAATTGAGCCCTCCCCTAGCTGCGTAACATCATCACCCACTCAGCCACCAACGATTGTTAGCCATCATCCACCAGTGAGCTAGAATTTAAGATTTCCCCCAAACCAATCGACGGACACCGTGAAACCGGCTTCACCGCGGCCAGCCCCTTTCCGGTCAGCTCATCCTTCTCTCCCTCTCGTTTGAGCTTTCTCGTAACTCCATGATGCTTGCCGACCCATGTAATTGAGCTAGGAGCTCTCTGGTCGCCGGGAACACGGCGATCTTGCCGCTCTGCTCTCGGTCACCGTGGCCAGAGCTCGGGGGTTGGTTATTTGTGCAATTAAGTTAGGGAAAATACTCTTTAGGTCACAAATCTGGTTTAATCCGAAGCTGAGTACCGGTCTCGGTCTTCCCCGGCCGGTCTAACTCGCCGGAGTTGTGCCGCCCATGCGGAGCACCGTCGTGGACCCCGTCGCGCGAAAAAATAGAAGACCGAGGGTCTTTTTGCAACATGTCAGCGACGTGGGGAAATAGTAAACGAACGTGTATCCATTTAGTCTATAACCCGAGGGCCCTTCTGCAAAAACTTCACAGCGGGCGCGGGCGCGCGCACGCTTCTGCGTAGGTTTGGGCCGCTTAGGCCGGTTTGAGCCCAGTCCTCTTGAATCCTTTTCTTTTTCTTTTTCAACAGAGATTTGGAAATTGGTTAAAAATTGTAGAAAAATCCTAAAATTGTGAAACCAATTTTCCTAGGCTTGTTATTTTCCCTAGAATTTAATAAAAATAGTCTTGTGATTTTTAGTGGAAATAAGAAATTTTAGGGCATTTAAAGTAGTTAAAAATATTGGTTATAGATTTTTAGAAAATAATTGGAAAGTCCAAAAATACTCAATCTTTTTATGGGAACTTAAAACAATCTTTAGAAGCCTTGGGTAGAGTTTGAATTGATCTGGACCTTGTTTGATCACCAAACCCCAAAACACCCCCCTGCCCTATGAACTCCTTTACCGACTCCGGAAACCCTAAGTTCCCGGAACTCCGTGAAGGAAAGTTGTATTCAAGACATAAATAATAAGTTTATGTTATCTTTGCATCCTCATGAGCATCCCATGGAATCCATTCTTATACATATGTATGGTTATGATTAGAACGTGAGGAAGAAATCGAAGTTACCGAAGAGGAGACACCACCACCACCACCTTCGGAGTCTCAGGCCGGGAATCATTTCTACTTTGACATCTGTGGATCTGAGCCTGATTCACCTGTGAACGAAGGCAAGCCCCGGTGCATGCAACCCCTTTCCTTGTGTTTTTAAATACTTTTTGCACACTTAAGTCTAGTGAAATGTGCATTAGGTTCATAGGAGTTACTTGAAACCCTTTGATGCATTGCTTTCCTTGACATCCATACCTTTATAGATACTTCTGTGAAGTATCAAAACATGATTTACAAAAATGCTTAGACTTGCTTAGATCTTGTGGATAGAAGTTATCCTCAATTTAACCATGGAGAGGATGGCTTCTACCTGCAAGAATATTTTCATTTGGAGCAATAGTGGGATCTTACTGCAAAGCTCCCCGTGATGCTCTTTCATCCTAAGGAACAGACACATTCCTAAGGGTGGAAATACTTAAATGGAGACTTGGGTTAGGAACAGGTGATGTTCTACCCAGGTTGGTTAAGGATTAACGCGTATGTAGGCGTGCTGACCGAGGACCCTTTAACTGGTCACATGCCTCGTCATGGGTAAGCCTTGCCTCGGGCAGACTAAGGCCGGAATAAGATAACACGAAATGGGCATGGAGCGGTGGCGAGAGTAGCGTGTACCCTCCGTGGCAAGAGGCTGGACGGTGGTGTATCTGTGCTCTCGGTTTGCGTGAACCTGATCCGGTCTTAAGAACCCCGGTGGCGGGTTGACATATGCAAGGGTTAAGTGCTACATATGTCGTGTGATTGGAGATCCTCAGCTGAGTATAATCGATTCGGATCGCCGTACCTTCGCGGTTATGAAGACTTGGTCACTTCCCTGCAACCTAAAGTCAGGATGTGAACACGATGGATAAAAATGATGTTGTCTTGATGTGATGTGAAATTAGACTAGATGCAAATAGAGTCTATTAATACTTAACATGGCGTTGAAAGATTGAAATAAGGACTCACTTTAGTAAGCTATTTTTGCAAAGGTATAAGTTGAATTTTTGCTAAAGCCTTTCCTTGACTCCTAATTATCCAGCATACCCTTGAGAGTCTTTTCCTTAGTCGGGTAAGACTTGCTGAGTATTCCATACTCAGGGTTTATCCCTTTGTTGTTTTTAGGTGAGGAAGCGACAAACTTTTGTTGCTTCTGCTCCAAGGTGGTACCAAACGAGGAAAAAGAAGACTGAAGTGCGGGAGGACTTGGTCCTCCACTTAGGATCTTTTGTTTATTCAACTTATCGGGAGGAGTTTGTGCCTCCCCTGGCTTGTATAATATTACTACTCTGCACTCACTTATAGTCTGGTCTATAATAACCTAACTCAAGCTTGCTTTTGAAATAAATGTAAGTTTATGTAATTCGCTTCCGCATTTCTTTATCTCCGATGTTCTGTAATGTCTGCAAGACGGGTGAAACGTTCCTGGTGAGGTAAGGAAAGATACCGAGCTTGTCAAGTGACTTAGGAACATCTACAGGGTGTCTGATGTCTGTTAGACAAGGACAACTGTAGGTGGGCCTAATTACTTGGGAGGTTCCGTCACAGCTGGTATCGGAGCGTAGCCCTTCTTTGCAGATATTATGAGGCATCTTCAAAAGGATTTTCAAAAGTCTTACCTAAAAAAAATTCTTTTCTCTTCTTACCTAAGTATTCTGAAGAGTCTATTTTAAAGACCAGATAGGAAGAGTGCAACATATAGAAGGTTGAATCAACTAAGGTTGATTCTGTAATTATACATGCATCATGTTAAGCACTATACTAATAACATTTTCCCCCTTAGAAAAGATGTCGCCACGCACCAGGCTAACGGCACGCAAGTCTACGGGACCAATTGGGGTGCCTCGGCATCAATTGGCTCCCCGACATGAAAGCAGCAGCAGTGGAAGTAACGACCCCATCGGAGACCTTGAAGCTCGTGTGAGTCGACTTCAGGCAGCACTGCAACATAGGACTGATGCTTGGGTCGCTGACGAAGATAGAATCAATGAACTGAGAAGGGACATCCGACACTTGCAGGATCAACTCGCTGATCGAGACTTAGCACTTGACTGGGCCGTACAGTCTCGTTTGCTAATGTCTGCTAAGGAAGCAAGGGCTCAGGCCCGAATTAAAGAACTTAGCTCGACTGTTGATAACCTGCAGGTTTACTGCAATACGTTGCACGAGGAAGTCCATATACTATATTCACAATTACACCCAAGTGTGCCTGCACAACCTGCTGAGGCGGAAGCCGGACCATCTCACGTTGCGGGACGTGCGCTGGGTGGGGAGTTAGACCTTTTTGAGCCCCCTCCTTCTTTGAGGTTGGTTGATGTCTGGACTCCCACACCTGACGATGAGGCCGCCAAGACTAATGGAAAGCAGGAATAAAGGTGTAATAGAAGTAGAGTAGTGTATGGTAGGGTATTGTAGGGTGTACTGTTGTATAATAGGTTGAACTTTTGTATAATGGGTATTGTATCCTGTTATGTAATATCGAGTCTGTATCATTACTTTTTATAGTAATGTAAAATGGATGGTTTTCTCTGGCACATTATGTTTACTTCAAATGTTTTTGCCACAGATGCCGACCAGGACTCGAGGACAGGATGCAGCAGGAACTTCTAGGGGACGGGATGTTACCCCAAACCCACCTCCAGTTCCTCCCACGTTAGCCGAGGCGATCGCTGCCTTGGTGAATGCCACCGCAGACAATACCCGCTTCCTTAGGGAAATGGCGGGTCAGCAGCAATTTCAGCAGCAGGCGGGAAGAGGTTATCCACAAGGCCCTCGAGAGACTACCTATCTGGACTTCTCTGAAACCCGTCCACCTCTATTCGTCAAGGCAGAAGATCCCCTAGAAGCTGACGAGTGGATTCGGGTTATTGAACAAAAGTTTGGTCTTCTCCGTTGCTCAGAAACGCAGAAGCCGTTGTTCGCCGCACAACAACTCCGTGGTCCTGCCAGTACCTGGTGGGGAAATTTTGTGGCTATCCAACCTGTCAACCATCAAGTCACCTGGGATGAGTTTAAAGCAGCCTTCCGTGAACACTACATCCCCGAAGGAGTGCTGCATATGAAACAAGAGGAATTTATGAAGTTACAACAAGGCGGAGATACCGTCACTCAATATCTCAACAAGTTCAATCACCTGTCGCAGTATGCCATCGACCAGGTGAATACGGATTTAAAGAAGAAGAACTGTTTTATGCGGGGACTGAATGATCGGCTACAAAGGAAAATGGCCACATGCATAGATCTCACGTATGGAAAGGCTGTCAGTACGGCCTTATCTGTGGAAGCCAAATACACAAGTTCTGGGAAGAATAAGGGATTCGGTGGTGAGAGGCCTAATCAGGGCCAGGCGAAGAAACCACGGTTTGTGATCCGACCTTCAAGCCAAAATCGCCCTTTTTCTCGTCCACCTTCATTTCCCTTCAAACAGCCTATCATTATCCGCCCCAACAATACCCCCACTACCCCAAAACAGCCGGGTGCCCCAGGCACTCGATTTCCGGCCTTGCCTAGTTCTTCAACTGGGTGTTTTAATTGCGGCAAGTCGGGACACTTCATCAAAGACTGCCCATATCCTAGGCAAAATCAATCTAATGCTTCGCAAGGATCTGGGAAATCAGCTCAGCCCAAAGGAAATGCTGTGGGGAAGAATACAAAGAAAACGGGGCGTGTATATTACACTCAAATGGCTACTACACCGGAAGGAGAACCGGTGATGATGGGTACGTTTCCCGTGGCCAGTCACCCAGCAATTATTCTTTTTGATTCTGGTGCTTCACATACATTCATTAGCAAGAAGTTTGTGGAACAATATCATATTGCATACCATGAATCAAAGGAGGGATTTAAAATTCATTCACCTGGGGGACACATTTATACTAGAGAAGTGGCATATGGAGTGCCAGTAACAATGGCCGGACGGAACTTTCCTGCTAATATGATCGTTCTGAAAGGCCAGGATATAGATGTAATCTTGGGTATGAATTGGTTAACCCAACACAAGGCAATCCTCAACACTGAACTCAGAACCGTCAGGTTGAGCTATAACCAAGAAGAGATTCTTTTGACTCTCCCCGCAACCAATCCGGCCAAAGCTTCTGGTAGAGTCTATGAAGCCATTGTACCGGAGATCAAGAACATTCCGGTAGTATGTGAATTTCCAGATGTATTTCCGGAAGATTTGCCTGGACTGCCCCCTGAAAGAGATGTAGAATTCGTAATTGAGCTAAAGCCCGGTACGACTCCCATCTCCCGAAGATCGTACCGCATGCCCCCTAATGAATTGGCGGAACTGAAAATTCAATTACAAGATCTACTGAATAAGGGATTCATCCGGCCAAGCTCGTCCTCGTGGGGTTGTCCCGCCATTTTTGTTAAGAAGAAGGATCAAACCTTGAGAATGTGCGTGGATTATCGACCCTTAAATGAGGTCACCATTAAGAATAAGTACCCTCTTCCAAGGATCGACATTTTATTTGATCAACTGACTGGGGCGAGGGTATTTTCCAAAATTGATCTCAGGTCGGGCTATCATCAAATCCGTATTCGGCCCGAGGATATACCAAAGACCGCGTTTACTACGCGGTATGGATTGTTTGAATACTTGGTAATGTCTTTCGGGCTCACAAATGCTCCTGCCCATTTCACTTATCTAATGAACTCGGTGTTCATGCCCGAGTTGGACAAATTCGTGGTAGTCTTCATCGACGATATCTTGATATATTCTAAGAATGAAGAGGACCATGCTCAGCATCTACGGATTGTATTGACGCGCCTCAGGGAACATCAGCTATATGCCAAGTTCAGTAAGTGCACGTTCTGGCTGGAAGAAATTCAATTTTTGGGGCACGTGTTATCGGTTAAAGGAATTGCGGTAGATCCTAGCAAGGTCAAAGATATTCTGGAGTGGAAACCCCCAACAACTGTTCACCAAGTCCGGAGTTTTCTTGGACTAGCTGGGTATTATCGCAGATTCATACCAGATTTTTCTAAGCTTGTGAAGCCAATCACAAGTTTGTTGAAGAATGACATTAAGTTCAATTGGTCTTCTAAGTGCAATGAAGCCTTTGAGCAACTGAAGACACTATTGACCACTGCTCCGGTATTAGCTCAACCGGACATCACTAAACCTTTTGATGTATATTGTGATGCATCTGGCAGTGGGCTCGGCTGTGTACTGATGCAAGAGGGCCGAGTGATTGCGTATGCTTCAAGGCAGTTGCGCCGACATGAGGAGCACTATCCAACTCATGATCTGGAGCTAGCTGCTGTGGTTCATGCCCTAAAGATTTGGCGTCACTATCTGCTGGGTAATATCTGTCACATATATACAGATCATAAAAGTTTGAAGTACATTTTCACCCAGTCAGAATTAAATATGAGGCAAAGACGATGGCTTGAGCTCATTAAAGACTATGAACTGGAGATCCATTATCACCCAGACAAGGCCAATGTGGTGGCAGATGCGTTGAGTCGTAAGACTTCCTGCCACTGTCTTATGGCGAAGACCTCCGAGAACACTTTGTGTCAAGAAATGGAAAAGCTAAACCTGGGGATCATCCAACAAGGGACTCTAAATCAGTTAAAGCTTGAGTCAATCATTTTGCAAAGATTAATTGATACTCAAAAGGATAATCTGGGTATGAAGCACATTCGAGAGAAAGATAAAGGCTGGAGTAGCCAAGTGTTTCAAGGAAGACGATCAAGGTATGATATGGTTTAAAAACCGCATAGTAGTGCCAAAGAACGAAGAACTCCGCCAGCAAATTCTTGATGAGGCACATCTTAGTCGCTATTCTATTCATCCCGGAAGCACTAAGATGTATCAAGACTTAAAACAACATTACTGGTGGACTAAGATGAAGATTGAAATTGCACGCTATGTGGCTAAGTGTGACACTTGCAGACGTGTCAAGGCCATACACATGAAAACTGCTGGTCCATTACAATCTTTGCCAATCCCAACATGGAAATGGGAAGACATCAGTATGGACTTTATTGTGGGACTGCCCAGGACGGCCAATGGGTATGATTCTATTTGGGTTATCGTTGATCGACTCACAAAGATTGCCCACTTCTTACCCGTCAGGACCAAATATACCGTAGCCACTTATGCAGCATTATACATTGCCCGCATTCTTAGTCTGCATGGTGTTCCGAAGACCATTATGTCGGATCGTGGACCCCAATTTATAGCCAAGTTCTGGGAAGCATTTCACAACTCCTTGGGTACTAAATTACTCCATAGTTCGGCTTATCATCCTCAAACCAGTGGGCAGACTGAGAGGGTGAACCAAATACTTGAAGATATGCTGCGGTCATGTGTCCTGGACTTCTCACCAAAATGGGATGAATGTTTGCCCCTAGCGAAGTTTTCATACAATAACAGTTATCAAGAAAGTATCAAGATGGCACCTTTTGAAGCTTTATATGGACGACGGTGTCGAACTCCGCTAAATTGGTCTGAACCTGGAGAAAGATACTTCTTTAGGCCTGATATGGTGAAAGAGGTCGAAGAAAAGGTTCAGAGAATTATTCATAATATGAAGAAAGCTCAGGCTCGACAAAAGAGTTATGCAGACCGACGACGACAACCCTTATGCTTTCTGGTAGACGATTATGTCTACTTAAAGGTTTCACCAATGAAGGGTGTATCGCGTTTCGGGGTAAAAGGGAAACTTGCACCCAGGTACATTGGTCCATTCCTGGTACTTGAGCAATGTGGACCAGTGGCATACCGACTTCAGCTCCCCGAAACATTGTCTGCTGTGCACAATGTGTTCCACGTGTCACAATTGAAGAAGTGTCTTCGGGTTCCTGATCGAACCGTTGAAGTGACTGATGTTGTCCTGGAACCAGATTTAACATACTCGGAGCATCCTATTCGAGTTCTGGATCAAAAGGACAGGGTCACCCGAAGGAAGACTCTCAAATTCTATAAAATACAGTGGAACCAGCATTCTGAAGACGAGGCTACATGGGAAACCCAAGACTTCTTAGATAAGAAATTCCCAGGCTTTCTAGCCTCATGTAAATTGTAAAGTCTGTATAGCTGTGTAATAAAGAAGTAACCTCCACATTACCCCTGCCTTGTACCAAAATTAAGGAAATAAAAATGTGATGTGTTTCCTTTACCATTCCCTACCCTAGGATTTTTAATCTCGGGACGAGATTCTTTTATGGGGGGAAGGATGTAACACCCCTGGTGTTACTATAACTAAAACTTGAGCATGACATCATAAGCATTGGCATTGCATATGTGTGACACACCTAGAGTGCATTCACTAGGCAAAAATTTCAAACAAGTTGTATTGTTTTAAGTGTTTTGCAGATAGAACCCTGGTTAAGGAACTTAACCCCAAATAGGGAATTATAGGGGTAAAACTTAACCCAAGTTAAGAAAACCTAAAGACTTTAGGGTAAAAGTCATAAAATGACCCTAAGAATAAACTTGAATCACTTTTATACCCCTGGGATACCAGAAAACCTAATTGGAACCCTGGAAAACCCTAAAACCAAACCCTAGGGGCTTATATGCAAAATTAGTCCACTTTTGGACTAAAGTGCAAAAACCAAGCCAAATAAGTATTTTAAGTCAATTGGTTCACAAATATGTGGATTTGAAAGCCAAACCCTAAGTTTTGGACTTAAATGCAAAATGAACCTCATTTGAGTTCTATTCTAAGTCTGAAAATCAGAGAATTTGGCTCAACTTTGGGGCTTTGTAACTTTCAAATTATAGGGTTTTTGCCCTAGGTCACCACACCAAATTTGAAGATCTATCAAAGAAGAACAACTTTGCTTAAGGTGGTAAGCATGGTTGTTAAGAGTATTTGAGAGATAATTAAGCTCAAAGTCGGGCTGTCAGTCCCTCCCTGAACTGAATTTCCAGGAGCAGTGAGATGGGATGAACTTTGAGCTCGATTTCGAAGGGAATTTAGTGACTATTTGATAGTAAGCTTTGTGGCAAAGTTAAAGATTAACTTTAGCCCTATAACTTTGGTGCAGAGAGATGACCAAGTCGTAATGCAAAATTTTGAGAACAATGGCCCTAAACCGTGGCTGTCAGGTTGTTTGATGACCCTTGCCATGGTACAGTAAGTTCCAAACTGAAAAAGATCACAGGTTCACCCCCCCTGCTCGTCGCTGGTGACTTTTCGCCGGGATTGTTGACGGATAGCCATGATTCGTGCATCGTGGGCAGCAGATAAGCTCGGGGTCATGTAAATATCGCCGCCATGGATAAGCCCCGGTCAGTAAAGTATTCCGGCCGCCGTACCGTGTTCACCGTGGTGGAAACCGATAAGCCCGCCGGTGACCGCCGCCTCCCGGCCGTGAGCCGCATGGCTCTCACTTTCCACCGCGCCGCCACGACTTACTCTAACTCCCCGTCGATCACCGGAACAACCGCCACACCTCTGGACACGTATTCACCGCGCCCAGGATCCTTCCTCACCTCCGGCCGCCGCGTTGCTCGTCCAAAATTTGCGGCCACCGCTCACTCTGCCTATAAATTGAGCCCTCCCCTAGCTGCGTAACATCATCACCCACTCAGCCACCAACGATTGTTAGCCATCATCCACCAGTGAGCTAGAATTTAAGATTTCCCCCAAACCAATCGACGGACACCGTGAAACCGGCTTCACCGCGGCCAGCCCCTTTCCGGTCAGCTCATCCTTCTCTCCCTCTCGTTTGAGCTTTCTCGTAACTCCATGATGCTTGCCGACCCATGTAATTGAGCTAGGAGCTCTCTGGTCGCCGGGAACACGGCGATCTTGCCGCTCTGCTCTCGGTCACCGTGGCCAGAGCTCGAGGGTTGGTTATTTGTGCAATTAAGTTAGGGAAAATACTCTTTAGGTCACGAATCTGGTTTAATCCAAAGCTGAGTACCGGTCTCGGTCTTCCCCGGCCGGTCTAACTCGCCGGAGTTGTGCCGCCCATGCGGAGCACCGTCGTGGACCCCGTCGCGCGAAAGAATAGAAGACCGAGGGTCTTTTTGCAACATGTCAGCGACGTGGGGAAACAGTAAACGAACGTGTATCCATTTAGTCTATAACCCGAGGGCCCTTCTGCAAAAACTTCACAGCGGGCGCGGGCGCGCGCACGCTTCTGCGTAGGTTTGGGCCGCTTAGGCCGGTTTGAGCCCAGTCCTGTTGAATCCTTTTCTTTTTCTTTTTCAACAGAGATTTGGAAATCGGTTAAAAATTGTAGAAAAATCCTAAAATTGTGAAACCAATTTTTCTAGGCTTGTTATTTTCCCTAGAATTTAATAAAAATAGTCTTGTGATTTTTAGTGGAAATAAGAAATTTTAGGGCATTTAAAGTAGTTAAAAATATTGGTTATAGATTTTTAGAAAATAATTGGAAAGTCCAAAAATACCCAAACTTTTTATGGGAACTTAAAACAATCTTTAGAAGCCTTGGGTAGAGTTTGAATTGATCTGGACCTTGTTTGGTCACCAAACCCCAAAACACCCCCCTGCCCTATGAACTCCTTTACCGACTCCGGAAACCCTAAGTTCCCGGAACTCCGTGAAGGAAAGTTGTATTCAAGACATAAATAATAAGTTTATGTTATCTTTGCATCCTCATGAGCATCCCATGGCATCCATTCTTATACATATGTATGGTTATGATTAGAACGTGAGGAAGAAATCGAAGTTACCGAAGAGGAGACACCACCACCACCACCTTCGGAGTCTCAGGCCGGGAATCATTTCTACTTTGACATCTGTGGATCTGAGCCTGATTCACCTGTGAACGAAGGCAAGCCCCGGTGCATGCAACCCCTTTCCTTGTGTTTTTAAATACTTTTTGCACACTTAAGTCTAGTGAAATGTGCATTAGGTTCATAGGAGTTACTTGAAACCCTTTGATGCATTGCTTTCCTTGACATCCATACCTTTATAGATACTTCTGTGAAGTATCAAAACATGATTTACAAAAATGCTTAGACTTGCTTAGATCTTGTGGATAGAAGTTATCCTCAATTTAACCATGGAGAGGATGGCTTCTACCTGCAAGAATATTTTCATTTGGAGCAATAGTGGGATCTTACTGCAAAGCTCCCCGTGATGCTCTTTCATCCTAAGGAACAGACACATTCCTAAGGGTGGAAATACTTAAATGGAGACTTGGGTTAGGAACAGGTGATGTTCTACCCAGGTTGGTTAAGGATTAACGCGTATGTAGGCGTGCTGACCGAGGACCCTTTAACTGGTCACATGCCTCGTCATGGGTAAGCCTTGCCTCGGGCAGACTAAGGCCGAAATAAGATAACACGAAATGGGCGTGGAGCGGTGGCGAGAGTAGCGTGTACCCTCCGTGGCAAGAGGCTGGACGGTGGTGTATCTGTGCTCTCGGTTTGCGTGAACCTGATCCGGTCTTAAGAACCCCGGTGGCGGGTTGACATATGCAAGGGTTAAGTGCTACATATGTCGTGTGATTGGAGATCCTCAGCTGAGTATAATCGATTCGGATCGCCATACCTTCGCGGTTATGAAGACTTGGTCACTTCCCTGCAACCTAAAGTCAGGATGTGAACACGATGGATAAAAATGATGTTGTCTTGATGTGATGTGAAATTAGACTAGATGCAAATAGAGTCTATTAATACTTAACATGGCGTTAAAAGATTGAAAGTAAGGACTCACTTTAGTAAGCTATTTTTGCAAAGGTATAAGTTGAATTTTTGCTAAAGCCTTTCCTTGACTCCTAATTATCCAGCATACCCTTGAGAGTCTTTTCCTTAGTCGGGTAAGACTTGCTGAGTATTCCATACTCAGGGTTTATCCCTTTGTTGTTTTTAGGTGAGGAAGCGACAAACTTTTGTTGCTTCTGCTCCAAGGTGGTACCAAACGAGGAAAAAGAAGACTGAAGTGCGGGAGGACTCGGTCCTCCACTTAGGATCTTTTGTTTATTCAACTTATCGGGAGGAGTTTGTGCCTCCCCTGGCTTGTATAATATTACTACTCTGCACTCACTTATAGTCTGGTCTGTAATAACCTAACTCAAGCTTGCTTTTGAAATAAATGTAAGTTTATGTAATTCGCTTCCGCATTTCTTTATCTCCGATGTTCTGTAATGTCTGCAAGACGGGTGAAACGTTCCTGCTGAGGTAAGGAAAGATACCGAGCTTGTCAAGTGACTTAGGAACATCTACAGGGTGTCTGATGTCTGTTAGACAAGGACAACTGTAGGTGGGCCTAATTACTTGGGAGGTTCCGTCACACTCTGGGGATTGCCGCGGAGGTCTAGACTTACATCCGGGCCGTCGAGCGCTCCGGGCTCGAGGGCTCGGATGAGTCAGAGTACTCCTCGGACGAGGAGGACTCGCCCGAGGAGGACGGCGAAGGTGACGACGACGACGACGGAGGCGACGACGGTGACGGCGGCGGCAGGGGCGGCAACGGCGGCGGCAGGGGCGGCAACGGCGGCAGCAGGGGCGGCGACGGCGGCAGCAGCAGGAGCAGCGACGGCGGTAGCAGCAGGGGCAGCCTGCGGCGGCGGCAGCAGCAAGGGCAGCAACAAGGCCAGTGGCTAGATGCCACTGGTTTTTAGATATTAGTATAGATTAGAAGTAGTATAGTCAAATAATGTAGTAGTATTAGTAGTGTAGAGTAGTATAGTGTAGCGTAGTAGTAGTAGTAGCACTAGGGAAGTATCAACTAATAATGAGTTGATTTGTAAGTACTGTTACTTCCCTTAATGAAGAATGATTTTGTCTCCTCCTGTACCAATTACTTTGCTTCGTAGTAAGTCGATCTCTTATTTGTGAAGTTGATTCATTCGGAATAGTAACTAAATAACTCGGGCATCATATCGCCGCTTCAGGGGTGATGGCCGAGCTACTATTGTCGATATTTACGCATTTGAAATAGAGTCCGAGTGATGACGAAACCATGTCAGCGTCGGAATAACTGTTGACCACGTCGGTGCTCTTAGATGTGACAGCCGAGTGACCTGTGACAACGCCAGCGTTTTTTAGAGATAACCGTCGAGCGACTGAGGACATCGTCGGCGCTTTAGAGATAGCCGCCGAGCGACTGGAGACATCGTTGGCGCTTTAGAGGTAACCGCAGAGCGACTGAAGACATCGTCGGCACTTTAGAGATAAATGCCGAGCGACTGGTGATAACGTCAGCGTCTTAGAAATAACAGCCGAGTTAAAACGGGCCGTGTCGGCCACTTTGAGGATAATAGCCGAGTGACGATGTGGCACACCGGGGTTTTAGAAGTAGCCGCCGGGTGACGACGTGGCACGCCGGTGTTTTAGAAGTAACTGCCGGGTGCTGACTGGGCGCTTTTGGAGACGGTATCTGACTCGGGAATATCCCGCATATACTGCGCTTTCAGCCGCCTCTGCTTTCGGTGCCCTAGTTCTTGCTTTCCTGCCTCCAGATCTTCTCTGCAATTCGGCTCCCGCTCTGTTTGTCAGTAGAGTTGAGATGGCACCCAAGAGAAAGGCCTCGAGTTCATCCGCTGCGGTGATTCCCCCCATCGACCCCAGCAGCCAGTTGCCTTTCGCAGGTAACCATATGTCTGTTGTCTCCGAGCCTGACCTTCTCCACCTCGTATCCATCGGGGTCCTTCCCCCGAGGGAGCTTTGTTCTTGGCGGATTTGTCATGGGGTCACTGTCCCGACAGAGGATACCCATGAATCCGTGATTTGCGCTCCTTTTCTTCTCCGCGGTCTTGCTCTCCCCATTTCTCCCTTCTTCCGCGGCCTCCTTGATTTCTATCGCCTCAACTTGACCCATCTGAATCCCAATTCTATTCTGCAAATTTCCATTTACGTTCATTTGTGCGAAGCTTTTCTTGGCGTCTTGCCACATTTTGGACTGTGGAAGTATCTGTATCACTGTCGCCCTGGAATGGCCGGGGGGCAGCATCAGCTGGTTGGGGGTGCTAGTTTAGAGATGTGCCGTGGGAGGAAGTCTGATTATCTTGAAATCCCTCTCAAGGATAGTATTAAGGGATGGCGCTTGGAGTGGTTTATCGTTGAGAACCACGGAAATTCTCTCCCCCCACGGTCGGGGAGACAGCCGGACGTTCGTACCCCGAGTTGGATCGAGTCCTCCACAGATCAGGAGGTGGCTGAGGCTGGGGCTTTGCTAGCTGAAGTTGGACTGCTGAAGGAGAGGGGTCTGACTGCAGAGGCTGTGGTTGCTGATTTTGTTTTCAAGAACATTCAGCCGTTGAAGGATAGGGCTTACCCGGCTTATCTGTACCGAGGCCTAGCTGACTCAACTCGGGTTACCAACAGAAGAATTCCCTCTGTAGACTAGGTGAACCGACTTGAGATGATTCTTAGAGGCAAAGTATCAAATGTTGGTGCCCCAGTGGCATACTCAGCCTGGAACCTACCTCCTCCCAAGGCCTTCACTCTTTTTGTGTCGAATCCACCTGTCGCTGATGGTAGTTTGGGCCTTAGAGTGCGACCCTCTACTGAAGAAGTTAGCGCCTTGGTTGCCTCGCTCGGGGAAATTCCTGATGATGAATGGCAGGTCCACTTTGAGGTGCCTTTGGATCCTAGTGATGCAGAGATAAGTGCTATGCTCAATATGCTAGCTGAGGACTCTTCTGATGCTGCTCCTGCTGGGACATTGGTGGTGGCGCCTCTCCCAGAAGCTGGTATAACCTTGGATATTCAGAAGCCTGTCAGTGTTCGCCCAAGACGCCCTTCCCGAGCCAATCAACTTGATCCTCTTGCTGATGAGCAGAAAAAGAAAAAGAGACGTCTCCAGCGAGTATCTAGTTTGGATCGGGATGTTGGTCCTTCGGTTCCTGCTGCTGAAGAAGTGCATGTTCCTGAATTTACTGACGCTGACCCCAATGGGGGTGCTCCACCTGCTGCTGACCCCAATGGGTGTGCTCCACCTGCTGCTGGCCCCAATGGGTGTGTTGTCTGTGTTGCTGATGAAAACGACGGGGAGGAAAAAGATGAGGTCCCTTTGACTCGGAAGAACAGTCGACAGTATGTCGCCAGTGGGGAAAGTAGTGGAGTTCCTTCTCCTGCTTTGTCTGCCCTCATTGGTCTACAAGAATTGTCCCTGGCAAACTTTGATCAGACTCTTGAAGATATGGTTCCAGAAGACCTGTTATCAGAGCCAGCGGATGATGGTGTGATGGAGGTTTGTGCTGATGTGCTCGACGCCGGGTTGGGATCGTCCCGGGCAGCGTTCCGCGCCTCATCGACCTTAGAGCGCGGTCTTGAGGGTCAGGAAACTGACTTGGATCGTCTTGCTCCCATGGAAGTAATTGAGGGACCCTCAGCCTTAGAGGCGGCTACCGTAGAGAACTTGGTCCTCAAGGATGGTGCTGACACTTGCCCAGCCCCCGAAGATGTTGCCGGGGATGACTCGGCTCGGGTGGGAGACGCAAGCCACTGCCCAGCCCCCGAGGGTACTGCCGGAGATGATCCGGCTCAAGTGGGTAGCGCAAACTATAGCCCAGCCCCCGAGGGTGTCCGAGCGGGGTCTCCCTCTTGTACTTCCATGGATGTTCACGCAGGATCTTCTCCGCGCTCCGGTTGCATGGTGGTAGCCCAAGCTTTGGGCCAGGGAGTCGCTTTAGAGGCTAGCGTTCCCGCTGACCAAGCTTTAGGCTCTGTTGATGGTGCCGAGTTGGTCCCTGCTGGTTCATTGCAAGCTGCTTCGGGTGGTGACCTTATGCCAGGTCATCAATTGATCTCTCACGGTTTGGGAGTCCCTTCGTTCTTCTCCAGCCTCCAGGTACTGTGGTATATTCTAGCCTAACTTTTACACCATATGAACTGCTGTTATTACACTCATCTGTTCTCCATATCAGGCATTGGTGGATGGGATGGCTAGTCAGCGGAGGTTGCAAGGTGCTTTTGTTCCAGAAGGAGTTTCATCTCTGGCACGTTGGAATCCGGTGTTGCTTCAACATCGTGTATCTGACTTGGAGGCGACAAATGCTGGTTAGTGCTCTTTTGCTTCTCTTCATCCACCTTGCTGAAATGCCTTATATTTTGACCCTTTTTGCTTGATTGTCTCTCGCTAGATATGGCTCGGCAGATTTCCATTCTTGAAGAAAAACATTCTCAAGGTCAGGCCGAACTGGTCCAGCGGTGTTCTGATTTTGAGGAAAAGTATTCTCAAAGCCAGACTGAGCTGGCCCAGGTCTCTGCTGCTCTAAATGACGCTAAGACGCTAAACTCTACTCTTCGCGCTCAGCTTGATTCTGAAAAGGTGACTTATGAAACTGTGCCTTGTATTGCTGTGTTCTTATTGCTCGCTTGATGTTTGAAGGAGTTGATTCTTGTTTGCAGGAAGAAAAAAGTGCCCTTGTCGCTTCTCGCGACAATCTTGACAAACTGTATCGTGATTCTAGCAACTCGTTGACCATCCTGGAGAGAAGCCATCGCTTTACCATGGAGGAGTTAGACAATCATCGTTGCAAGCTGCAGGAATCCACGGATGATGTGATCCGTCTTAGGCAGTTGATATCGGCTAAGGATGCTGCTATCAAAGAACTCCGTGCTTCCAAGAAATCCATCGCCCAGGAGCTAGAGACCGCTCAATTGCTGCCAAAGTTGCTGAAGAAACTTCCATTACTCTGAGGGCCCAGCGCGACAGAGCCATGGATAAAGCCATTCGTGCGGGGCGAATCTTGATGAGGAGACCCGGCGTGGTTGTTCCTGAAGACATAAGGGCTGACGTGAACGCTGCTCCTGATTCCTCAAGTCGCCCTTCTTCGTCGGTTGCTCCTGAGAAAGATATTGCAAAATAGAGAAATATTTTGTGTGCTTTGAGCGCGCGGTTTGCATGGTCGGATATTTGCTAGAGGACACCAGTTCGGCATTTGAATGATATTGCTACTCTCCTATTGTTTTAGAATTCAACAGTACATAAATTTGTAGTAGTAAAATGCTGAGTGATGGTTTTGAAACTTGTTTACGGGGTATAGAAGTCACCCCTATATGAGTAATCGTAAGCATGCGAGATCGCCTTAAGTCGTTATTGACTTAAATCGATTGCTTTTGTTAGTAGGGCATAGTGGTCACCCTAAGTTAAGTAAATGCGAGCATGTTGCACCGTCTCAAGTCGTTGCCGACTTAAGCCGATTGCTCCGTTAGCAGGACATAGTGGTCACCTCAAGTTAAGTAAGCGCGAGCACGTTGCACCGTCTTAAGTCGTTGCCGACTTAAGTCGATTGCTCCGTTAGCAGGGCATAGTGGTCACCCCGAGTTAAGTAAGCGCGAGCATGTTGCACCGCCTTAAGTCGTTGCCGACTTAAGCCGATTGCTCCGTTAGCAGGGCATAGTGGTCACCCCGAGTTAAGTAAGCGCGAGCATGTTGCACCGTCTTAAGTCGTTGCCGACTTAAGCCGATTGCTCTGTTAGCAGGGCATAGTGGTCACCCCGAGTTAAGTAAGAATGCAAGTCAATCATGAACAAACTGAGTATCCTTGAAGCCTTTTTTATTGATGACATATTTCCCATTTTACAGAGTACATCGTCGTCCCGATAGCTTTTGAAATACAGCTAGGGATAAAACTTCCTAAGGTGTTCTATATTCCAGGAGTTCCCAATTTCTGTGCCGTCCATTTGAGTGAGACGATATGATCCCGGCCGAGTGACTTCTGCTACTATGAATGGTCCTTCCCATAAGGGCGATAACTTGTGTCGTCCCTCCCCCGTTAGAATTCGGTGGAGGTCGAGATCTCCTACTGAAAAGGATTGTTGTCGCACGGCCTTGTCGTGATAGCGTCTCAGAGTCTGCTGGTACCGTGCTGATTGAATTACTGCGTTCAGCCGCTCTTCTTCGAGTACATCAACATCTTCCAGCCTAGTTGCTTCGGCCTCTGCTATGCTTTCAAAGATCAACCTTGGCGCCCCAAACTTGAGATCAGCAGGCAGTACTGCCTCTGACCCATAGACCATGAAGAAAGGAGTGTTTCCATGCAGAGCTCGGCTAGGTTGGGTTCTTAGGCTCCAAACGACGTAGGGCAATTCCCTTATCCACTTTCCTGCGAACTTTTCATTTTTATCGAAAACATTTTTCCTGAGTGCCTCCAATATCATCCCGTTAGCTCGTTCAACCTGCCCGTTGGCTCTCGGGTGTGCTACCGAAGCATACTTGACCTGAATGCTTTTTTGCTCACAGAAATCAAAGAACTCCGAACTTGTGAAGTTGGATCCCAGGTCGGTTATGATACTGTTCGGTATTCCGAACCTGAATATTATGTCTTGTATGAATTCCACGGCTTTAGCTGAGGTCAAAGAAGCAATGGCTTTGAACTCTATCCATTTAGTGAATTTGTCGATTGCTACCAGTACATGAGTGTATCCTCCTTGAGCTTTCTTGAAAGGTCCAATCATATCTAGCCCCCAGCATGCAAAGGGCCAAGTCACCGGTATGGTCTGCAGTTGCTGTGCTGGTAGATGTTGTTGCTTTGACAAGTACTGGCAAGCTTCGCACCTCTGAACTAACTCGGCTGCATCACTTTTCACTGTTGGCCAATAGAATCCCGACCTGAAGACCTTCCCGACTAGTGTCTTGGACGTTGCGTGTATTCCACATTGTCCAGCATGGACCTCGTCTAGAAGTCGCTTCCCAGTAGACGATAGAATGCATTTCATGAAGATGCCTGATGCGCCCCTTCTGTATAGTGTCTCCCCAATGAGTGTGTAGTGAGCTGACTGTCTAGCGATGCGCTCGGTTGCATTTTTATCGTCTGGTTCCTCTTCATTCTTGATATATCTGATGATCGGCCTTCTCCAGTCATCGGAGCCTGACTCTGGTTGATTCATGATATTACACTCTTCTGCCTGATCCATTGAGATGCTTGGTTGTGGTATTTCTTGTACAAAGACTCCAGGTGGGACCTGAGTTCGACTGGATCCTAGCTTGGACAATACATCGGCTGCCGTGTTTCGATCTCTTTCTACATGATGAAATTCCAGGCCTTCAAATTTATCTTCTAGTTTTCGGACGGCAGTGCAGTATTTTCCCATTGAATCATTCGAACAGTCCCATTCTTTATTTATCTGGCTTATGACTACCAAAGAATCTCCGTATACCATTAGTCTCTTGATGCCTAATGATATAGCGATGTTTAGTCCATGGATCAGAGCTTCATACTTGGCTGCATTGTTGGAGGCTGGAAATAACAACTGGAGGGCATATTTGAGGTGCTCGTCTCCAGGTGCGATGAAGAGAACTCCCGCGACTGCTCCCTGCAGCTTCAGCGAGCCATCAAAATACATCCGCCATACTTCTGCAGTTTCTGGGTTCTCTGGTACTTGTTGTTCAGTCCATTCTGATACGAAGTCAACCAATGCTTGGGTTTTAATGGCAGTGCGAGGTCGAAATTCGATGTCATGAGATCCCAGTTCGCAGGCCTACTTGGCTATTCGGCCAATGGCTTCCTTGTTGTGAAGGATGTCCCCTATCGGAAAACCAGTGACTACTATGACTTTGTGGTCATCAAAGTAGTGACGTAGCTTGCGGGCAGTTAGAAGTACCGCGTATAATAGCTTCTGAACTTGCGGATACTTTTTCTTCGAGGGACCCAGAACTTCACTGATGAAATAAACAGGATGTTGCACTGGGTAGGCATGTCCTTCTTCTGCTCGCTCGACTACCAACGCGGTTCTTACCACGTGAGTCGTGCAAGAGATATATAGCAGCAGATCTTCAGCTGGTTGAGTTGATGTGGCTCGCCGTGGTGGTTTCAGTACTGGTGGGGTTGTCAAGAATTTCTTCAGTGCATCTAGGGCTTCCTGTGCTTCTGAAGTCCACTGAAACTTGTCCACTTTCTTGAGTAGCTTGTAAAATGGTAAACCTTTTTCTCCCAGCCTGGATATAAATCTGCTCAGGGCTGCCATACATCCGGTAAGTCGTTGAACCTTCTTTTGTGATCGTGGAGCTTCCATTTTCATGATAGCTTCAATCTTATCTGGATTAGCTTCAATTCCCCGGTGGCTGACAATAAATCCGAGTAGCTTCCCTGTCGGTACCCCAAAGACACATTTTTCGGGATTAAGCTTCCATCGATATCGCCGTAGACTGTTGAAAACCAGCTGTAAGTCTTCGATGAAGTTTTCCGAGTTCTCTGTTTTGATTACCACGTCATCCACGTAGGCTTCCACACGCTTGCCCCAGTGATCGGCTAAGCATGTTTGAATGGCTCTCTGATAAGTCGCTCCAGCGTTTTTGAGGCCAAACGACATGGAGGTATAGCAGAAAGCACCGAATGGAGTGATGAACATTGTTTTTTCCTCGTCTTCCTTTGCCAAACTGATTTGATGGTATCCGGAATAGCAGTCCAGAAAAGACAGCACAGAACATCCGGCGGTGGAGTCTACCACCTGATCTATCCTAGGGAGCCCGAAGGGATCCTTTGGACAATGTTTGTTGAGATCTGTATAGTCGACGCACATGCGCCAATCCACTTTATTCTTTTTGAGTACAAGAACAGGGTTGGCTAACCACTCGGGATGTAACACCTCTCTAATAAACCCAGCCGCGACCATGCGAGCCAACTCAGCGCGAATGGCCTCTCTTTTGTCGGGCGTGAAGCGACGTAGTTTTTGCCGGATCGGCCTTGCCTGGGGGTAGACCTTCAGTTTGTGCTCGGCCAGTTCTCTCAGGACTCCCGGCATATCCGCAGGTTGCCATGCGAATACGTCTCGGTTGTCTTGCTGAAACCGGACGAGCGCGCCTTCCTATTTATCGTCTAGGCTGGAGCTGATGATGGCAGTCTTGCGTTCATCAGCAAACCCCAGGTTGATCCTTTTAGTTTCTTCAGTCGGCCGCATAGAGGTCGCGGCTTGAGCTTCCTTCGCCAGTGCTGTAAGGTCTTCCTCAGGCTTAGAGTTCGCCTGCGCTGAAGAAGTCGCCGACGGTTTGATGGTGAGGGCCGCTTGGATGGCCACTCGGAAACATTCTGCGGCGCCATGGAGGTCAGCACGCACAGTTATGATTCCTTGTGGTCCTGGCATCTTCAATATCATGTACGTGTAATGCGGGATGGCCATGAACTTTGCCAATCCCGGCCTCCCGATGATGGCGTTGTACCCACAGTCGAAGTTTGCCACCTCGAACCTCAGGAACTCGGTTCTGTAGTTCTCCGGAGTTCCAAAGGTGATGGGCATGTAGATGTGGCCCAGCGGGTATTCCCCTTCAGTCGGCACGATGCCGAAGAAAGGCGTGTCTGACTCGCGGAGCTCTTTGAGGTGAACTCCCAAGCCTTGGAGTGTCCGGGGGAAGGTGACGTTGATGCTGCCCCCCCCCCCCGTCCACTAACACCTTCTTCACCCTGCTCTCTCGGATCACCGGATCGATGAGGAGCGGGTATTTGCCTGGGTGGTCGAAGTTGAGCCATTGATCTACCCGAGTGAAGGTGATCGGGTGCTCCGACCATCGGTACGGAGCGGGAGGACCGGTGGTCGCCACCAATATCTGGCGATCGTTGAGCTTTTGTTGTCTTCTGTTCTCCTGTGATCCGTGTCCGCCGAAGATGACGTTGACCTCCCTGTCAACGCGTGGGAAGGCTCCTCCTTCCCCCTCCTCCTGCTACTGGGGTTGTCGTGGTTCTTCTGGTCCTCCCCGCGGCAGAGGAGGAGGTAGAGGTTGGAAGGGTCGGCCGTGTCCGATGGAATGCTTGAAGTCCCTGCAGTTCCGCAGGGTGTGGCGCATGTCCTTGTGGTACGGGCACTGGGCGTCGAGGATGTCGTCCAGCGTGCGCTCGCCTCCGCGAGGTCCTCCCCGGGCACGAGAGACAGGTGGTCCGGCGGCGTGCACCTCTTCGCGAGGTCTTTTCTGCCAGCGTTTGTCGGGTTGCTGGTTTGCGTCGCGTCGTGGCGCTGCCGGTGCGGGCTTCGCTCCCCCGATGAGGTCCTGAGCTCGCTCGTCGGCGGTGATGTAGAGGTCGGCTTCTCGGAACACCTGCTCGGAGGTAGTCGGCGCTTTCTGCAATATGGCTCGGACGAAGGCCGAGTCATTGGATCCTCTATAGAAGTCCTCGATCACGGCCGCCTCCGTGACCTCGGGGATACGATTTCTCATGGTCTGGAACCTTTTAAGGTATGACCGGAGAGTTTTGTCCCCCCGGCGCTTGATGGATTTGAGGTCCCATGGTTGCGCTGGTTTGTCGGAGAGGGACTGAAAGTTGGCGGTGAAGCGTCGACTGAAGTCGCTCCAGTCGTCGATGCAGTGTCGAGGTAGATGTCGCAGCCATTGCAGTGCGTCTTGCCCGAGGACAATGGGTAAGTACGCAGTCATCACGTCCTCGGATGCTTCGGCGGCTCAGGCGGCTGTGGTGTAGACATTGGATCCTGCTTAGGTTCATATTTGTCGACATTGGATACCTTGAAGTTAGGGGGCCACTGAATGGCCCTAAGGCGTGGAGTTAGGGCTGTCACTCCACACGCGTCCTCCTGTCGTCGGGGATGATGTCTGTCCCGGGGAGGGGAGTAGTTGTTGTGGTTCCTCGACCGTCCCCGGGTAGTACCGCAAGTCGAGGCCGTTGCTGACTCGGTTCTGGTTGCCTGACTCCGAGCTGGGATGCCATGATCCCTGTCGTACTCCTCCCGGCGGCGGATCTCGTTCTCATGCCGTCGTTCATGCGAAGCGTTGATGGAGCTTCGCGCGTCCCGGCGACTATTGATGGCGTGTCGTAGATCGTTCGGCGGGTGAGCGAGCGGTAGAAGACGGTTGGCTGCCTGGGTGAACAGTCGTCGATAGCCCTCGGCGTCGGGAGTCCGAGGGAGTCCATCAGCTATCCGAGCTAGTACCCCTCCGACTTCACTCGGTGTGTTCATGGCTCGGGCGAAGTCGGGATTCAGGTTGCGCCCAAAGAGTGGATTTTCACGGTGCTGTCTTGCGTCTTGCTCGGCTTGTTCCTGAGCTCGTCGGCGATCACGTCAGCGGGAATTCCTTCGTTCTCTGAAGACGCGTTCCTCCGGAGTTTCTCCTATCTCCGAGACCTCGTCCCGTGAAACAGGTTGCTCCGGATCCCGTTCTCCGGCCTCGTGATGTCGCCGAATATTTCGACGCCGGTTTCTCCGCCGGTGGGACTCCCGCTGAGGTGGTTCTTCTCCGGGCGCGGTCGGCTCGTCGTCGGAGACGGGGTGCGACTCCACTCTCCCGATGAAGAAGACGTCGGGGTAGAATGGTGCAGCGGTCGTGGCGATCTTCTTTCTGTTCTCCTTTGAGGGCAGAGGAACGGAAAGAACAACTTGCTTCCTCCTGGTCTTGTTTGCCTCCTTCTTTCTTGCGATTTGCGTCCATTCTTTCGTCGGGGAAGTGGACAGTGGAGTTCTTCGGGTCAGCGTGCCCTCGGCCCCTGGCTTGCCGAAGGCGATCTTTTTTCGGAGCGCTGGAGGTTGCGCTTTTTCCTTCCTCACCCCGATATTCTCGGAGTGTGTTGGAGTGGACTTCTTCTTTGGCGGATCGGCGATGCGGTGTAGAGTTCCCTCTTCATCTGCTATGGATGAGATCGTTCCAAAGCAGAACACGGATCCGGGACGGAGGGTGATCTTGCGGCGGAAGGTGACGGCCATTGAGCTAGCTTAGATCGGCGACACACCCCCTACCTGGCGCGCCAGCTATCGGTGTTTTGGGTCCGACCGCACACCTGGGGTTGCCCCTCAAGGTGTTTTTAGGAGTAGGACGGTGTCGCCGACTGTAGCTAAATGGTTCGTGCCAGATGCACGAGGAGCAATGGACAGTGTTTACAGGTTCGGGCCGCTTTGAAATGTGTAACACCCTACGTCCTGGCGAGTATGCTTTGTGTAATGGCTTACAAGGTAGCTCTTTGAAGTTAGAGCGTAGAGAGATGAGGTGGATGGCTAAGTGATAATGGGATCGATCGTTCTGAAGGGGTGCCCCTAGGCCTTATATATTCGACCGTGGGGCGATACATGTGGATACGATAACAATGTACACCTACAAGATAGTGAACCGTTTTAGTCTATCTTCCTATGATTCTGCCGACTTATCCTCGCCTGGTTCCTTTGTACGGGGCTCCAGCGCGGGAAAGTCGGATCTTCTGTTGCGGTCGCTTGCTCAACGCTGTGGGGCTGTCCGGGTTTGCGCCAACCCGGCCTTATGTCGATCTGCTTCACTGGTCGTTCCTCCTCACGGGTTATTGGTCCCTTGGGCCTTTCGTGAGGTCTTTTATCCTTCCAGTGGACCTGGGGGATATTTGTCCCCCACACCTCGGGCTGGGCCGAGGGCACCTCGGGCAGGGCCGAGACCTTCTCGGGCTCGGGCGTGTCGTCGGTCTTGACTGAGGGTTGATGTAGGTCTCGGGAGAAGACGTCCGGGGGAACCGTTGTCCGCCCCGAGGCTATCTTAGCCAGCTCGTCCGCAGTCTCGTTGTATCGTCGGGCGACGTGGTTGACCTCGAGCCCGTAGAACTTGTCCTCCAGGCGTCGAACCTCATCGCAGTAGGCTTCCATCTTCGGGTCGCGGCAGTGGGAGTTCTTCATGACTTGGTCGATGACAAGCTACAAGTCACCGCGAGCGTCGAGGCGTCGGACCCCTAGCTCGATGGCGACGCGCAACCCGTTGTCCAGAGCCTCGTACTCAGCCACGTTGTTGGATGCCGGGAAATGGAGGCGCAGTACGTAGCGGAGGTGCTTCCCGAGGGGCGAGATGAAGAGCAGGCCCGCGCCTGCCCCTGTTTTCATCAGCGACCCGTCAAAAAACATGGTCCAGAGTTCCGGTTGGATCGGAGCTGTCAGGAGCTGGGTGTCGACCCATTCAGCCACAAAGTCCGCCAGGACTTGGGACTTGATGGCCTTCCGAGGGGCGAACGAGATCGTCTCGCCCATGATTTCCACCGCCCACTTTGCAATCCTACCCGAGGCCTCTCGGCACTGGATGATCTCCCCTAGGGGGAAGGATGACACCACAGTCACCGGATGAGACTCGAAGTAGTGTCGCAACTTCCACCGCGTTAGAATCACCGCGTACAGCAGCTTCTGAATTTGTGGGTAGCGGATCTTGGTCTCGAACAGTACCTCACTGATGAAGTAGACCGGCCTCTGGACGGGCAATGCATGCCCTTCTTCTCATCTCTCAACCACGATCGCGGCGCTGACCACCTGAGTGGTAGCGGCAACATAGATCAAGAGGGCTTCTTGTAATACCCGATTTGTAAAAGCATAGAAAATGGTATTATTTCCCTCATATGTATTGCCTCGATTCATTTACACATGTGAACACCACATTAGAAACAACTAAATAACAAAAGATACCCAAAAATAAATTATGCATCATGCTGGATTTTATCTTTGTGAGCATTTTGTGACAATATAAAAATAATATAAAGAGAAATAAATTAAAGTCCAAAGTGGAATTCAAGATCTAAAAGGAATTCTAGAATTTGAGAAAAGAGGGAAAATACTATACAAATAGGATAAAATAAAAATATAAATGAACAAAAAAATCATCAGTTCATATGGTTATGTAAATGTAGACAATTAACCTGAGTTTGAACTTCACACAAAAATAGATTCAAAATTGAAATCTAAATTTGGAAAGGAAGAAAAGAGAAGGAAGATAAAAAAACAACCCTAACGTGATTGGGCCGCACGGATGACCTCGGCCCAACTTCCTTCCCACTTGCGCGCACCGCCAGCCCAACTCCACTCCTCCGCTTCTGTTCGCCAGTCGCGTGGGCTTGCAGCTGTCCCTGACGTGTGGGCCACGCCAGTCAGTCCCAAGCCGCTTTCGCCGCGTGCAGCGAATCACTGCCGATGGGCCCTGTTGGTCGGAATCGTCCCTATCCTCTCTAACTGACCCCGCGCGTGATACCCGGCTGACCGGCTCCATTCGCCTCAACCAGGCCGCATCTACCGGGGATTAGTTCGCCGACCTCGCCCATGATGGCCACTTGCCCTGCTTCCATAAGTTTGGCACGACCCTCGTCCTCGCTCGCGCCAGCCATGTCCGCCAGAAACCCTGCCGCCGAGAGCACGGAGCGAGAAAGAAGAAGTAGCGCCACCACCGTAGACTTCATCCTAGGCCAGCTTTCCAGTCGCGGCGAACTGCCCCGGGTGCATCAGCGGGCCCCGCCGCGTGTGTTGGACCGACTTCCGGGGGTGGAATCGCTTGCCCATCGACGGCGATTTCTCACCGTACCTGCAGCTCATCCGTGAACCCGCCTGCTCTGTGGTCAGACGACCTCGCCGCCCCACCTTCGGTAATTCGTCACCCAACTTGCTCGCCCTATCCTCCTCTGCGTAGAGAACATCTCGGAACGAAGTATAGGGCATTAAAACCCGGAGATTGCTTGCGGCCGGAGCTGCTCCGCCGTGATACCCGGCCGCCGTCGAGTTTGGGTGCTGGGGATTGAAGACGGTGTCCCAACCGTTAGATCTCCATTTGATGGTTAGGATCCAATCTGAATGCGTTCTTTGCCGCACCTAATCTAAACCGTTAGATTGATGGCCGACGATCGTGATCGCGCAGAGGATACCCTCTTCGGGATCGATCGTGTGTCGTTGGATGGGATCGGGCGGTCCAGAACCCTCCTTATCTCTTTAAAACCTCTGCCGTCGATCTGTGATCCCACGGTCACTGTCCCGTACCCCTTCGGATCTAATCTGGGCCGTCAACACTTGATCGGACGTCCGTCCGCGCACCGTACCCCTTCACCGAGCCATAATTGCAAAAGAGACCCTGGAAAATGTTTGAATCAACCCGCGGTTCACAGTAACAGTGCGCTGAGTCTCAGGAATATTTGTAGAATAACCCCTGTCTTTCTCCGAAATAGTGCGCCCAGTCCAGAGTAGATTAAAAACAGTGAAATAATTATGGAAATTCGTTTTTAATACAAAAACAATTCTAGAAACTTGTAAAATGCATAGAAAATTCATTTTAGCTCCAAATTGAACCATTCCAATTTCTAAAATTTTGTAATAATATTCTCTATCATTTAGTGTCTCTGTTTTGTCATGAAAACAGTTAGAAAATCAATTTCTCATTTAATCCTATTTTAAGCACATTAAATCTTAGGAAATTCATAACTTGAAATCTATAACTCCAAATTTAGTGATTCCAGTTCCTATGATCTCATTTTAATGTATAGATTTTTACTGTGTATTTTATTTACATGTTTGATGCAATGTTAATTTTTGCTATACTATGTATGTATTGTGTTGATGCGAGTAGACGAGCAAGCCACTGTGGAATCTGAGGATCCTGGTGAGCAGCAGATAGAAGTAGCTGAGCAGGAGCTCATTGCAGGCAAGTTGTGCCCTTGATCACTTACTTTCCCAGCCATGTTCTTATTAATTTTAATGATCTGCATAGGATAATTTTGATGGGAGCCTTTATGTTACCCCAGTTTTGATTACCTCTATACCTTGTTCACCCCTGAAATATTTTTGGGTAGTACTTGCTATTGCTTTATGTGGATTGGGTATGGAGATACACTATTCATGATTATTCTGTTATTATCTTGTTATTATTACTGTTCATGTTAAGATCATTAAATTAATGGGAACATGGAGCGACCACCCGGGAAAACAGTGCTACCACAAGGGTATAATGGGACGCCCTTGGCTGACTAATTAGGAAAGCTAGTGGAAGACTACCTTACCTGAAAGGGGCAAGGGCAGTAGGGGAGAGGTCAGTGCGGGGAGGTCCCTGGTTGATTTTGCTGCGATGGCGGTCAGCCAGGAACCCTGTACTGGATCTTCCTATAAACTGTAGCGGGTTTTCGGAAGCTAGTGGAACTTTGTAAAGGCCTCGTAGTGGATCCCTAGCCATTCACCTCGGTAGTGTCTAAGGGCCTTGCAAACCCAGGCGACATGGGATACACGACTTGTGGGTAAAGATGCGCAACCTCTGCAGAGTGTAAAACTAGTATACTAGCCGTGCTCACGGTCAAGAGCGGCTCGGACCCTCACATGATTAATTATGGAACTTAAATTCAATTTGACATTTGCATCGCATTTGGGATTATTTTACTATTATTATTCTTTATTATTATTAAGGTTTGGTATTTACTTACACTTAGTAATTGCTAATAAAATTTTGACCAACTTATAAAAGCAATGCTCAGCCTCAGCCTTTATTCCATTGATTAGCCTTACACTACATGAACTCCCACCTTTGGTGAGTTTATGCCACATTATTCCCCACGACTTGTTGAGCTATGAACGTATGTGAGCTCACTCTTGCTGTCTCACACCCCCCCCACAGGAGAAGAGCAGGTGGTCGAAGAGGAGCCGCCTAACACTGAGGAGTTCGATCTGATCTAGGTGGTGTTTCTCAGTCGACATTGGCGCCAACGATCCTTAGTTCGTTTTATATTTATCTTTGTTTTGTAATAAGTCTTCCGCTATGTAATAAATACTCTGATGTTTTGTGACATTTATCTCTATACACTCTGTTATTATATATGTTGTCTTCTTGGCGCATGTATGAGATGCACCCGGCTTTGTTCCTTAAAACCGGGTGTTACAGAAGTGGTATCAGAGGAAATGTTGACTGTAGGACGAAACCTAGATAGAAATGGACAAAACCCTTATCTACTTATCTTACTCTGATTCATTCCATACTTACCTTATCTTGATCCTATCTCACCTTCTACTGTTCTACTATGATCATTCTTACCTTTACTACTCTGAGACAAGATGGATTTCACACCTTGGAATCCCTACCCCTATGATATTTTAAGAGATAGGAGGCCTAAGACCAAATCAAAACTATTTTCTATATTTAAGAATGTTGGTTGATTGTTCTGATGATCAATGCCTGATTTGCTTCTTTGATTGATTGAAATAGTATAGATGGGCATCTTAGCATGTACCACCATAAGATAATGAATTAGCTTTAGTAGGTGACACACTTAGCTAATAAATCCCCCAAAGTAACATGCTTCGTAATCACTGCCTTATCTACAATCCTTTCTTTCTTACCCTGTATTTCTAACTCAGATGAACTACCCCTATAGTGTTAGAAGAGAGCACTATAGACGTGATCCTTGGTATGTCATGGTTAAGAAAGACAAAGGCAGTATATACACTGTGCTAAAGGAACCATAGAACTCACCAGTTCCAAAGGAGAAAGATTTGAAGTTGGAATTGCAGTAACTACCGCCACCAAACTAGCGGCATTCTTAGTCGATGGGAAGTTTGTTGGTGACAACATCCGTGTGGTTAAGGATTTTTCGGATGTCTTTCTAGAGGAGTTACCAGGGATGCCACCAGATACGGAAGTTGAGTTTGTCATAGATCTCTTACCTAGAACTGCTCCTATTTCTAAATGGACATATATGATGTCTGTAGAAGAGTTAAAAGAACTCAAGAAGCACTTAACGAAGTTACAAGAGGCTGGATAAATTCGTTCGGATTCTTCACCTTGGGGAGCGCCGGTTCTGTTTGTACAGAAGAAGGATGGATCACAAAGAATGTGCGTGGATTATAGATCCCTTAATGATGTTACTGTGAAGAACAAGTATCTGTTACCCCGCATTGAAGATTTATTTGATCAAATGAGAGGTGCAAAGGTATTCTCGAAGATTGATCTCCGATCGGGATACCATCAGATGAAGATTAGACCCTCAGATATTCCTAAGACGAATTTCTCGACCCAATATGGATTATATGAGTTCATAGTTATGTCGTTTGGATTAACCAATGCACCAGCTTATTTTATGAACTTGATGAACAAAGTGTTTATGGAGTATTTGGACAGATTCGTCGTGGTATTCATCGACGATATTCTCAGTTATTCTCAGAGTGATAATGATCATGAGGAACATCTGAGGTTGGTGCTACAGAAGTTACGAGATAATCAACTCTATGCTAAGTTCAGCAAGTGCGAGTTTTGGATTGACAGGGTGCCATTCCTTGGTCATATTATTTCTAATGGAGGAATAGCTGTGGATCCTGCTAAAGTAAAGGAGATAATGGAGTGGAGAGTGCCCACTACAGTTACGGAGATTCGGAGTTTCTTGGGACTCGCAGGATATTATCGGAGATTTATTGAAGGATTTTCTAAGATTGCCAAGCCTATGACCTCGCTTCTGGAGAAGGGAAGAGAGTTTAAGTGGGACGAGAAGTACCAAGATAGTTTTAACCAACTGAAGTTGAAGTTGATGACGCCACCAGTGTTGGTTATGCCAGATCTACAGAAGGGATTTGACATTTATTGTGATGCATGTGGCCAAGGACTTGGATGTGTGCTCATGCAAGATGGTCATGTGATTGCCTATGCATCTCGTCAGTTGCGGAAGCATGAATTGAACTACCCCACCCATGACTTAGAGTTGGCTGCCGTTGTGCATGCACTTAAGATTTGGAGACACTACATTATGGGAACTAAGTGCCAAGTATACACGGACCATAAGAGTTTGAAGTATATATTCACTCAGAAGGATCTCAACCTGAGGCAACGCCGTTGGTTGGAGCTCATTAAGGATTATGACTTGGAGATTCACTATCACCCAGGCAAGGCAAATTTGGTTGCAGATGCCTTGAGTCGGAAGGAGCATGTTCACTCCGCTTTCGTTGTCCAGCTACCTGACGAATTAGCAAAAGATTTTGAGAGACTCAACCTGGGAATTGTTACACATACGGAAGGAGTTACTATTGAATTGGAACCTACCTTGGAGCAAGAAATTCGTAAAGGTCAGGTTGGTGATGCCAAAATCCAGGAGATCAAGGATCTGATAACAGAGGGTAGAGGCCCAGAGTTCACAGAGGATGAGCAAGGCACGATATGGTTCAAGAATCGGATCTGTGTTCCCGATATCGATAGTCTTCGGGAAACCATATTGAAGGAGGCACATGATTCAGTTTATTCTATCCACCCTGGGAGCACTAAGATGTATCAGGATTTAAAGCAAAAGTATTGGTGGTATGGACTAAAGAGAGATGTGGCTGCACATGTGGCTATGTGCGATGTGTGTCAAAGAGTTAAGGCTGAACACCAGAGGCCAGCTGGACTATTGCATCCCCTAAAGATACCCGAGTGGAAGTGGGAAGAGATTGGTATGGATTTCATTACTGGATTGCCTCGCACCCAGAAAGGATATGATGCTATATGGGTGATTGTGGATAGATTGACTAAAGTGGCTCACTTTATTCCTGTCAAGACTACTTATAAAGGTTCTCAACTAGCAGAGTTATATATGGCTCGGATTGTGTGTTTGCATGGAGTACCAAAGAAGATCATGTCTGATCGAGGTTCGCAGTTTACCTCAAGATTTTGGAGAAGCTTTCATGAGAATATGAGTACAAAGTTGAATTTCAGTACAGCTTATCACCCTCAGACTGATGGACAGACTGAAAGGACTAATCAAGTATTGGAAGATATGTTGAGAGCTTGTGCCCTTCAGCATGGTAGTAGTTGGGACAAGAGTCTACCTTATGCTGAGTTCTCATATAATAATAGCTACCAAGCCAGTTTGAAGATGTCACCGTTTGAGGCTTTGTATGGCAGAAAATGCAGGACTCCTCTATATTGGATTAGACTAGAGGAAGACAGTTCTTTGGATCTGAACTTATTCAAGAAGCAGAAGAACAAGTTCGTCTAATTCGAGAGAATTTGAAGGTAGCTCAAACCAGACAAAAGAGCTATGCTGATAATAGAAGGAGACCACTGGAATTTGAAGAAGAAGATTATGTGTATCTCAAGGTGTCACCACTTCGTGGAATGAGGAGATTCAAAGTTAAGGGCAAATTGTCCCCACGCTACATTGGACCATTCTTGATCTTTAGGCGAGTTGGGGAGATGGCATACCAACTCGAGTTACCGGATAGTCTATCAGATGTGCATAACGTGTTCCACGTATCTCAACTAAAGAAGTGTCTCCGTGTCCCTGAGGAACAGTTACCCATGGAAGAGCTCAGTGTTCAAGGTGATTTGACTTACACGGAGTACCCGATCAAGATTTTGGATACTTTGACTCGAGTTACAAGAAATAAGGTGATAAAGATGTGCAAAGTCCAATGGAGTCACCACGGTGAAGATGAAGCAACTTGGGAAAGAGAAGAAAGCTTCGCATAGATATTCCCTAGATCTTCCTAAATCTCGAGGACGAGATTCTTTTTAAGGGGGTAGGATTTGTAATACCCGATTTGTAAAAGCATAGAAAATGGTATTATTTCCCTCATATGTATTGCCTCGATTCATTTACACATGTGAACACCACATTAGAAACAACTAAATAACAAAAGATACCCAAAAATAAATTATGCATCATGCTGGATTTTATCTTTGTGAGCATTTTGTGACAATATAAAAATAATATAAAGAGAAATAAATTAAAGTCCAAAGTGGAATTCAAGATCTAAAAGGAATTCTAGAATTTGAGAAAAGAGGGAAAATACTATACAAATAGGATAAAATAAAAATATAAATGAACAAAAAAATCATCAGTTCATATGGTTATGTAAATGTAGACAATTAACCTGAGTTTGAACTTCACACAAAAATAGATTCAAAATTGAAATCTAAATTTGGAAAGGAAGAAAAGAGAAGGAAGATAAAAAAACAACCCTAACGTGATTGGGCCGCACGGATGACCTCGGCCCAACTTCCTTCCCACTTGCGCGCACCGCCAGCCCAACTCCACTCCTCCGCTTCTGTTCGCCAGTCGCGTGGGCTTGCAGCTGTCCCTGACGTGTGGGCCACGCCAGTCAGTCCCAAGCCGCTTTCGCCGCGTGCAGCGAATCACTGCCGATGGGCCCTGTTGGTCGGAATCGTCCCTATCCTCTCTAACTGACCCCGCGCGTGATACCCGGCTGACCGGCTCCATTCGCCTCAACCAGGCCGCATCTACCGGGGATTAGTTCGCCGACCTCGCCCATGATGGCCACTTGCCCTGCTTCCATAAGTTTGGCACGACCCTCGTCCTCGCTCGCGCCAGCCATGTCCGCCAGAAACCCTGCCGCCGAGAGCACGGAGCGAGAAAGAAGAAGTAGCGCCACCACCGTAGACTTCATCCTAGGCCAGCTTTCCAGTCGCGGCGAACTGCCCCGGGTGCATCAGCGGGCCCCGCCGCGTGTGTTGGACCGACTTCCGGGGGTGGAATCGCTTGCCCATCGACGGCGATTTCTCACCGTACCTGCAGCTCATCCGTGAACCCGCCTGCTCTGTGGTCAGACGACCTCGCCGCCCCACCTTCTGTAATTCGTCACCCAACTTGCTCGCCCTATCCTCCTCTGCGTAGAGAACATCTCGGAACGAAGTATAGGGCATTAAAACCCGGAGATTGCTTGCGGCCGGAGCTGCTCCGCCGTGATACCCGGCCGCCGTCGAGTTTGGGTGCTGGGGATTGAAGACGGTGTCCCAACCGTTAGGTCTCCATTTGATGGTTAGGATCCAATCTGAATGCGTTCTTTGCCGCACCTAATCTAAACCGTTAGATTGATGGCCGACGATCGTGATCGCGCAGAGGATACCCTCTTCGGGATCGATCGTGTGTCGTTGGATGGGATCGGGCGGTCCAGAACCCTCCTTATCTCTTTAAAACCTCTGCCGTCGATCTGTGATCCCACGGTCACTGTCCCGTACCCCTTCGGATCTAATCTGGGCCGTCAACACTTGATCGGACGTCCGTCCGCGCACCGTACCCCTTCACCGAGCCATAATTGCAAAAGAGACCCTGGAAAATGTTTGAATCAACCCGCGGTTCACAGTAACAGTGCGCTGAGTCTCAGGAATATTTGTAGAATAACCCCTGTCTTTCTCCAAAATAGTGCGCCCAGTCCAGAGTAGATTAAAAACAGTGAAATAATTATGGAAATTCGTTTTTAATACAAAAACAATTCTAGAAACTTGTAAAATGCATAGAAAATTCATTTTAGCTCCAAATTGAACCATTCCAATTTCTAAATTTTTGTAATAATATTCTCTATCATTTAGTGTCTCTGTTTTGTCATGAAAACAGTTAGAAAATAATTTCTCATTTAATCCTATTTTAAGCACATTAAATCTTAGGAAATTCATAACTTGAAATCTATAACTCCAAATTTAGTGATTCCAGTTCCTATGATCTCATTTTAATGTATAGATTTTTACTGTGTATTTTATTTACATGTTTGATGCAATGTTAATTTTTGCTATACTATGTATGTATTGTGTTGATGCGAGTAGACGAGCAAGCCACTGTGGAATCTGAGGATCCTGGTGAGCAGCAGATAGAAGTAGCTGAGCAGGAGCTCATTGCAGGCAAGTTGTGCCCTTGATCACTTACTTTCCCAGCCATGTTCTTATTAATTTTAATGATCTGCATAGGATAATTTTGATGGGAGCCTTTATGTTACCCCAGTTTTGATTACCTCTATACCTTGTTCACCCCTGAAATATTTTTGGGTAGTACTTGCTATTGCTTTATGTGGATTGGGTATGGAGATACACTATTCATGATTATTCTGTTATTATCTTGTTATTATTACTGTTCATGTTAAGATCATTAAATTAATGGGAACATGGAGCGACCACCCCGGAAAACAGTGCTACCACAAGGGTATAATGGGACGCCCTTGGCTGACTAATTAGGAAAGCTAGTGGAAGACTACCTTACCTGAAAGGGGCAAGGGCAGTAGGGGAGAGGTCAGTGCGGGGAGGTCCCTGGTTGATTTTGCTGCGATGGCGGTCAGCCAGGAACCCTGTACTGGATCTTCCTATAAACTGTAGCGGGTTTTCGGAAGCTAGTGGAACTTTGTAAAGGCCTCGTAGTGGATCCCTAGCCATTCACCTCGGTAGTGTCTAAGGGCCTTGCAAACCCAGGCGACATGGGATACACGACTTGTGGGTAAAGATGCGCAACCTCTGCAGAGTGTAAAACTAGTATACTAGCCGTGCTCACGGTCAAGAGCGGCTCGGACCCTCACATGATTAATTATGGAACTTAAATTCAATTTGACATTTGCATCGCATTTGGGATTATTTTACTATTATTGTTCTTTATTATTATTAAGGTTTAGTATTTACTTACACTTAGTAATTGCTAATAAAATTTTGACCAACTTATAAAAGCAATGCTCAGCCTCAGCCTTTATTCCATTGATTAGCCTTACACTACATGAACTCCCACCTTTGGTGAGTTTATGCCACATTATTCCCCACGACTTGTTGAGCTATGAACGTATGTGAGCTCACTCTTGCTGTCTCACACCCCCCCACAGGAGAAGAGCAGGTGGTCGAAGAGGAGCCGCCTAACACTGAGGAGTTCGATCTGATCTAGGTGGCGTTTCTCAGTCGACATTGGCGCCAACGATCCTTAGTTCGTTTTATATTTATCTTTATTTTGTAATAAGTCTTCCGCTATGTAATAAATACTCTGATGTTTTGTGACATTTATCTCTATACACTCTGTTATTATATATGTTGTCTTCTTGGCGCATGTATGAGATGCACCCGGCTTTGTTCCTTAAAACCGGGTGTTACACTTCTCCGGCAGCGGGGGGGCACCAGGATGGGTGCGTTCGTAAGGAGCGCCTTCAGGTTCCCGAGGGCTTCCTCGGCCTCGGGGGTCCAAGTGAAGCACTCGACCTTCCTCAAGAGGCGGTACAGAGGTAGGCCTCTTTCGCCGTGGCGCGAGATGAAACGGCTCAGAGCCGCAAGGCATCCCATGACCCTTTGTACGCCTTTCAAGTCCTTGACGGGCCCCATGTTGGTGATGGCCGCGATTTTCTCCGGGTTGGCCTCGATGCCCCGCTCGGAGACGATGAACCCCAAGAGCATGCCTCGGGGGACTCCGAAGACACACTTCTCGGGATTGAGTTTTACGCCTTTCGCCTTGAGACACCGGAATGTCGTTTCAAGGTTGGAGAGGAGGTCGGAGGCTTTCCTTGTCTTGACTACGATGTCATCGACGTAAGCCTCGACCGTTCGACCAATGTGCTCTCCGAACATGTGGTTCATGCACCTTTGGTACGTCGCACCCGCATTCCTCAAACCAAATGGCATAGTAACGTAGCAGTACATGCCAAAAGGTGTGATGAAAGAAGTCACGAGCTGGTCGGACTCTTTCATCCTGATTTGGTGATACCCTGAGTAGGCATCGAGGAAAGACAGGGTTTCACACCCAGCAGTGGAATCCACGATTTGATCGATGCGAGGCAGAGGGTAGGGAACCTTCGGACATGCTTTGTTTAGACTAGTGTAGTCTACACACATCCGCCATTTCCCTCCTTTCTTTCTCACAAGCACAGGGTTGGCAAGCCATTGAGAATGGAATACCTCTTTGATGAACCCTGCGGCCATCAGCTTGTGGATCTCCTCGCCTATGGCTCTGCGCTTTTCTTCGTCGAATCGGCGCAGAGGCTGCTTCACGGGTCGGGCTCCAGCTCGGATATCCAGCGAGTGCTTGGCGACATCCCTCGGTATGCCAGGCATGTCCGAGGGACTCCACGCAAAGACTTCGGTGTTCTCGCGGAGAAAGTCGACGAGCACTGCTTCCTATTTGGGGTCGAGCTCGGAGCCGATCCGTATCTTCTTGGAGGCGTCGTTGCTGGGGTCGAGAGGGACAGACTTAACCGTCTCTGCTGGCTCGAAGTTGCCGGTGTGGCGCTTCACGTCTGGCGCCTCCTTGGAGAGGCTCTCCAGGTCGGCGATGAGGGCCTCAGATTCGGCGAGGGCCTCGGCGTACTCCATGCACTCCACGTCGCATTCGTACGCGTGTCGGTACGTGGGGCCGACGGTGATGACCCCGTTGGGGCCCGACATTTTGAGCTTGAGGTAGGTGTACTTGGGGACGGCCATGAACTTGGCGTAGCATGGCCTCCCCAGTACTGCGTGGTAGGTTCCTCGGAACCCGACCACCTCGAACGTGAGGGTTTCCCTTCGGAAGTTGGAGGGAGTCCCAAAGCAGACGGGCAGATCGAGTTGTCCGAGGGGTTGGACGCGTTTCCCGGGGATGATCCCGTGAAAAGGCGCCGCGCCTGCCCGGATCGAGGACAGATTGATCTGCAGGAGCCCGAGGGTCTCGACATAGATGATGTTAAGGTTGCTGCCTCCGTCCATGAGGACCTTGGTGAGCTTGACGTTGCCGACGACGGGGTCGACAACGAGCGGATATTTCCCCGGGCTCGGCACGCGGTCGGGGTGGTCGCCCTGGTCAAAGGTGATGGGCTTGTCGGACTAGTCTAGGTAGACTGGCGCCGCCACCTTTAACGAGCAGACCTCCCGACGCTCTTGCTTGTGGTGCCGAGTCGAGGCGTTCGCCACTGGCCCACTTTAGATCATGAAGCAGTCGTGGACCTCGGGGAACTCCTCTGCCTTGTGATCCTCCTTCTTGTCGTTGTTGTGGGCCTTGCCACCTTCCGCAGGTGGCCCGACCTTGTGAAAGTGGTGCCGAAGCATGACGCACTCCTCAAGGGTGTGCTTGACGGGCCTCTGATGATAGGGGCACGGCTCCTTGAGCATCTTGTCGAAGAGATTGGCACCTCCAGGAGGTTTCCGAGGGTTCTTGTACTCAGCGGCGGCGATAAGGTTCGCGTCGGCGGCGGCGCGTTTCACTTGCGACTTCTTCTTGCCCTTCTTCTTGGTGCCGCGTTGAGTGGACGCCTCGGGGACATCTTCCGGCTGGCGGCCCTAGGGCTGCTTGTCCTTCCGGAAGATGGCCTCAACCGCCTCCTGGCCAGAGGCGAACTTGGTGGCGATGTCCATTAGCTCGCTCGCCCTGGTGGGGGTCTTGCGACCCAGCTTGCTCACCAGGCTGCGACAGGTGGTGCCGGCGAGGAACGCGCCGATGACGTCCGAGTTGGTGACGTTGGGCAGCTCGGTGCGCTGCTTCGAGAATCGCCAGATGTAGTCCCGGAGAGACTCTCCCGGCTACTGGTGGCAGCTTCGGAGATCCCAGGAGTTCCCAGGGCGCACGTACGTGCCCTGGAAGTTGCCGGCGAAGGCTTGGACCAGGTCGTCCCAGTTGGAGATCTGCCCCGGAGGCAGATGCTCCAGCCAGGCTCGAGCGGTGTCGAAGAGGAACAGGGGGAGGTTGCGGATGATGAGGTTGTCATCGTCCGTTCCACCCAGCTGGCAGGCCAGCCGGTAGTCCGCGAGCCATAGTTCCGGCCTCGTCTCCCCCGAGTACTTTGTGATGGTAGTAGGGGTTCGGAACCGGGTCGGGAACGGCGCCCGTCGTATGGCCCGGCTTAAGGCCTGCGGACCGGGTGGTTCAGGCGAGGGACTCCGATCCTCCCGGCTGTCATAGCGTCCCCCATGCCTAGGGTGGTAGCCTCGGTGCACCTTCTCGTCGAGGTGGGCTCGACGGTTGCGGTGGTGGTGCTCGTTGCCGAGGCGACCCGGGGCCGCAGGCGCCGTGTTGCGCGTGCGCCCGGTGTGGACCGAGGCTTCCTGCATAAATCGGGAAGTCGCGGCGCGATGCTCCGAGGGGTACCCCTACCTTCGGGAGGCAGAGCTTTCGGCCCGTCGAACCGCGGCATCCTCCAGGAGATTCTTGAGCTCTCCCTGGATATGCCGCCCTTCGGTGGTCGATGGTTCCAGCATCGCGTGGAGTAGTATTGCTGTTGCAGCCAGGTTCTGGCCGACCCCACTGGAAGCCGGTGGCGGCCTTGCCCTGACGTCGTCGGCAATGCGGTGTTGGATGCCCTAGGGTAGATGACGCGCTTCTCCGGCCAGAGCTTGGTCTGCCCATTCCTGCCTGATGTTCCGCCGGAACTGCTCAAGTGTTCCTGCTCCCTCGTCGAGCCTGGCCTGCATCTCGCGGATTTGCTCGAGCTGTGCGTCCTGACCCCCCCGCAGGGACTGGGACCACAGCTAGCTCCCGAAGGATGTCAACGCGAGGCGCAGGCCTAGGGGGATCGCCGTTTTCCAGCACACCAAGATGGTTGCCTTCGCCGGGACCCCCTAGATCGACGTGGAAACATTCACGACTTGGGCCGCAGTCCTCGTCGCCGAAGCTGCGGCTACCATCGGAACAATCAGAGAGGCAGTAGTTGCATGCCGTCATGAAGTCCCGCATGGCACTGGGGTTACCGAGCCCGGAGAAATCCCAACAAAAGTCGGGCTCGTCATCTTCCTCGGAACCCGAGGGTCCGTAGGTCAAGACGGCCGTCAGCCGGTCCCAGGGTGACCGCATATGATACCCTGGAGGGTTTGGACATGCCTTTACAAAAGTGTCCACCAAAGCGGGGTCGCTTGGTGGGTCGTAGCCGAATTTGAAAGGCATGGGATGGGAATCGGTCGGTACCTCTTGGTCGACGGGCGGTGACGAAGTCGCGTGAGGGGCAGACTGCACCGTTGTCTCAGGTACGAGGGCGACGCCCAGCAAGTCCTTCGTGAGCGTGCTGGCATCGTTCGTCTGCTTGGGGTTGGCGTGTTGCGGGGAAACGGCACTCGTCTTCGTCTCATACGCAAGGTCGAAGCCCGACGTGTCCCCCGCTGGGGCGCCGGCATCGTCGACTTGCTCGACAGCCGACGAGGTGCCGCCTCCTGTTTGGCCATGGTTGCCCCGCCTCCCCCTCCGTCGGCGGGGGATGTGACGGGACAAACCCGGATGTTGTTCTTCTGCCACGTGGGGAAGACATCGTTGATTCCGCCGCCAGTGGGCGGGCTGACGGCCGCCATTGTTGCTTTCGCACGGCGGAGGAAGGAGTATCATGTCGTAGCTGCCGTCGAGGGACATGAACTCAAGACTCCCGAAACGGAGCACCATCCTGGGCTGGAAAGGTTGCTGGAGACTACCCATCTGGAGCTTGACGGGAAGCTGTTTGTCAACACGCAGCAGGCCCCTACCTGGCGCGCTAACTGTTGGCGTTTCGACCCCGGGGGGACCCTGGACCGACGAGTGAATTGTCGCCACGTGTCCCAGCCCAGATGGCTCGGCGCGAGACGGAGCATGAAGTGGGGAAGAGACAGGCAAAGGGGAAACCCATGACCTTCGTGTTGCCCAGCGCCCAGGTCAGGTGCGCTTGCAGTAGGGGGTTACAAGCGTCCGCGTGGGAGAGAGAGAGAGAGCCTTGCGCGCCGGCCCATTCCCCCGCGCGGCCAACCTTCTCGTACGAGAGCCCTGGACCTTCCTTTTATAGGCGTAAGGAGAGGGTCCAGGTGTACAATGGGGGGTGTAGCAGTGTGCTAACGTGTCTAGCAGAGAGGAGCTAGAGCCCTAAGTACATGCCGTCGTGGCAGTCAGAGAGGTTTTGGCACCCTGTTCATGTGATGTCGTGGCCGTCGGAGGAGCGTTGGAGCCCTGTGGAAGGACAACTGTCGGGGCTGTCGAATCCTTGCTGACGTCTCCTTGCTTCCGTAAGGGGCTGAGAGTCACCGTTGTCATGGAGCACGCGGGGTGCCATCATTATTTGTTTCTCGGGGCGAGCCAGATGGGACGCCGGTCTTGTTCCCCGTAGCCTGAGCTAGCTAGGGGTAGGGTAATGATGGCCTTCCTTGTGACGTGGTGGGTCCGAGCCCGAGGTCGGGCGAGGCGGAGGCTCCTCGGAGGTCGAGGCTGAGTCCGAGCCCTAGGGTCGGGCGAGGCCGAGACCGTCTTCCGAGGCCGAGGCTATGTCCGAGCCCTGGGGTCGGGCGAGGCGGAGTCCGTCGTCCAGCGTCGAGGTTGAGCCTGAGCCCTGGGGTCGAGCGAGGCGGAGACTGTCTTCCGAGGTCGAGGTTGAGTCCGAGCCCCGGGGTCGGGCGAGGCGGAGTCCATCGTCTTCCGGAGCCGAGGCTGAGTCCGAGCCCTAGGGTCGGGCGAGGCGGAGTTCGTCGTCTTCCGGAGCCGAGGCTGTGTCCGAGCCCTAGGGTCGGGCGAGGCGGAGCTTCCTATGGCGCCCGAGGCTGGACTTAGCTGCTGTCAGCCTCACTCTGTCGAGTGGCACAACAGTCGGAGCGACGCACGCGGCGCTGTTTTCTTGTCAGGCCGGTCAGTGGAGCGGCGAAGTGACTGCGGTCACTTCGGCTTTGTCGACTGAAGAGCGCGCGTCAGGATAAGGTGTCAGGCGACCCTTGCATTAAATGCTCCTGCGATACGGTCGGATGGCATGGCGATCTGGCCAAGGTTGCTTCTCTGCGAAGACTGGGCCTCGGGCGAGCCGAAGGTGTGTCCGTTGCTTGAGGGGGTCCTCGGGCGAGACGTGAATCCTCCGGGGTCGGCTGCCTTTGCTCGAGGCTGGGCTCGGGCGAGGCGAGATCGTGTCCCTTGAGTGGACTGAGCCTTGACCTTAATCGCGCCCATCAGGCCTTTGCAACTTTGTGCTGATGGGGGTTACCAGCTGAGATTAGGAGTCTTGGGGGTACCCCTAATTATGGTCCCCGACAGTTTTGTTCTTACTATTATTCTTACGACATCTTTTGTAGATGGTCTGTCATAGGAGCACCACACGTAAGTCGGTGATCCCTTTCATGCCCTCTCACCTTGTGGAGCGTCCACTTCGCCGCATGATGTCAAGATAGTCGAGTCACCTGGAACGACTGCACCACCGTCTGTGCAAGGAGCAGGAACGCCAACGTCAGTAGAGTGAGTAGTAGGACTCTTCCCCTCACCTCAGCAGGAGGTGGAGTCTGGGAGGCATCCCTCCTCTGTGCCCTAGCCAGAGGTGCCCCTGCACAACCATAGGGCACCCCAGCTGCAGGAGGAGACCTCGACGGAGACGACGATGGTGGCAACTTGAGCCACAGCATGGAGCCTTCGGAGGAGCAGGAGTTGGAGGGATGGGTTGCCTGACCCATCACTCGTGATGTTGCCCGCTGTTGTCACTTCTACGACGCTCTCGACACCATGCTGTGTCGGGCCTTCGACCGACACACTTGGTCGATCGAGTACCGTTGTGTAGTCTACCAGCACAGTCGTGGGATATACCTGGACCAATGGGAGGCTACCTGCTTGGTGTGCCGTCTAGATGATGATTTCCGAGGTGTAGAGGCCTACTCAGAGCACTATTCTATCTCTAAGCAGGATACTACCGAGGTGGCCATGCCGGATGCTGCACGGTGTGCACTTTCGCAGTATTGTTCGTTGTTCAGTGGGGTGGCTAACGGTCCCGACCTGAAGTACAACCCCTGCCGTTCGACTGCTTGTACCGAGAGTGTAATTGTCTCATCCATTGGTGAGGGCAATCCCAGGTTAAGAAGCATGGTCAACCTGGTTGTCGTGCTCAACATCGAGCTGGACCACACCCTCGACGAGTTGAGCAAGGCTCGTGCGGAGATCATGGAACTACATGCTGAGGGCGCGGAGTGCCGCCATCAGGAGGATGGTTTCCCTGCCCCTGCTAGGACTCAGCACCCTTACCGCTCACCTCCTCGTGGTCATCATGCTTATGGCACCCCTGACTGTATGACCAAGATAGACTTGGAGCCTTAGATCGCTAGTGTCAGAGTCTGTAATAAATGCTTAAGTTAAGTGTCTTAGTCTTGGTTAGTCTTAGCTAGTCCGGGTAGTTTATTTATCCTGTGTTTCTATGTTTGTCATGGTGAACTCATGTTGGATTTGGTTCTTTGTAATAATTATCACCAAAATTTGGGTGTCTCTGCAATTTGGATTAGTTATTAATGTTAATAAAGTTAGTCATTTAGTTGGGCAACCCTTTTACTTCTACTTTCCTCTTTATCTGAGAAGTTGTGTTTGGATGTGCTGAGATTCAGTGAAGACGCTCGTTTGCTCAGTGTTATGAAGACCTCTATGTACCTTTTCTTATGCTGAAAAACTACGAGATCAATTCTGATGTGTGAATGCCTTCCACAGATGTCTGACAACAGGCGCCGAGGTAGAAGGTGTACCTAGCAAGAGCAGCAAGCCCCATGAGATGAGGCACCCCCAATAGTTGCCTACACCACCACCCCCAATGTAAGTTGAGCAGATGTTCTTCATGCAGACCCAAGCAGTGCAAGCAATCGGGCAGACCCTGGCAGCAATGCATCAAGCTCAACAACAACCTCAGCCTCAACCGCAAGTGTAGATGCCAAAGATGCCAAGATACAAGCGTGCGGAGTTCATGAGATGTCATCCCCCTATGTTCGCTCACTATGCAGACCCCATGGATGCCGAAGACTAGCTGCACACAGTGGAGCGGGAGCTACATACCACCCAATGCAATGATAGAGAGAAGGTTCTGTATGGTCCCCGTTTGCTAAGGGGAGTCACTCAGTCCTGGTGCGAGTCATACCTCGCCACCCATGCCGACCCTGAAGCTATCACTTGTGAGGAGTTCAAAGACAACTTATGTCGGTACCATGTTCAAGAAGGCCTGATGATAGTGAGCAAGGAGGAATTTATGGCACTGAAGCAAGGACCCCTGTCTGTCAGTGAGTACAGGGATAAATTTCTGCAATTATCTCGCTATGCACCTGAGGATGTCAACACTGATGCAAAGAGGCAGTACAGGTTCCTGATAGGTTTGGTTGACCCCCTGCACTACCAGTTGATGAATCATACCTTCCCTACCTTCCAACATCTGATTGATAGAGCAATAATGACTGAGAGGAAGCGCAAGAAGATGGAAGATCAGAAGCGCAAGAATGGTGGACCGCAGGCCGGGAGTAGTAGCCGCCTCTGTTTCTCAGGCAATCCACCCAAGTAGTTCAAGCAGAGTCACCCTCAGGGATATCAGCACTAGAACCAACATCCGCATTAGCAGCAATTCTAGAGGTAGTTCCCTCAGCAGCAGCAGCAGTACCGCCAACACAACCAACCGGGAGGAAATCAGTATTAGAGGCAGAGCAGTCAGTCACCTCGCCTTCCTGCCCCAACAACCAATCAGAACAATCAGATAGCCCCAGCACAAGGAGGAGGCCGAGGATGCTTCCATTATGGAGAGCAAGGTCATTGGGCGATGCAATGCCTGAAGAAAGCAGCTCACCAACAGTCAGTTTTCAACACCCCGACAAGACAAGGAGCACCACAGCAGGCATCAGGAGGATGTGGCCAGGCCTACAATCGTGGAAAAGTGAACCACATGGAGGCAGAAGCAATCCAGGATGCACCAGATGTGGCAATATGTATGTTTTCAGTCGAATCCCATCCAGCAAAAGTATTATTTGATACGGGTACCATGCATTCTTTTGTTACTACATCATGCATAGAAGCACATAACATTCCTATAGAACCAATGATTCCACCTCTAAGGGTTAATTCAGTTGGGGGAAAAGTTTAGTCAGATAAGATGTGCTCAAATCTAAGGATTGAAATAAGGGGGATAGATTTCCCCGCTAACCTAGTAGTAACGGGTACTCAAGGGATAGATGTCATCCTAGGGATGAAATGGCTACACAAGAACCAAGCAACTATCAGTTGTGACAAGACGACAGTGAGATTAGTGTCCCCATCCGGGGAAGAGATAGTAATTGAACTAATCATGCCTGATCTAGAGGAAGGAGCCTGTCACCAGATGTCTGTAGATGGTAAAGAGGCCAACCTGCTTGAGGCCATCATAGTTGTATTGGAGTTTCTCGACATGTTTCCTGAGGAGCTAATAGGCATGCCACATGAGCGGAAAGTTTGTTATAGATCTTGAACCTGGCACCGCCCCTATTTCTAAGAGAGCCTATTGAGTGTCTGGACCAGAATTGGTGGAACCCAAGAAGCAGATCGACGAGCTGTTAGAGAAAAGTTACATCAGACCAAGTACTTCGCCTTGGGCTGCTCCAATTCTATTTGTGGAGAAGAAAGATGGGACTAAGAGAATGTGCATAGACTACAGTGCTTTGAATGAAGTTACCATCAAGAACAAGTGCCCCCTGCCAAGGATAGAAGACATGTTTGATTAGCTGAGAGGAGCCGGTGTGTTCTCAAAGATAGATCTGAGGTCAGGTTACCATCAGGTCAAGATCCAACCTTCGGACATACCAAAAACAACATTCATCACCAAGTATGGGCTATATGAGTACACAGTCATGTCTTTCGGATTGACGAATGCACCAACTTTCTTCATGTACATGATGAATAGTGTGTTCATGGACTATCTGGACAAGTTTGTAGTGGTGTTCATCGATGATATCCTCATATATTCTCAGAATGGGGAAGAGCACGAGGAGCATAGGAAGATGGTATTGCAACGGTTATGCGAGCATCAGTTGTATGCGAAGCTGAGCAAATGTGAGTTCTAGATCAGTGAAATCCTCTTCTTGGGTCATATCGTAAGCCGAGACGGGTTAGTTGTGGATCCAAAGAAGGTAGCAGATATACTGGACTGGAAAGCACTGAGAGATGTCCGTGGAATCAAGAGTTTTATCAGAATGGCCAGATACTATCGGTGTTTCATTGAAGGTTTGTCCAAGATTGCTAGACCGATGACAACCTTGCTAGCGAAGAAACTCGTGTTCAAGTGGATCCCGGAGTGCCAGACGTCATTTGAATCATTGAAAAGAAGTGGACTGCAACACCTGTGTTGATCCTACCTAATGTTCACAAGCCATTCTCAGTGTACTGTGATGCATCTTACACCGGATTAGGATGTGTGCTAATGCAAGAAGGGAGAGTGGTGGCATACTCGTTGCCACACCCGAGTTTTAGGGACCCGAGCGCGAACACAATCACCAGGTCTGCTAGGACCAAGTCTCACATATGTGATGAATCATGGTACAAAAACAAATGTCACAACTTTACTATATAATAGGAGTTTTATACAAAATAAATAAATAATTACATCGTAAGGAGACAACGATACAGCAACACATCGCAACATCCTCCATGCACCTCATCCTGTTCTTGACCTGTGGGGGCTGTGAGACAGCAAGGGTGAGCTCACACATGTTCATCGCTCAACAAGTTGTGGGAAATAAGGTGCATGAACTTGCCAAAGGTGGAAGTTCATGTGAAGTGTAAGGCTGATCAACAATAGGGGTTAATGCTGAGTATTGCTCTTAATAAGTTGATCAAATTTTATTAGCAATTACTAGATGTAAGTAAATACCATACCAGAATAATAATAGAACAAAATTAATAATAAACCCCATGCAATGCAAATGGAAAATTGAATTTAGTTCCATAGTTTAATCATGCGAGAGTCCTGAGCTGCTCATGACCGCGAGCATGGCTAGTATACCAGTTTTACACTCTGTAGAGGTTGTACCCTGTACCCACAAGTCGTGTATCCCATGTTGCCTGGGTTTGCAATGCCCTTAGACACTACCGAGGTGAATGTCTAGGGATCCACTACGAGGCCTTTACAAAGTTCCACTAGCTTCAAAAAACCCGCTACAGTTTCTAGGAAGAGCAACGCAGGAATCCCCGTCTGACCACCATCGCAGCAAAATCAACCCGATAACCTCCCTACACGCCTACTCCCCTACTGCCCTTGCCCCTATCGGGTAAGGTAGTCCTCCACTAGCTTTCCTAGTTAGTCAGCCAAGGGCGTCCCAATCCACCCTTGTGGTGGCACGTGTTTCTCAAGTTAAGCTCCAAGTTCCAATTAAAAATAATGATCTTGACATGAACAATAAATAAAATAACAGAATCATTGGAACATGGACATAATGTGAAGTGCCCCGATCCTTTGGGACGCAAATGTGATACAATTACTAGTCCCAGGAGGCTAGTAACCACATTCCTTACTTCAAATAGTACAGAGTTCGAATAAAAGTTATTACAATACCAGAGTACAAGCTTTAGAGAGACCTAGAAATACAAAGCGCAGTAGAAGATAAACTAGCCCAAGCCACAGGCAGAACTGGGTGAAGACACATCCCCCTCAATCAAGCATAGCAGAAAAGAAGTCCTCAGCTGCTGAAAAACATAAATAAATCTGGGTGAATACACTAGGTATTCCGCAAGCCCACCCCGCTCCCGTAAAGAGAAAGAGACCTATATCATACATGCTTCATATGGTGGAGTTGAAGTCACTCTTCTTTTTCTTAGAGAAAGGCAAACTGTTTAGGGTTTTCCCGAAGAAATAGAAATAACACGTAGCTTAACCACCACTGAGCTTCCCGCTCCCGTGGCACCATTTTCTCTTCCGGAGACACACTCACACACACATATTTCCCTGTTCACGGATGTTGTAAAACACTAATTGTCATACCACACCAGACTCGTCCATTCCAGTGGACACGGACTATTCGAATAGGTTTGAACTCTGTGCAGAGGGGTACACTTTACCCACTAGTCCGGCTCTACGATCTCATGGCCAATGAGATCCGAATCCGAATCTCTTTCCTTCCTCACACGTCCTAACCTTAACGGTTATACCGGAAGGAGTCAGGCCACTGCCATGTCCAAACCGGACAAAACATTCCCCCTCCTTATCCTCCTGGTGCTTACCAGCCTTCATAACCCTGGGGTTGGACCGTACGAGTTCAGATCAAGTGACTGCCCACACAACCTCGAGTTGTTGTACTTTTCATGAGTACATGTAGTGAAGGATGACAAACCAGTCCTTATATGAGGGGACAATCCTTCTGCTCACACCTAAACCAGCTGAGCCATCACCTTAGGCCCTCCACTAAACCAGGGAGTCCCTGATCATCCCACTCACCAGGTGATGAGGGTGAATAAGCTTCATCGCACACTTTTTGAAAACATCGTTAGGCCAAAACCATGCCCCTTTTTCACATCCCATATTTTGTTCTCAAAAGGTGTTTGTTAATGCGGGGCTATCTCTCTGCTCACAATGCAATCATTCCATCCCTTAATCCCGGCTTAGATAGTGGTAGAGAGAATAGGTAAATTATGCATCAAGGGAAGGATGGACTTGCCTTCATCGAAGCTTTCCTGGCACAAAAGATTTATCTCAGAGGGGTCGGGTTCCTGCTCTTCTTCCGAAGCTACAGATTCCGGAGGATCGGATCCCTCTTCCGCTAACAAACACATATAAGGAATAATACATCAATCATAGTGATTTGGTGGGGTGTGCCAATTATTATACCTTATTATTTTTGTGCCCTATAATTTATTTAAACTATTTTTGGTGCATAAAATAGCAGCATATAAATATATATATGAAAATAGGAAAAGGAAATGGGAAAAGGAAAAAGAAAAATGGTTTCTCAGCTAGCTGGGCCAGGGGGGAGTTTTTGGCCCAGCCGGGCGCGAGCACGCGCGCGGCCTCGTGGGCAGGCGGCCCACTTGGCCCGCCAGCGGGGGAGATGGCGTCGGGATGGCGCGGGGACGGTGTCGTGGCGCGGGCCCACATGGCAGAGGAAGGGGGGCTGACGGCGCGGAACGGTGATAGGGGGAGAGGGAGCCGGCCAGGGTTCGACCGCCGGTGAAATCCCGCGGCGGTTCTCCGCCGGGGGTCCGGTTTTGCGACGGGAGAGTGGTGGCGATGCACGGGCGGGGGTAAGGGGTCACGGAGATGGGGTCAATTTGACCAGTGGAGGCCTAGGGTGGCCGGTCCACGGCACGGTGGCGGGTGCTCGCGGCGGTGAAGTCGCCGGCGAGGCCACCGGGCGCAATAGGCGATGAGCAGGTGTGCGCTAGGCTTGTGACAGAGCGACAGACCTTAAGAGCTAGAGAAATTTGATCAAACACCACTAGAGAGAGGAGGACGAAGCTCACCGGAGAGGGGAGGGATGGCAGCGGCGCTGGCTCAATCAAGCTCGGGGAAGGGGAGGGGGAGGTAGCCGAGGCTGGTGTGGGGAAGGCGGAGCTCGGGCGGTCCTTTTTATAGGCGCCCGGGGAGGGGGAAGGGAGGAGGGGCGTCAAGCGCCGACGAGCTCGCCATGACGGTGGTGATGGCACAAACTGGCGACGAGACGGCTCGGGCAGGCGGGGGGGTGAAGGGATGGCTCGGGCATAGTGAGCGGGGGTGCATGGTGCCAACCGAGCTGGTGAGCACGTTAATGGCGAGGAGACGGGGTGGGCGGTGGTCGGCGGCGAACGCGCCGGTGAAGACATGGGCGGGACGAGGGGTCTGACGAGCGGGCCCGGGCTTCCAGCAGAAGAGCGACGAGAGAGGGAGAGGAGAGGGGCGGCTGGCGGGCGGGCCCGGGGTGTCAGGCGCGGGCGCGCGATGGTGGGCTGCTTGGGCCGCGGGAGGGGGAGGGGAGGAGCGGGCGCGCGAGAGGGGGGAAGTGGCTTGGGCCGGAAGCGGCCCAGCTGAGGGGGGGAGAGTTTTTTTTTTCTTTTTTCTATTTCTCATTTCTAATTTCTATTTCTATTTCTTTTTATCTCCTTTTCTTTTGAACAACAAATAGCTAAATAATCTTAGGTGCTAAAAATAATCTATGTGAGGTGCTTCTAACAATCAAAGTGTATGCATATGATGTGATGACCTAAGGGGTGGAGTTTAGTGAGAGATAAAAATAAGGGGGGTTACGAGATTAGGGTTCCAAACCTTGGGTTGAAATTTTGGGATGTTACAAACCTACCCAACTTAAAGGAATCTCTCCCTCGATATTTAGACTGGATTTGAGAAAAGATAAGGGTATTCCCTCCTCAAAGAGTCCTCACTTTCTCAGGTAGCTTCCTCGTCTCCTTCTCTGCTCCACTGAACTTTATAGAGCCTCACTTTTGAGTTGCGGGTCTTTCGGACTGCTGAGTCAAGAATCTTTATTGGCTTCTCTCGGTACTGAAGATCTTTCTGAATCTAGATTGCCTCTTCCTCGATGAGACTTTCTGGTACTTGTAGGCATTTGCGGAGCTGGGACACATGAAACGCATTGTGAATATTGGACATGGATTCTGGTAATTCCAGACGGTACGCTGCGGGTCCCACTCTGCCAATGATGGGATAGGGGCCGACGAATCACGGTGCTAGCTTTCCTTTCACTTGGAACCTTCTGACACCACGCATCGGGGAGACCTTGAGGTAGACGAAGTCTCCTTCCTCAAATCTGAGTTCTCTCCGCCTGTTGTCTGCATAACTCTTCTGCCGACTCTGAGCTTCAAGTAATCTTCTGAGGATCAGGGCAACTTTCTCCTCAGCATCTTTAACAAAGGCAGGCCCTTCCAGTGCCTTTTCCCCTACGTTGGACCACATGAGAGGGGTCTGGCATTTTTGTCCATACAATGCTTCGAACGATGACATCTTGATACTGGCCTGATGACTGTTGTTATACGAGAACTCTGCATTAGGCAAACTGGATTCCCAGTTTCTATCGAACGTTAACACACAGGCCCTCAATAAATCTTCGAGGACCTTGTTGACCCTTTCTGTCTGACCATCTGTCTAGGGGTGATAGGTGGTCTTGAAGTCTAGCTTGGTGCCCATAGCTTTCTGAAGGCTCGTCCAAAACTTGGAGGTGAACTGGGTTCCTCTGTCTGACACTATCTTCCTTGGGATGCCATGGAGTCTGACTATCTCTTTAAGATAAATCCGTGCAAGGGTGGCTCCTCCAAAGGTAGTTTTCACTGGGATGAAGTGGGCTACCTTGGTAAGACGGTCTATTATTACCCAAATAGAGTCGTTCCCTTTTTGCGTCCAGGGTAGTCCGGTTACAAAATCCATGCCTATTTCCTCCCACTTCCATTCAGGCACTGGAAGGGGTTGCAATAGGCCTGCATGCTTCTGGTGCTCGGCTTTCGTTCGTTGGCAAGTGTCACACCGGGCCACATACTGTGATATCTCTTTATTCATCCCTCTCCACCAGTATCTAGTTTTGAGGTCTAGGTACATATTGGTGGTTCCTAGGTGGATGGAGTAGGATGAGTTGTGAGCTTCATCGAGTAGGACTTCTCACGCCTCCCCTTTTGGTACACACAGACGGTTCTTGAACCAAAGGACTCCTTGACCATCTGTCCTGAGGTCCGAAAGTTGTTCTTTGCGATGGGCGCCGTACCAGGAATCAGATCTATGTATAATTATACTTCTCTTTCTGGCGGCATTCCTAGCAACTCTTCTGGGAATACATCCATGAATTCTTCTACCACTGATATGCTTTCTGTTGTTAGATTAAACATCATTGGATCAATGGCGGGTGGCTGAGCCTGACAAGAGACTGACTTTCCTTGGTGGTCTGTGAGAAGGACTGTCTTGTTTGCGCAACTTATGATACCTTTGTGCTTGGTCAACCAATCCATTCCTAAGATCACATCAATCCCTTGGGATGGAAAGACGGTTAAGTCTACCAAGAACACTACCCCACTTAAAAGAATTCTGACTTGGGAGCATTTGAGCTGGCATATAAGGTCTGACCCTAGGGTTCGGGTGACCAAGGGAATCTTTATAGGGGTAGAGGTAATGCCATGATTTTCCACAAAACTAGTGGCTATAAAAGAATGGGATGCTCCTGAATCAAAAAGTACAATAGCGGGAGTAAATTCAACAAGGAACTCACCGAGCACTACTCCCGGTGCTTGCTGAGCCTCCTGAGCATCGACGTGATTCACTTGTGCCCTTCCTTGATACTGGGTCTTGTTCTACTGGTTGATGGAGGAGGGCGCCTTGGGGGCGGGTGCTGAGGTATTCTTGGGGCCATTCACCGAGTTGGAGTAAGCAGGTCCTGATGCCTTCAACTGGGGGCAGTTGTTCTTGAAGTGACTGGGGTCTCCGCAGTGCCAACACGCATTCGCTGGTGGTTCGTTGCTTGCAACTGAGGGGGTATGAAAGGAGCTCTGACTCTACTGACTGAACCATGACGGAGTGGGTCCAGCTGGTCTAATGAAGCTTGGTCCCTTGGGTGGAAACCCAAAGGATCGAGTTTTCTGGTGCCGGTCTTGCTGCTGAGCTCGGAGGACTTGGAATTTCCTCTTGAGATGGCCTTTTTCTTCTTCCCTTGCCCTTTCCACTTGCATGGCTTTGTTTGAGAGGTGCAAGAGGCTGAGGAAATCTTGGCTGGCTAGGATGGTCTTGAGTTCTGGTCTGAGCCCCTTCAAAAAGCGGGCCATCTTCTTGACTTCGGTGCTGACGTCATTCGGCGATTAGCGGGCCAACTTTGTGAATTTGTGCACGTATTCACTGACCGATCTTCCACCTTGAGTTAGTTCCCAGAATTCATCTTCCTTGAGCTTAACGATCCCTTGGGGCACATGGTGTTCTCGGAAAGCAGTTTCAAACTCTGTCCAGGTAGCGTCTCTGATGGCATCGTTGAAGGTATCCCACCAAGCTAAGGCCATTCCGGAAAGTTGATGAGCAGCCAGTTGAACACACTGATTCTTCGGGCATCCGATGGCTTCTAGCTTCCTTTTAATCGTGCGCAACCAATCATCAGCATCGAGGGGATTGCTAGATCCAGCGAATGTGGGAGGCTTGAGCCTCAGAAAATCTCCCATCCTGTCTTGTGGTCTTCCACCATTTGGGTGTTGATTCTCCAGACTTCTAGTGAGGACCACAATGAGTCGGGTTTGGTTGGCTAGAACTTGGGCTAAATCTAAGGGTAGTTCTAGAGGTGCGGGGAGGTGGGTCTCACTCCCTTCTCCATCGGCTTCTCTTTCAGCTATTAGGAGAAACCCTGCTCCAATCCCGGAGGCGGTAGGCGTGGTTTTATCCGAAGCCATCTGCCAGGGGGAGAGAGTCACTATTATGCATATGTCAATTTTTTTCAACCAAGTTATTTTATTCATTACACAATTCATTACAAGCATACAGCTACTACAAGTTGCACTACACGTGAGCGCTCTCTGAGGTACTTCCGAACTATTTTTCTAAAGTGTCCCCAAATTCCTTGAGAAGGTAATCAAGGCTAGGTAGGGACATATCCTCGATGTTGGACAATTCTCTATCCTGGCGGGAGGTGGTGCTGGAGGGGCTTTCTTCTTCCGCTCAGTCTGGCATCCTTGGCTCTTGGTCTTCTTTTGGATTTTCTTCATGGGGGTGAGCTTCTTTAGCTTCTTATCATAATCCATCTTCAGGGTTCGGTAGGCTTCACTAGTGTTGGCCTCCTCGCCTTCTGCTATATCGAGACACTCTTGGAGGGATGCCTTCTCCTTTTTAAGTTCCTTGACCTGCTGCTCTAAGCTTTCCACCTGGGAGTTTAGGTGGGTGCAGTGGGAGGAAAGGTCGTTGTAGTGGTTATCGAGAGTGTGGAGGTATCCGGCCATGTAGACGATGGTGGGGTCATCCTCGGTAGGATCTCTCCCTGACAGGGCCTGAAGTCTTTTCCTCCAAGTGGGGGTATTTTTGTTGCTAGGTGGGAAATAACGAAGGGGGGTTTCAAAAACCTCTCTGCTGTAGTTTTGGCATAGCTGTCGAAGGGCTTTTCGGGCAACACTTTGGCAAGTGTCTGGGAAGCGGTGCCCGATGAAGGTGACTTGGAAGGGAGGGTGGTTTGGGTAACTTTGGCTTTCTTCCAGGTAGACTACCGTATAGCACTTCTCAACTCCGTTTTCACGGTATTCTTTCCAGACATATTCCGGCTTCTTGCGGATCCCCATGCGTAGCGCGCAACTCCGTAAGAGATGAGGGAATCCTTCCTCCTCTGAGCAGTAGGATGTTCTAATGACCCAAGAGCCTTCCATTTGGTAGGAGAAAAGAAGGTCTGTTAATATCGGGGAAAGGAGAGGAGGTTTTTCTTAGGGGTAAGAGGTGTTTTCTTGTTAAGGAAACTTTTAAGGTCAGGGCTGCGGTCTACGGCTAGTCCTAAGGCTCTGATACCACCTGAAGCGCCCCGATCCTTTGGGACTCAAATGTGATACAATTACTAGTCCCAGAAGGCTAGTAACCACATTCCTTACTTCAAATAGTACAGAGTTCGAATAAAAGTTATTACAATACCAGAGTACAAGCTCGAGAGAGAGCCAGAAATACAAAGCGCAGTAGAAGATAAACTAGCCCAAGCCACAGACAGAATTGGGTGAAGACATAACCCCCTCAATCAAGCATAGCAGAAAAGAAGTCTTCAGCTACTGAAAAACATAAATAAATCTAGGTGAATACACTAGGTATTCCGCAAGCCCACCCCACTCCCGTAAAGAGAAAGAGACCTATATCATACATGCTTCATATGGTGGAGTTGAAGTCACTCTTCTTTTTCTTAGAGAAAGGCAGTACTGTTTAGGGTTTTCCCGAAGAAATAGAAATAACACGTAGCTTAACCACCACTGAGCTTCCCGCTCCTGTGGCACCATTTTCTCTTCCGGAGACACACTCACACACATATTTCCCTGTTCACGGATGTTGTAAAACACTAATTGTCATACCACACCAGACTCGTCCATTCCAGTGGACACAGACTATTCGAATAGGTTTGAACTCTGCGCAGAGGGGTACACTTTACCCACTAGTCCGGCTCTGCAATCTCATAGCCAATGAGATCCGAATCCGAATCTCTTTCCTTCCTCGCACGTCCTAACCTTAACGGTTATACCGAAAGGAGTCAGGCCACCACCATGTCTAAATCGGACAAAACATTCCCCCTCCTTATCCTCCCGTGCTCCCTAGCCTTCATAACCCTGGGGTTGGACCGTACGAATTCAGATCGAGTGACTGCCCACACAACCTTGAGTGGTTGTACTTTTCATGAGTACAGGTAGTGAAGGATGACAAATCGGTCCTTATATGAGGGGACAATCCTTCTGCTCACACCTAAACCAGCTGAGCCATCACCTTAGGCCCTCCCCTAAACTAGGGAGTCCCTGATCATCCCACTCACCAGGTGATGAGGGTGAATACCCTTCATCGCACACTTTTTGAAAACATCATTAGGCCAAAACCATGCCCCTTTTTCCCATCCCATATTTTGTGCTCAAAAGGTATTTGTTAATGCGGGGCTATCTCTCTGCTCACAATGCAATCATTCCATCCCTTAATCCCGGCTTATGTAGTGGTAGAGAGAATAGGTAAATTATACATCAAGGGAAGGATGGACTTGCCTTCGTTGAAGCTTTCCTGGCACAAAAGATTTATCTCAGAGGGGTCGGGTTCCTGCCCTTCTTCCGGAGCTACAAATTCCGGAGGATCGGATCCCTCTTCCGCTAACAAACATAGATAAGGAACAATACATCAATCATAGTGATTTGGTGGGGTATGCAAATTATTATACCTTATTATTTTTGTGCCCTATAATTTATTTAAACTATTTTTGGTGCATAAAATATCAGCATATAAATATATATATATATATGAAAATAGGAAAATGAAATGGGAAAATGAAAAGAAAAAGGGTTTCTCAACTAGCTGGGTCGGGGGGAGTTTTTGGGCCAGCCGGGCGCGAGCGCATGCGCGACCGCGTGGGTAGGCGGCCCACTCATCCCGCCAGCTGGGGAGACGGCGTGGGGATGGCGCGGGGACGGTGCCGTGGCGTGGGTCCACATGCCAGAGGAAGGGGTGGCTGACGGCGTGGAACGGTGACAGGGGGAGAGGAAGCCGGCCGGGGTTCGATCGCCGGTGAAATCCCACGGCGGTTCTCCGCCGGGGATCCAGTTTTGCGATGGGGGAGTGGTGGCGAGGCACGGGCGGGGGTAAGGGGTCATGGAGATGGGGTCAATTTGACCGGTGGAGGCCTGGGGTGGCCGGTCCACGGCGCGTTGGCGGGTGCTCGCGACGGTGAAGTCGCCGGCGAGGCCACCGATCGCAATAGGCGACGAGCAGGTGTGCGCTAGGCTTGTGACAGAGCGACGGACCTTAAGAGCTAGAGCAATTTGATCAAACGCCACTAGAGAGAGGAGGACGGAGCTCACCGGAGAGGGGAGGGACGGCGGCGGCGCTGGCTCAATCGAGCTTGGGGAAGGGGAGGGGGAGGTAGCCGAGGCTGGTGTGGGGAAGGCGGAGCTCGGGTGGTCCTTTTTATAGGTGCCCGGGGAGGGGGAAGGGAGGTGGGGCGGCAAGCGCCGACGAGCTCGCCATGACGGTGGTGATGGCGCAAACTGGCGACGAGACGGCTCGGGTAGGCGGGGGTGAAGGGACGGCTCTGGCACAGTGAGCGGGGGCACATGGTGCCAACCGAGCTGGTGAGCGCGTTAATGGCGAGGAGACGGAGCGGGCGGTGGTCGGCAGCGAACGTGCCGGTGAAGACATGGGCGGGACGAGGGGTCTGACGAGCGGGCCTGGGCTGCCAGCGGAAGAGCGACGAGAGAGGGAGAGGGGAGGGGCGGCTGACGGGCGGGCTCGGGGTGTCAGGCGCGGGCGCGGGCGCGTGATGCTAGGCTTCTTGGGCCGCAGCAGGGGGTGGGGAGGAGCGGGCGCGCAAGAGGGTGGGAAGTGGCTTGGGCTGGAAGCGGCCCAGCCAAGGGGGGAGAGTTTTTCTTTTTTTTCTTTTTCTATTTTCTATTTCTCATTTCTAATTTCTATTCTATTTCTTTTTATCCCCTTTTCTTTTGAACAACAAATAGCTAAATAATCTTAGGTGCTAAAAATAATCTATGTGAGGTGCTTCTAACAATCAAAGTGTATGCATATGATGAGATGACCTAAGGGGTGGAGTTTAGGGAGAGATAAAAATAAGGGGGTTAGGAGATTAGGGTTCCAAACCTTGGGTTGAAATTTTGGGATGTTACATAATGTGATATAAATCCAAAAACCATATAGAGCAATAGCAAAACTACCCAAATGATTCAGGGGTAAACAAGGTAAAAGGATAATCAGTCTAGGGTGACCTATTGGGTCCCATTAAAATTAAACATATGCATTGATAAGTGATAATAAAGAACATTGTTGGGTAAAAAGTGATCAAGGGCACAACTTGCCTGAGACTTGAGATTTCAGGTACCAGGATGATCTTCATATTCTTGTGACCTCACTGCTAGTCATAGCAATACATAAAAACATGATATAGACAACATTAACACCACACCAAACATAAGTACAAACTGCATAATAATAATCTACGCGTTGCTACGAGATCGTGAGTTCGAGAACCACTAAAATCGGAGTTACGGTTATAAAGTTATGATTTATCGGAGATCCCTATGATTTATCTATCAAACTATATTATAAATTGGTTAGCGTAAATCATATGAGAGATTATTCTATGAATAATTAATTCAACTTTAGTCTTAATTATAACTTGACTAGAGATCATATTTTAACCAAATTATAACTATGGACATGTTAGCTTTGATTAAAAGAGTTCATCTAGTAGACATAGGTTAAATATATATCTAACAATAAAATTGTGCAATATGGTATAATTAATACTGTTATTGCATAATAATTATTCATATAAAGCTAGCGCAACTTGAACGGACCAAATTGGAATTAGAACGAAGAAGTTATGGATTTCCGAAGTTTTAAGTGTTGGATTAAAAGGAACTAAGTGTATAATTTCTAATTTATGTTTCATGACAAAACAAGGTTACCAAATGATAAAGAATATTATTATGAATTTAATGCAACTGAAATGGATCAAAAAGGAGTTAAAATAAATTTTATATTAATTAAACAAGATCCTAGAATTATTTTCATACTAAAAATTCATTTTCTTTATTAGTTTTGCCAATTATATTAACCTTTGGACTGCGACCACTATTTACCAGAAACTCAGGGTCTGTTCTGTAACTACTTAACACACACTATGGATGGCGGGTTCATTTCTATAAAGTTTAGGGGCCCGAATGTAAAGTGTCTCGACCGAAAGGGTACTAGCCCCTCTAAGCCGTCCGATATTGGCTGATCGGTCCAGATTAGAACCCAGGTGTTATGTAAACCCGTAATCTACCCTAGTCGCTAGATCTGATATCGATGGATGAGGGATGGCCACGCCTCACCCATCCCAGATCCGCCCATTACTCGATCTATGGTATAGATTTAAAGTAAGCGAACGGGTATTCCCTCTCTAATCCTGGCCATTCGAAAAGGATCGAACGATCCGTCCGCCTGTGCTCGACCCCAGCCTGAAGTGTGATGGCGCCGCCGGCCTCCACGGTGGAGCTTCGCTGACGAACATGGATAAGGTGCACCTATGGCCAAATTGACAATCTAATTGGTGCTACGCCACTCCAAGGACCCAAGCATCAGATTGATGGGGACACATACCAACGGCGGGGGCGCGAATGACTTGTCTTCGGCGATGCACGACCCCAAGATGATGCGCCCGCACTGGCGAGCAATTCCGATAGGAGTTGGTCAAGACTCCGCCTAATAACGCTACACGCAGATCCCACAAGTGGTGCCGAAGCTCCTGCACTGCTCTCCGCGACAGCACGATGGTGTGGGACAGGGTTTCCTCACGGCGACGTGAGGCCAACCCAATGAAAGGGTGCAACTCTCCCTCTCTGAAGCCCTGGTGACTGGCGGTCTTTGTGCCGAGTTAGGGTACCCAGGACCCTAGGGCGAGCCACCATATATCCCCGAGCAAGTGGGATGGGGGACGGAGTCCACCCGCGCGCGACGGTGAATTCGGCATGCGGCCCGGTTGTTGAGCCCGAGTTAGGTGATAGTCCTGACAAGTGGGCCCCCGGTGTCAACGACTCGCACCCCCCTTACCTATGGCCCTGGACGCTATTGTGACACCCCAGTGTCACCTAGGGTTTCTTCTTAGAGCTAACTCAAAACCATTATCACATGTGAACCAAATTAGGAGCAACGGTTTAATTAAATCCTTTTCATCTTAAGAATTATGCCTTAGTCATGTCATGCACCTCAGGGTGAGAAGAATTCACAAACCCTAAATAACCCTAAGTAGGCCATTTAAGTGCAAAGAGGGAAACTTGTAAAAAATGATTTTGAAAAACACAAAATCATGATGAGAACCAAATAACAAAGTTAAAGTGCACTAAATAAACTACAAAATATAGTGGGAAAGTTTGATCAGCAAAGCTTTGCAAAATTTTCAAAAAGACCCCTCAAGCTAAACTTCAAAAAGGAAATTCAGAAAATTCAGAACTGAATTTCCAGCCCTTTGTAAAGATCAGTCGTGTTCTCTGTTTTCCAAACCTCAAGTATACAAAACCCAAATATGAAAGTGGCGCCAAATTACCTTGAACATACTCTGGTAAAGTTTGAAATCAAACAAAAACTGTTTGACACATGTTGACTGGACTTTAGTCTCGGTTTTCAGCCGAGCGACAAACCCAACTTCGCCCCCTCGTATCTCGCGATTCCGAGATCAAATCCACTCGAGTGTTGTAAGAGAAACAAAGAGTGAACGACAAAGAACAAATCGTGTGTAGGGATTTGGGAGAGTTACAAGAAGATCGTGAGCCAATTAGCGTTTGAAAATGACCACACTAAGCGAGGCCACGTGTTTGATCGCTTGCCTGACCGGCCGAGCGCGGACTGGCCGCGACAGCGTGCGCCCCGCGCGTGGTCGCCCCGCCTCGCGCGTCTGCACCTCACCCTCGCCTATAAGTGCCCCGAGAGGCCTTAGCCGTTTGCACTCGTGCACCCAGAGCCCCGCCCAAGACAGAGATCACTGGAGTTCGCCGTGGAAAGCGAGCACCACCACCCGCCATCACTGCCCAAGCACGACCGTTGTGGCTAGCCTTTTCGGTCAACCCCCAGCCTCGCCCTAGCCCCTGGATAGCTTCCTCGAGAGCCTGTGGAGCTTCTCCAAGCTTGAGCCAAGGCATTGCCTCACCGGAGAAGCGGATTCACCCTCGACGGAGTTGTAATCACCGCCGGCGCACGTGGCCACGACTAACCGGTAAGCCATTTTCCAATTTCTCGCGCCTATGTCTTCCCTGACCTCTGGTGAAGCTCTCTGACCACTTCAATTGAACTCTACCACCCTGGTTAGGCCGGAGTCCTCGCTGCCGACGAGCTCGCCAGCCTGCGCGTGTGGACCGACCTACTCCGATCATCACTGGAGACGATCCGCACATCGGCGTGACCGTCAAGACCTCCCCTACACCCTCGACCACATCATCGGAGCAATCTTGTCGCCGGTAAGCCCCTCCGCCCTTTCCTCTGCCACGATTACTGTTTATTTGGGGGAAGGATCGCGGGTTGGATTTAGCAGAACTCTAGGGGGTTTTCTGCTCAGTCATAGACTCATGTGAATAGTAACCCGAGGACCCGTCTGCAATGAAACTTAGAACTTTCGCCAGGGACCCCAATGTAAAACCCTTTTTCCTTTTAACTATTTCTGCTTATTCTTTTAAAATAGACAGAGAACTTAGGAAATTTATATTTTGAGAAATATTTAACCAAATTGAGTAAAACCAATTTTACTGGATTCAGAATATTATGAACTATCAGATAAAACTACTGAACCATATGCTTTCTGTATTAAATTTTAGAGTTTAGAATTAAATAAGGAAACTGCCCAAACCTTATTAAAATTGATAAAAATAGTTATGCTTCTATGCTGCTCTTAAGAAAATTTGTAGAAATCCAAACCCAACTTAGGCACTGTTTAAAAATAGTAAGCACCCTAGTATAAAAGATTAAAACAGGGGTATCTATTAAAAACTATATCTGCCCAAACCCTAGGAAAATAAGAAAGACAATAGAAATTAATGGACAGTGGATGAACATATTTTTCCTATACCACTTAAGTAATAAAGAACCTAGGAAAATATAAATAACCCTAGTCCAGAACAGATCCAAGGTGAAACAATTTATTAAGCACTAATAAAACCAGAAAATCCATTATTAAAAATATAAGGACCATTTCAAAATTGGTAAGAAAAATTTAGTGGACTTCTAATACTACAACATCCCTACACAAATAATAAACACCCCAGCCCATCATTATAAATTGGTTGAACAATTAAAACCTGATTTTTAGCCATGTTTCAATTAAATCATAAGAAAGCCCAAAAGTGTGCAACAAAAGGCAAATAAATTTTTACCAAATTATTGATGAAGTAGACCACCGGAGAAAAATGAAAAACCTATTCAAAACTACAGAATAACACTCATTACCCCTACCTCATGAAAAAGGTCATTTAATTCAAGAAATTCCTAACACCCTTTCCCTTAAGCAAAAAGTTACCAAATTCTAGAATGATTGCTCTTGCGCAAAGAAGAAGATAGGAAAAATTAGAAATCTGTTGTTTGATATTTTTCAAGTATAATGGTAGTAGAAAGCATCCCTTTGGCTAGAAACTTTAGAAAATAATAGTAAAATAACAAATAAGTATTAGTGGCTAAAAATTTGTACAAAACCATGTTATTACATCTAAATGCCAGCAAAAATAAGTCTTAGAGAATAACCCACAATTAAAAGGGGGTTGTAGTTCAAAACACTGCCCTAATATTTGATAATTTTGTACAGAGAGAACCCCTCACTTTTTAAGCCCCAAATTTTGAGACAGAGAGTTATACACCAGTGAGGAGCCACTGTAATGTTTGCAAAATTTTTGGAAATTTATATCACTAACTTGTAGTTCAAACCCACCTGAAGGACCTAAAAGAAAATGGAAAAGAAGAGATAGATTAGAAGGATTAATAAGTCTCACCCCAATAATTACAGCTAAGAATGTAACACTCCAGGTTCCACAAACAACCCGGTTGTACTACACTTCCGACGTCCATATATAAAATTTCGGCAGCATCCCCTTTGCAAGATTGCATAAAAGAGGGAGCAACAGAGTATAAACATATATCATGACTAAAACATACTAAGTATTATTACTCGGCTAGCAAGGAAAGATAAACATACGACCTGAACTGAATTAACCAGTGCGCACGACCATATAAAAAAATAAACAAACTTCCTTTGACAATAGGTTTCTAATTAAATCATGGTTGTGCCTGGGCAGCGTTATTGTGAGAGTGAAAGTGGACGTGCTGCTACTCCCCTCATTCCCAACATGTATCAAGTACCTGCATTGAGTAATGCAAGAGTGAGATGACACATCTCAGCAAGTAAAATAATATCAAACAATTTAACCACATAAGAACATTGTTTTACCACCACTTAATTCCACAACCTTCTTATTACGAAGGTGCAGCACGTATACAACGTACAACGCACCTAGTTACCACACCTCGCAGGTAGAAACCACAATAGTAACATAGTAATGTCACACTTCATATATTCCTCATGAGTGCAAATGTCTGCAAATGCAAGGATGACTTCTGCCTTCATAACTCTAAGGATATGAAGCCGCATCGTACCCCTCCTCGGGCAACGTACGATGCTAAAAATGTACCGGTATGGTCGGACCATAAGATCACGACATAACTTCAAAATGCAAGATGGATGATGCGATGTGCATGTCATGCCTACAACACTTCATATAACATGATTCAAAAAGACACTTCAACTTCATCCCGATGGGAATCAACCACATATATCATTACCAAATTATGATCATCCACAATATTAGACAATTGAGAATTAATACTTCCAAACAAATAAACTTCATCATAGAATTCAATGATTAACATAATTAAAACTTATGCATACTCAATGACAGGGAATAGGATGCAAACCAAACGGTAGCAACCACCACTGTATTTACTTGCCTTTACCGGAAGTTCGGGCAAATCCCTAAGTACGATCCGGAAGTCCACCACCTGTTTTTGACACCCAACTTAGTACACCAATTTCACATAATCAGGCTCATAAGCGACGCCGCACCTACGCACAAACTCAAACCCCGCCGCGGGTTACATCTCTCCCTACACCCACCAAACTGCAGCGGCGCTGCTTAATAATTTCATAACTTTAAAATTATGACAGCAGTGGTAACAAACAAAAACTCCAGAGGCATCTACATAAAATTTCCCACAAGTTTTGTATACAATTTATAATTAAATTCCAATATCTAATTAGCCCAAAACAGTCCACAAGATGAACCCTGTAATCTGTTTTTCTTTGTCTTTTGGACAGCGACATACTCAGATTCAAACAGCGATATCTTTTGAAATATAATTCCAAATCAAGCGCATAAGTACTCATTGGAAAGATAAGACAAATCCCTACATGATTACCATACTGGTTAACACTAATTACCCACGAAAAATTCCCAGAAACTGCTAATACCACTGCTGTTCACCCACCTGAAAAATCTGTTTTTTTGGACAGCAACATAACCGGATTCAAACAACGATATCTCCTGAATTATAACTCCGAATCGAGCGCGTAAGTACTTGTTGGAAAGATAACATAAAGCCCTACATGATTCTCATACTGATTAACACTAATTACTCCCGAAAAATCCCCAGAAACTGCTAATACTGCTGTTGTTCATCCCCTAAAAAATCTGTTTTTTTGGACAGCCACATACCCGGATTCAAACGGTGATAACTTTCAATTTATAACTCCAAATTGAGGGCATAAATACTCGTTGGAAAGGTAAGGTAAAGTTCTACATGATCCCCAAACTGATTTCCCTTAATTCCTCATGAAAAAAACACAGAAACTGCTAGACTACTGCTGTTCACCCACCACCTAAAATTCTGGACAGCCCCCCTCTACCCAATCACAAACGCAACCTCTAATCAATTAAATTGCAGCGCAAATGAACAAGGGATGAACACAAAAATCACCTTAGATTCTCCCCCTTTCTTTCCTCCCTTCTTCCCTCCACCAAAACGATTGAAGACTCGCACCACGGCGACGATGATCCGAGCGGCAAGGATTGGCACCTTGGGAGGAGGGGATTGAGAGGGGGGCTAGGGTTTGGTGGCTGCAAGAATTGAGAGAGGAGGAGATGGGCAGGGTGGCGGCGGCCAAGAGGGAAGAGAAGTGGGGGGGGGCGGCTGCACATGGGGGGAGGGGGGTTAGGAGGGAGGCGGCTAGGGTTTGGGAGGGTTAATGGGCCGAAACTCCAATTGCAGCCCAACTAACCCACGCGACAGCTCCCGACCGCAACGCAAGCGTCAAACCAAATAAATTCTACTGCCCTAGTTGTGAATGTTTTCCACAAAATCCCAAATCCCCAAAACAACAACCGGATGAGGAAAAAACAAAAAGAACAACCCCCAACTTCTCTTCTTTGCAAACCGGATATCACACTCTACCCCTCTTAAAAAGAATTCGACCTCGAATTCTGACGCTTCTATCGGAACAACAAAAGAAAGGTTATTGAATCAACAAAACTCACACATAAAGAAAAGTTCGAGTACTTCTGCCGCATCAGCTCCTCAAGCTCCTAGGATTCTAAGATACGCAGCAGACGACACTCTAGAGTCTGCTCTTGCTACACAGGAATCGGCTCTAGCTCGATTTGATGGTCTGGATTCCGCAAATACTTCCTCAACAAAAAGACATGGAATACTTGTGTACTCTGATCACAGATTCTGACAATTACATGTGCTAAGCCCAGCTGCCAACTAGGCCAAGATAGCAGACGGTCCTATATACCTCGGACCAAGCTTTCCTGACACCAAATCAATCATTGACATATGCAAGTACTTCAAGGAATGTATATATGAATGCAAGGCATAAAATGTTCCTATAGGCTAAACCAAACTTAGCCACACAAGAGCAACTTCAAGAGAGCAACTTAATGCTTGCATATTTCTAGATAGCAGCACAGCGGTTAATTGTTTTGCTCCTAACTCACAAAAATATGCATCGAAAGTTAGTAAACTAGGACTTTATGGAAAACTTATAAAGTCCACTATACCCTTGGTATTATCATCACAACAAGATTTGACACTTAGAATGGTCAAACAGTGCTAAACGTAAATTCTATCCAGACTTGGACATAATTCAACTACTCGATTCAAAAATCCATAATTGGAGTCTCAATCATCCAATTCAGGTGCTCCCAGACTTTTTAGAAAGCTAGTAGAATTGTCTATAATTCATTTATAAACATATCAAGTTAATTCAATGCATATTAAGGTCAAAAGACAGGAGAAAGGCTCTGCTATCCAAATTTGGACAGATTCAGAGATCACACTTAAAATAGCTGTAACTTAACTTATAGATCTCCAAAAAAAAATTTAATCCAAAATTTGTTGTAACGATTAAGAAAAGCACTACAACTTATTTATAATTTATAATAAGTTATTCGAAGTTTAAATTGGGCAACAAGGTCAGCTTCGAAATCTGTATAGAATCTGCACAGATTTCAAGACTGGACTTGAGAAAATCATAACTCCCAAACTACTAGACCTATGGTCATGAAATTTTTACACAAGTAAGATAAATAAGTTGGCTACAACTATTATATATAACATCTCTACAGAAAAGATGGTTTACTTCACTGAACTAGCTGCATAACTAAAACTGGTCATGCAGTCCCAATAGCAAGCAATAGATTTTATCAGGTTCATTACTCTTCTAAGATTAAGCGTTCATTGAAAGACTAATAACTTTAGGTTCTTCATTACGAGACACCTAGAACAAATATAAGTATAGAAGCAATATGATAACTTTTTAAATCATTTAAGCCTAATCTCACATCATGCAAACAAGAATCAATTTAAGCATGTTATGTCTGCCCACATATTCATCCAAGCACATTCTATACATGATATCATAACTCCCTGCAGCTAACAAAATTTTGCAAATATAAACTCACTGAAAAGATTATAACATTCCCTAGAACTTTTATTATAATGAGTGTGTCGGAATTGGTTTCCAAACCGATAAAACAATGCAACTATTTTGTTTCAAAACTGATAAGATTGAAACAATGGACAACTAAAATTCAAAAACCTATAACTCCTGCTATACTCAACTTAAACTACAACGAACACGCGTTGGAAAAGTTTTGAAAATTGTCCACGACTTTTGCAATAAAGTTGCACCCAAATTTATCCTTATAGCCCACAACTCTGCATGACCTACAGCTAAACTCAGCCTGAGATACTGCACATTAGAGATTCGACTTATATCCGGGCAACCACCTCTCCAAATCTATTTAACAGACAGTTACAAGTAAATACCCATTAAAAAGGTACTGAAAATACCTACAAGTTTTGCTTAAAGAGAATTCGCAAATTTGTGCTCTGCAACTATCAAAACGCGGTCGATTTATTGGTGATTATAACTACGCCTAAAGTTTAGACACAACAGTGCAACAACTTCAGAGCAACCTAACTCCAATTATATGCAATGAGAATTAGAAACCCATACTCTTTGAAAAGATCATGAAATTACTAAAACTTTCATAATCCACAAAGACCAAATTATACCGTCTTCAATGTCTACTCTTCCGTACAAAATTAAAGACTCACTCTGCTAGAGACACCAACAAAGATGTTTTAAGAAACCCATATCTCTCAAATGTTTAGACCAAACATGGTGATTAAGCATCCTATGGAAAGATGCAGAAACATACTACAAAACATTCTAGATAAGTGAAGCCTGATTCAGCCTCCAACTAATTTAAAATGCCTCCCAAAACCAGACAACACATTATCAACAATAAAAAAACAATATAAAATGAAACCCAAGTCATTGGCAGGTGCCATCAACACTAGGATTTTCCACTACCAAACTGGGATGCAACTCCACAAAGTCTTTAAATAACACTCTACCAAATAGGTTAGAACACTAAGCACAACAATCAATGAATTCAACAACCTCGTTTGTTAATGCCACTAAGGTCAAACATCCATGTACCGACAATGTATGAAACACCTGACATACCCGTCTCCAGCTCTATAAAACATGGTTGTTATTACACTAGAATCCAACTACTAGAAATCTCCAAAACTATTCTGTTGACGTGAAGCAAATGGTGCTCATGTCATATAACATCTTTTCCCCCTCTCAAAAGAGATAAAATTTGCAATACTCATAAAGCAATGGAGGGATAACAACAAGAAAAAACTAATGTACTTCTTGACACAGACTCATGCAAAAGCTTCATAAATATTACTTTCAACACTAAAATAATAACACGATACTATGCTCAACAGGAGTAATTGGACTTCAATAAGATAATCCACCTAACCCAACTACTTTGATTAACCTCACTTACAACAATACCTCCTATTATTGCACTTGAACAATTTGTACCTAGTGATGTCATAGGATGAATTCAAAGTAGTAGACATACATGATCTATCAAACCATCATTCATATAATAAAAATCTCCATCTAATGCAACAACCACATCATTATAGAGATAGATGACTAACAAACATAAGCAACTTCCAGTTAAACATTGACTTTGTTTAAGATAAAGCGGTCCAAATAATAATTCCACAAGCATGCATAGAGAACTGATCATATAAAAAAAACTACCATGTATCATCGGCGATTAAAAACAATATAAAACGGGTTGTCCATATCGTCCGCATGACTAGCCTCCAACAAATAGAAATTATGCATAACCTTTTTGGCTATAGAAACAAACCATAGAAGGAAAACATGCATGCCTCTTCAACTATAATATAGACATAAAAATCCACTTGAAATCACCCTATTTATTATTAAAGATAAGGTTGCACACAATAAGAAAACCTATCATGTAAACATGGTTGGACTTATCTACCCACGTCATCTTGCAAATTCACTTGAGTTCTTCTAGTCTCAAGATATCATAGACAGTACAACATTGCCTTTGCTCTACGGAGACAAACCTATTGTACTCTAAGATCAAGTTGGCAAGTAGCCACACTAGCCAAAAAAAAGAGGTGAGGTGTAAAGCACTGCACCCATGGAAATATTACATTGATAAGTTGGGTTGTAACCCAACAGTCAATCCAACTCAACAACACCATAAAACTTCATTGTATAGTGTTTTCACACTACACCAAGTCGGATTAGATCCTCTATACACAAGCTCAATAAACAATCGGTCCTACAAGTACTAGAACCCAAGAATCCTTTTGGGAAAAAAACATCCACAGTCAAGCATATAGAAATATATGATGGTAATAGCTCAGAGATTAGTAAACATTGCATCCCAAAAAACATCATGACGATATGTATATAAAACAAGTACATTAGTAGCTTCACTCGCATAATAATTTCAATAACAACCACATCAAGAAACCAATATTAAATAGAAGTAACATTTCATATCAAGCATTACGTCGTTAACGACATACCTCATCAAACCATAAAGGGGTTTGGAGTAAGGAAATTCTAGTCATCTATACAATAAAAATACTAATATGAAAGATATATGAACCCATACCCTTCCTATATGTGCAAGTGTGTCAAATTTATCTTCAAATTGCGTAGAATCTAAAGCCTATCCTCTGATACCAACTGTAACACTCCAAGTTCCATAAACAACCTGGTTGTACTACACTTTCGACGTCCATATATAAAATTTCGGCAGCATCCCCTTTGCAAGATTGCATAAAAGAGGGAGCAACAGAGTATAAACATATATCATGACTAAAACATACTAAGTATTATTACTCGCCTAGCAAGGAAAGATAAACATACGACCTGAACTGAATTAACCAGTGCGCACGACCATATAAAAAAATAAACAAACTTCCTTTGACAATAGGTTTCTAATTAAATCATGGTTGTGCCTGGGCAGCGTTATTGTGAGAGTGAAAGTGGACATGCTGCTACTCCCCTCATTCCCAACATGTATCAAGTACCTGCATTGAGTAATGCAAGAGTGAGATGACACATCTCAGCAAGTAAAATAATATCAAACAATTTAACCACATAAGAACATTGTTTTACCACCACTTAATTCCACAACCTTCTTATTACGAAGGTGCAGCACGTATACAACGTACAACGCACCTAGTTACCACACCTCGCAGGTAGAAACCACAATAGTAACATAGTAATGTCACACTTCATATATTCCTCATGAGTGCAAATGTCTGCAAATGCAAGGATGACTTCTGCCTTCATACCTCTAAGGATATGAAGCCGCATCGTACCCCTCCTCGGGCAACGTACGATGCTAAAAATGTACCGGTATGGTCGGACCATAAGATCACGACATAACTTCAAAATGCAAGATGGATGATGCGATGTGCATGTCATGCCTACAACACTTCATATAACATGATTCAAAAAGACACTTCAACTTCATCCCGATGGGAATCAACCACATATATCATTACCAAATTATGATCATCCACAATATTAGACAATTGAGAATTAATACTTCCAAACAAATAAACTTCATCATAGAATTCAATGATTAACATAATTAAAACTTATGCATACTCAATGACAGGGAATAGGATGCAAACCAAACGGTAGCAACCACCACTGTATTTACTTGCCTTTACCGGAAGTTCGGGCAAATCCCTAAGTACGATCCGGAAGTCCACCACCTGTTTTTGACACCCAACTTAGTACACCAATTTCACATAATCAGGCTCATAAGCGACGCCGCACCTACGCACAAACTCAAACCCCGCCGCGGGTTACATCTCTCCCTACACCCACCAAACTGCAGCGGCGCTGCTTAATAATTTCATAACTTTAAAATTATGACAGCAGTGGTAACAAACAAAAACTCCAGAGGCATCTACATAAAATTCGTCACAAGTTTTGTATACAATTTATAATTAAATTCCAATATCTAATTAGCCCAAAACAGTCCACAAGATGAACCCTGTAATCTGTTTTTCTTTGTCTTTTGGACAGCGACATACCCAGATTCAAACAGCGATATCTTTTAAAATATAATTCCAAATCAAGCGCATAAGTACTCATTGGAAAGATAAGACAAATCCCTACATGATTACCATACTGGTTAACACTAATTACCCATGAAAAATTCCCAGAAACTGCTAATACCACTGCTGTTCACCCACCTGAAAAATCTGTTTTTTTTTACAGCAACATAACCGGATTCAAACAACGATATCTCCTGAATTATAACTCCGAATCGAGCGCGTAAGTACTTGTTGGAAAGATAACATAAAGCCCTACATGATTCTCATACTGATTAACACTAATTACTCCCGAAAAATCCCCAGAAACTGCTAATACTGCTTCTGTTCATCCCCTAAAAAATCTGTTTTTTTGGACAGCCACATACCCGGATTCAAACGGTGATAACTTTCAATTTATAACTCCAAATTGAGGGCATAAATACTCGTTGGAAAGGTAAGGTAAAGTTCTACATGATCCCCAAACTGATTTCCCTTAATTCCTCATGAAAAAACACAGAAACTGCTAGACTACTGCTGTTCACCCACCACCTAAAATTCTGGACAGCCCCCCTCTACCCAATCACAAACGCAACCTCTAATCAATTAAATTGCAGCGCAAATGAACAAGGGATGAACACAAAAATCACCTTAGATTCTCCCCCTTTCTTTCCTCCCTTCTTCCCTCCACCAAAACGATTGAAGACTCGCACCACGGCGACGATGATCCGAGCGGCAAGGATTGACACCTTGGGAGGAGGGGATTGAGAGGGGGGGCTAGGGTTTCGTGGCTGCAAGAATTGAGAGAGGAGGAGATGGGCAGGGGGGCGGCGGCCAAGAGGGAAGAGAAGTGGGGGGGGCTGCACATGGGGGGAGGGGGTTAGAAGGAAGGCGGCTAGGGTTTGGGAGGGTTAATGGGCCGAAACTCCAATTGCGGCCCAACTAACCCACGCGACAGCTCCCGACCACAACGCAAGCGTCAAACCAAATAAATTCTACTGCCCTAGTTGTGAATGTTTTCCACAAAATCCCAAATCCCCAAAACAACAACCGGATGAGGAAAAAACAAAAAGAACAACCCCCAACTTCTCTTCTTTGCAAACCGGGTATCACAAAGAATCTTGTAAAATATCACTAAAACATAAGAAGGAAGATCAGTAGAACACTAAAAACAATATGACCATTCAGAAATCAACCTTGACCCAATTTACTAAGTATACCCAGAAATATCCACTAGCAAGACTTAGCTCTATTTCCTGTTAATTAATCTTTCACCATACAATTTTAGTTACTAAATTGCATATCAAGCCATGCATATATCTTACTCATTGCATTCATTACATTGCAACCTCGCTGACGGAGAGTACGTGCTCATCCCTGAGCAAGGAGCTGTCCACGAGGAAGATCAGGAGCCAGCTCCCGAGCCTGCCATCGAGGATCTCCCCGCAGCCCCAGCAATTGATGGCAAGCCCCAGTTTTATGCATAACCAACTTTATATGCTATTTTACTACACTTAATGTTTGTGGGTCTGTAATGTGCACTTAAGTGTAGGAGTTGCTTGAAACCCTTAGTTGCATGAATTCAGGATTCCTTTTTGAGATGGATACTAGTATGCTAGGTCGAGTAGCTGCTTTGATAATTAGGATCTCGGTAGAAGTCGAGTGATTTTTCTAGCACTCGCGCGAGGTCAGGAATTGATTGTATCCATCTTGATACCGGGATCTATGATGGTCTATGAACTTGGATCTAGGAAGGATGCCTTGTCCATGAGACGGGAAAAAGGAATTAAGGATTAATGTGTGGATACCTGAGTCAAGCGTTTGAACGTACTAAACACATGTCGGAAAACATGGTAACCGGTAAACCTAGTACCTGAGTGAAGTCAGGCGCGGACTTTTCTCCTCACTTGTCCTGAGACTGGGTCTCCCATTCTAGCTATGGTGGGTACAAGTGCGGTCACTGCACGGCGGTAGCTGGGGTCAGTGGAGCATTGTATGCCAAGGCGGTGAGCCCTGGCCGCGAACGGGGAATTGATGGGGACGGTTGACGTGTGTGGGACGGAGTGCCCCTACATGTCGTGTGTTTAGGTTTACCTTGCAAGGTCTAAAAACTCAATTCGAATCGTCTGCTTCTCACAACTAATGAGACTGCTTGACCCCTAGTACTACATTGAGTAAGAAGTGAAATGAGGTTTACATGAGCTAACATGTTGATTGTATTAAATGATTGTTACCATGTTTGCTTAGAAGGAGCCAACTTATCTAAAAGTAATGATTCTAGAATTGGAAAAGCTAAAATTTATCTTAGACTCAGCTAGTGCTTTTGGCAAACCAAACCCCTCAGCCAACAGCTGCATGGTCTAGAGGTAGAGGAGTAGATTCCTCACACCGAGTAAGTCTAGCTCCTTGCTTGTGGCATAATTTTTACAGGTACGCTTCAGGATATGGTTGATGGTGTGACTTGGCCTACCACCCGGCCACCGGGTTGGACGGTCGAGTGGGATGCTGCTCTAGCAGGAGAGGAGCAGGAAGAGTTGTGGGCTAGGCCTTGCCCTATTCCTCGCTTTCAAAGATATCGATTATCCGCTGCAGTTTACCTTATGAACTTATTTCACTTACCTGAAAAACTCTGATCTATGTAATAACTCCAGTACTTTAATTTGAGGTTTTCCTGTTTTATTGTATTTCCTCTATGACTCGCCATCGAGTGAGTTAGTAGTATTTGATCCCGGGGAGTGTCTTTATCAGACTAGATCTGAGGGACTGATGGGTTATTCTGATTTAAGTGCATTGCGACCTCCGAGGCGTGACTTAGGCACTTAAGCTGGAATAATTCGGGCGGTTCTGCCACAGCTGGTATCGGAGCTCATACCACCACAGAGAAAGCAATAAACCATGAATACCAACTTTCAAAAATCTAAAACTTGCTTAGAAATCAGTACTTGAATCGTCAGGACTAGAACGCTAGACCTAGGACGAAAGGCCTTAGGAATAGTGGGAGAAATAGGTGGTTAATTAAGTGGGCCCTATGGGCTAGTCTTAGGATTTTTAAAGGATGCCCTAAAAGCAACCTTTTTATTCGGAGAGGAGACATTATTTTCAGCATGCATGCATTATAAAACAAAAAGGATTAGAAATTGAAGGAGTAAAAATTTGATCTAACCCGCTTCCTTTTAACCACCCAGGCTCTTTTATTTATCTTTGTTCCACCATAATCTTTACATCTGATACTCTTCCATAGATGACCTCACCCACCCCCACCAATGGACGAGACACTCATTTCAGCTTTGATTTCCTTTCTCATGATGGTTTTCCTTCCATCTTGTGGGAAGTGCTCAACTCCGCCGGTTACCCTACGCCCCCTTTGTATACAGTGCAGTTGTACGAGGAGCATCAGGTGCCACGTTGCCGAGTCTGGCTGACTCTAGAGGCTCACCCCCTTCAGCCGGGTTGGCGTTCTCTTGACTCTGAGACTATTGGATTCAGGGCGGACGACACCACCGAGGTAGCAGCTATGAAGACCCTGACGACTTTCTGTGGCTACCATCCCCTGGAGATGGTGACGCACCCCTTAGGACTCTTCCCTGCCGAGAAGAGGGACGACCCCATGTGGTGCAACCGTGTGAGCCATGTGAAGGACATATGGGCCATGTATCCTGACTTGGTCGGAGGATTACTGTTCAGTGCATGAGCGCACTGTACCGCCTTCAGGCCCTACAGAGCGACGCTATGGCACATCTTGCTAACCTCGCTCAGACCACCAAACTCACCCTCGACAGCCGAGAGGACTTCGTGGTCGACTTGTCCTTAGAGTTGGTGGAGAAGGACCTACAGGTGGAACAGTTGAGCCAGCGCATCACCACCATGGAGCAGCAGGTGGAGATCCGGGACAACACCATTGATGTCCTGGAAAACAAGCTCCATGATGTGCAGCAGGAGCTTGAGGAAGCTAATGACCACCTAGACATGCACCACCTAGAGATGGAGGCTAATGAGGCCAGAAGCGAGGGAGAAGAGGATCCCGAGGAGTTAGGACCAGCCCCTGGTGCTAATGTGACTGCCTCCGAGATGCCCCCTTCACCCGTATCCAGTGTCGCTTCCACTACTCAGGGTTGATGAGTCATTTTGACGCTATAGGAGGATAGAAACCCACGCGAGCTTAGTTAACGATAGATTTTGGACTAGGCTTACGGGTACTTTCCCCTAATTGATGTAACCCATGTGCGCTTTTGGATTAGTGAAATGGTTGTAACCATGTTATCCCCGATCGAACTTAATGTTATGATTATGACAATTTCTTTCCGTACGAGATAAAAGCGTATTGTTCGAAATTGTGAATTGGGATAACAATGGCGACAATCTCTGTTTTCATATGGCAGCTAGGCAGTGCCGCGGGCATAACGAGCAAGTTCCCCCGCCACCTCCTGCAGCTCCCATGGTGCAAGAGTTGATGGCTCAGCAGAACGAAATTCTGTGACAGCTCTTGCAGCGCCAACCTCACCCTCAGCAGCATGGTGGAGGCCAGCCGTAGCGACCTCCAGCCACGACAACCTACCAGGAGTTCCTAAGTACGCAGCCGCCCTTGTTCACCAAGGCAGAGGATCCGTTGGACGCTGACATGTGGTTACACGTCGTGGAGTCCAAGTTTCCCCTCCTCACGGGAGACTGCCCTGATGACACCAAGGCTCGCTTCACCGCACAGCAGCTTCGCGGACCTGCTCGGACTTGGTGGGACCATTTCCGCGCCATGCTACCTGCTGGTCATGAAGTTTTCTTGGGAGGAATTCAAGACTGCCTTCAGAGGACACCACATCCCAGCTGGAATTCTTGACCGCAAGCTGAATGAATTTCTGGCACTCAATCAAGGAACCCACATGGTATTGCAGTATGCTCAGGCCTTCAACGACCTGTGCCAGTACACAGGGTATCATGCTGATTCCAATGAGAAGAAGAGAGACCGTTTCCGCAGGGGTCTCAACACCAAGTTGCGTGAGCGTCTCAACACTGTCCGGGCTGATAGCTTCAATGAGTTGGTCAACTTGCCATCTCATGGGAAGATTGTATCGTAGCTCACCGGGCAGAGAAGAAGAGGAAAGCACCAATGCCAGCACCCTCCTCTCAAACCCAGAGGTTCAGGATTGTTTCCCACAATCAGAGCAGAGGATTTCAGTAGTAGGCAGGCAAATGGGTGATCAGGCCACCTCAGCAGCAGCAGCCAGCACCCAATCATTTTCTAGCTCCCGCTCCAAGGAACAATCAACCTCCGCAGCAGCAGCAGTTTCGCTAGGTAAATGGGAACAAATGCTTCACTTGTGGCAATGTGGGCCACTATGCCAAGAATTGTCCAAGGAATTAGCAGAGGCAGATGCCAGCACCAAATCAAGACAGGGTAAGAAAGTAGAAGGTGCAAGTCAGGCAAGGGAAGCTCAACTTCACTACTCTGGAGGAGTTACCTGAAGGAGCCCCCATCATGACTAGTATCTTTTCAGTTTTTAATCAACATGATTAATTCTGTTTGATTCTGGTGCATCTCATAGCTCCATTAGCCAAAAGTTCAATGTTAAATGTCAACTGCCTTTCTATCATGCAAAAGGGTCCTTCATGATAGCAACACCTGGGGGTAAAATTGCAATCATTCAATTAAACCAAAATGTGCCTATCTCAATGGGAAGTAGGATCTTCAAAACCACACTCCTAATTTTGGGATTAAAGGGTATGGACATCATTCTCGGAGCTGACTGGATGACTCAACACCGAGTGGTGTTGGATGTAGCTGCCAGAGCTCTGGAAATCTGTTCTCCTACCTTCGAAGACCTTGTGTTGTATCTACCCAGCCAAGATTCTGCTCGATCATGTGCTTTTGCTATGATAGAGTTGCCCTTGAAAAAGATTCTAGTGGTCTGTGGGTATGCAGATGTTTTTCCTGAGGAATTACCAGGAATGCCACCAGACCGGGATATTGAATTCACCATCGAGTTGCAACCGGGAACGACACCTATTTCCAAGAGGCCTTACCGGATGCCACCCGCTAAGTTGGCGGAATTGAAGAAGCAATTGCAAGAATTGTTAGACAAGGGTTTCATCCGCCCAAGTACTTCGCCTTGGGGACGTCCAGCCTTGTTTGTAAAGAAGAAAGATGAAAGCTTGAGGCTGTGCATAGATTACCGCCCACTTAATGCGGTGACTATCAAGAACAAGTATCCTTTGCCTCGTATCGATGTTCTTTTCGATCAACTGGTCAGAGCCAAAGTGTTTTCCAAGACAGACCTTTGCTCCGGCTATCATCAGATCCAGATACGAGCAAGTGATATTCTGAAGACTGCCTTCTCAACCAGATATGGGCTGTATGAATATTTGGTAATGTCATTTGGGCTGACTAATGCGCTAGCATACTTCATGTATCTGATGAATTATGTCTTCATGCCTGAATTGGACAAGTTTGTGGTGGTTTTCATCGAAGATATCTTAGTGTACTCAAAGAACAAAGAAGAGCATGCCGGTCATTTGCATGTAGTGCTTCAACTTCTGCGAGAGCACCGTCTTTATGCCAAATTGTCAAAATGTGATTTTTGGCTAAAAGAAATCAAATTCTTGGGTCACACTATCTCTCAAGTAGGCATAGCTGTTGATCCTGATAAGGTGCAAGATGTGATGAACTGGAAGCCGCCAACAACTGTCCGTCAGATTTGAAGTTTTCTGTGATTGGCTGGTCATTATCGAAGATTCATTCCGGATTTCTCTCGAATTGCGAAACCCATGACGGAATTGTTGAAGAAAGGAGCCAAGTTTGTTTGGGGTCAGAAGTGCGAAGATGCCTTCCACACGTTAAGGCAACATCTGACCACAACACTGGTGTTAGCGCAACCCGACAGCAGTAAGCCATTTGACGTGTACTGTGATGCCTCTAGCACTAGACTGGGTTGTGTTTTTGATGCAAGACAACCGAGTCATTGCTTATGCGTCAAGAGCACTCAGGCCTCATGAGCAAAATTATCCCACTCATGACTTGGAGTTAGCAGTCGTGGTTCATGCGTTGAAGATGTGGAGACACTATTTGATGGGAACCCACTGCAACATCTTCACAGATCATAAGAGCCTTACGTATATATCTTTACTCAGGCTGATCTCAACATGAGGCAGAGAAGATAGCTAGAGCTGATCAAGGTCTATGACCTGGAGGTACATTATCACCCAGGGAAAGCCAATTGGTAGTTGATGCCTTAAGTCAAAAATCACAGTGCAACTGTGTTATGATGGATTCTCGCATCAACACCCTGTGTGATTAGTTGAACAAAATGAAAATTGAAGTGATTCCTTCTGGTGCTTTGTCTCACATTTCTGTTGAGCCAACTTTGCAAGACCAGATATTTATGGCCCAACTCAGTGACAAGGGAGTGCAAATCATTAAACAGAACCTCCATCAGAAGACGGAGAAGTATAAATGTTTCCGCCAAGATGGAAAGGGTACATTGTGGTTTGAAAGCAGATTGGTGGTTCCGAAAAATAAGGATCTCAAGAAGAAAATCTTGGATGAAGCTCATCTCTCCTAATTCTCCATGCATCCAGGAAGCACCAAAATGTACCATGATCTGAAGCTCTTTGTATTGGTGGACCAGAATGAAGAGAGAGATAGCCCAATATGTATCAGAATGTGACACATGTCAGAGGATAAAGGCAAGCCACTTGAAATCAGCTGGTGCCTTGCAACCCCTATCAATACCTTCATGGAAGTGGGATGACATCAGCATGGATTTTATTGTGGGTCTGCCCAACACCTCTCGTCATCATGATTCAATTTGGGTCATTGTGGACCAACTGACAAAAGTGGCACATTTTCTTCCAGTGCACACCACTGATAAGGCTCAGAAGTATGCAGAGTTGTACATTGACCGAATCGTGTGTCTGCATGGATTACCCCGGACTATTGTCTCTGACCGAGGAGCCCAATTTGTTGCCACATTTTGGGAGCAACTGCAAGAGTCTTTGGGAACCAAGCTAATAAGAAGTTCAGCTTACCACACGCAGACTGATGGTCAAACCGAAAGGGTAAATCAAATTCTTGAAGATATGCTAAGGGCTTGTGCGATCGATTGTGGCAAGAACTGGGATAAGTACCTCTCCTTGGCAGAGTTTGCTTATAACAATAGTTATCAATCCAGCCTAAAGATGGCACCTTTCGAAGCCCTATATGGAAGAAGGTGTCAAACACCCCTCAATTGGTCTCAGCCTGGAGAAAGAGAAATTTTTGTACCTGACTTAGTGACTGAAGCCGAAAGGAAAGTCAAGCTAATTAGGAAGAATCTAGAAGCTGCTCAGGCCAGGCAGAAGAGTTACCATGATAAGAGAAGAAAACCTCTCCAGTTTGAAGTGGGAGATTTCTTATATTTGAAGGTATCACCCACCAAAGGAGTGCTGAGGTTTGGGATCAAAGGCAAGCTAGCCCCTCGCTACATTGGGCCTTATGAGATCACTAGCTGGATGCCCGTGCGTTGCAACGGGAATATATAATACCAGTATACTACGATAACTTATATACAAAATCTGTGTTATATTGTTATGAGAAAATGTTTCATAATCAATTTGTGATCCTAGCCATACATAAATTTTGTTATTTTAATCTAGTTATTTCACCACTACATTGCAACCATCAGTATCATGCAGACTTCGATATATGCCACGATTTGTATGGTCTCATCATTGGAGAGCACGAGCACGTTCCACACATGCCTGAAAAATTACCTCGTACATCATTAGTCATCAGACACGCACCACCATATGCTCTTGCTTAAACAAAAAGGTAAGTGTGTATGTGTTTGCGAAGAGAATTAAAGGCAGGCCGGCACAAAAGCTACCCTGACGGTGGCGAGGATGACGAACTGGTCACTGTTGTCGATCCTCCTCTGTGTCACCTCCGGCGCTAAGATGACGCCACAATCCTCGATATAGTAGTCGTCGAACGCACGCAACATGACGAGTACCGATGACTCTTGGTTGGGCTGCCAAATGAAGTGCACCCTGGGCTCATCAGCGAGGTAGTACCCCTGGCCGTTGCACCACCGAATGCGCTATTCCACTACATACATCATGTTCGAGGACACTCACACAACGTCAGCAACGTCCATCGTCCCAGCGCACAAGAATTCATGTTCGGTCAGTAGCGACTTACGTGGCAGGTTGGGCTTCAGGTGGACGATGAGCTGGACGGCGTGATGGCGTCGTCGTCGGATGCGGTGTCCAGAACAACCCGAGAGTCGTCGACGTTGGCGACAACCATGAGGCCCCCCTGCTTAACGATGGACAGCATGGTGCAGCTGCTCTGGACCGCGTCCAAGCGGCGGCTTCGCGGGAGCTTGTCGTACACAGCGGCGCATGCGACCACGTAAGACTGCTTTTAGAGGTCGAACTGACAGTCGCCAAGCTTCTTCTCGTCATCGATGAGCGACGACAACGCGAATGCCTCCTGCTCATGGAGTTTGTTCGGGGTTTGAAGTAGGAAACATGGATTCATGTTTGGCGTTGGTTTATGAAAATGACTCACAAGTCTGATCCATGGAAAAAATATTACGAAGAAAAAATTTCACACTTGCAAAAAAGGGAATTTAAGTATAATGCATTATTCAAACAAAAGAAATAGCATGCAAAGCTCTTCTTTAAATAATATTACCTCCATCCAAAAATATAATTCAAGAATATCGGTGATACTTATCTACTACTACGCATTGTGCAATGGTAGCAAGTGAGCTTGGAGAGAGATGTAGTAGATGTGTTTCCTGTCATAGATGTAGACATAAACACATATAGGTGGGTGCCCGTGCGTTGCAACGGAAACATTTAATATCATGATAACTTATGAACAAATGTGTGTTATACTGTTATGTGAAAATGTTTCGTAATTAATTTGTGATCCTAGCCATACATAAATTTTGTTATTTCAATCTAACTATTTCATCACTACATTGCAACCAACAGTACCGTGCAGACTTCTATACATGATAGCTGAATGCCCGTGCGTTGCAACGGGAATATATAATACCAGTATACTACGATACTTATATACAAAATATGTGTTATACCGTTATGAGAAAATGTTTCATAATCAATTTGTGATTCTGGCCATACATAAATTTTGTTATTTATAATCTATCTGTTTCACCACTACATTGCAACCATCAGTATCATGCAGACTTTGATATATATCACGATTTGTATGGTCTCATTATTGGAGAGCACGTTTCACACATACCGGAAGAAATTCTCTCGTACATCGTTAGTCATTGGACACGTACCACCATACGCTTTTGCTTAAACAAAAAGGTAAGTGTGTGTTTGCAAGACTAATGGTCAAACATCGTATAACCACAAAGTTAGAATACTATATTAATATATTAAATAAATTAATCCAATAGACATAGATTAACCCAATTAACATAGGATAAATAAATATCTAATTATAAAAGTATGAAACATGGTATAATCAATGTTGTTACTGCGTAGTAAATATTCATACGAGACTAACACAACTGGAACGATTCAATTTGGAATTAAAATGTGGAAGTTACGAATTTCCAAAGTTTTTATGTATTTGATATAGGATTAATTAGGAAATCAATTGTATTGTTGTTTTCATGACAAAACAGAGGTATTATGTGATAAAAATAATATTATAGAATTATAGAAATTGGAATGAACTCATTTGGATTTAATATGAAATTTCCATGAATTAAATGGGTTTCTACAATTATTTTTAAACTAAAAATCAATTTCTAAACTCTTTTTCTCTATTTTCTTTATTTCCTGGACTGCGTCCCAAATTCCAGAAAGATCAGGGACCAAGCTATAAATGTTTTTCTAGACTCAGTGAGCATACAGAGTGGACGGTGGGTTAAACACAAAAGACGTTTTAGTTGAAATTGTACACAATTCAACATGAGTCATGTTGGCTAGAGGGTGGAAGGTTAGGCATTCTGCTCAATAGATCCAAGGTTTGATCCCTAGGCAGCCACGATTTGATTTTTTTTCTGCGCGCGGAAAACTGGTGTGCGGGATTGGACGACTGAGATTGTAGAACGGTAGAATGGACGGCTGAGATCGCAGAATGGCAGAACACAAAAAGGCAGGCTACTATTGCTAACTTAATAAGTAGTAGAGATAGAAGCATGTGAACCCGTGGCATACAAATTGAAGTTACCTACAAAAATGTTTGCCATCCACAATGTATTTCATGTATCCCAACTAAAGAAGTGTGTTCGATTGCCGACCGAGATCATAGCAGAACCAGAAGTGGAGATAGAGCCAGATCTATCGTACAAAGAGTACCCTTCCAAGGTTCTGGATTGCAAAGAAAGATCAACTCGGGCTAAATCGATCAAGATGTATAAGATCCAATGGAGTAATCACTCAGAAGAAGAGCCTACTTGGGAGACTGAAGAATTTATACGTTTGAACTTCCCCGATTGTCTATCTAAGGGAATTGGTACGTAACCATGCCCAACCCCTCCCCCCGCCCTTTGAATCTAAATATAGGAAAAATGATCTTAATATAAAAGGAGTTAATTGTAGAACTAAAGCTAAAAGGACTTCCTTCTGAAGTTGCAAAGAAGATAACCTTCGAAGAGCAGTTTGCCAAGAAGAACCTTAATGAATAAACCACCCAATTCAAGTAAGCCATAAATCATTATCTTCACCCCGGAGGACTCTGACCCGAATCTCGGGACGAGATTCTTTTAGGGGGGAAGGCTGTGACACCCCAGTGTCACCTAGGGTTTCTTCTCAGAGTTAACTCAAAACCATTATCACATGTGAACCAAATTAGGAGCAAAGGTTTAATTAAGTCTTTTTCATCTTAAGAATTATACCTTAATCATGTCATGCACCTCAGGGTGAGAAGAATTCAAAACCCTAAATAACCCTAAGTAGGCCATTTAAGTGCAAAGAGGGAAAACTTGTAAAAAAGATTTTGAAAACACAAAATCATGATGAGAACCAAAAAACAAAGTTAAAGTGCACTAAATAAACTACAAAATATAGTAAGAAAGTTTGATCAGCAAAGCTTTGCAAAATTCTCAAAAAGACCCCTCAAGCTAAATTTCAAAAAGGAAATTCAGAAAATTCAGAACTAAATTTTCAGCCCTTTGTAAAGATCAGCCGTGTTCTCTGTTTTCCAAAACTCAAGTCTACAAAACACAAATATGAAAGTGGCGCCAAATTACCTTGAACATACTCTGGTAAAGTTTGAAATCAAACAAAAACCATTTGACACATGTTGACTCGACTTTAGTCTCGGTTTTCAGCCGAGCGACAAACCCAACTTAGCCCCCTCGTATCTCGCGATTTCGAGATCAAATCCACTCGAGTGCTGTAAGAGAAACAAAGAGTAAACGACAAAGAATAAATTGTGTGCAGGGATTTGGGAGAGTTACAAGAATATTGCGAGCCAATTAGCGTTTGAAAATGACCAGACTAAGCGAGGTCACGTGTTCGATCGCTTGCCTGACCGGCCGAGCGCGGACTGGCCGTGGCAGCGAGCGCCCCGCGTGTGGTCGCCCCACCTCACGCGTCTACACCTCGCCCTCGCCTATAAGTGCCCCAAGAGGCCTTAGCCATTTGCACTCACGCACCCAGAGCCCCGCCCAAGCCAGAGATCACCAGAGTTCGTCGTGGAAAGCTGTAACACCCCAGGTGTTACCAAGGCCCTGACTCCCTACTTGCACTCATGACATGTTATCTCATGTGGTTAAGTGGAGGAGAAAGAGCACCTAAAACTTTGGGAATAATGTGTTAGCTAAGGAATGTCCATGACAAAAGCATTACCCAAGCATTTATGCAATTATTACCTTGGGCAAGAGAAGATTAAACCCTAAACCCTTCTTGAGCCCTTAACTCCCAAAACCCTGGTTTAAGGGAAAGGTTAAGCAAATGTGCAAATCATGAGTTAACCCATAACCAAAGTTTAAGTACACATTAAAAATCTATAAAATGCAGAGGGGAAACATTACAAAAAGGCCCCTTAAAGACCCCAAATCCCTTCTTTAAATAGAGAGCACACTAGAGCTCTCTAATCTTCTCTAAGTCAAAAATAAACCCTAATCTAAAGATCAGGCGTGTTCATTTAGTAAATGGTGCCAAAACCAGTTGGTCTGAATACCAAAAAGGAGCCAAACTACCTAAGGAACCCACTGGAAAAATTTGAACCCGAGCCAAAACAATTTGACATGATTTGACATCACTTTTGTCTCGGGATGAACAGTGAGACAACCTAGATTTGGCGTCCGCGTATCTCCCTAGCCAGGGCATATCTACCATTGGAACTCACATACAAGAGATAGCCCTAGGTGCCAGGAAGAGGTCTGCGCAGGATTTTTGCCAAGATTCGCACGTTTGCAATCTTAGCAAGCGTTAGAACAAGGGCAGAAACACACCTCCACGTGTTCGACGCACCCTGACCTCGCTAGAGCACGCCCGGCGCCCGGCGCCCGATCCCGCGCGCCCCGCGCCACACCAAGCCAAGCCCGTGCCACTGCCCATGCCCGCGCCTATAAAGCCAGCCAAGGCTTCAACCGTACGCCCCCGCTCGCTCTCAACCTTGCTGGAGCACAAGACCACCGCGTTTGCCCTGCACACGGCGTGCCAGCGGCCGCCCGAGCACCCACCACCGTAGACCGGCCAATCGAGCCATTCCCAGCCCCGTCCGACCCTCGAGAGAGACTCTACGTGCCTCAGTGAAACTCCCAGAGCAAGGAATCAAGCTCTGCCTCGCCGGAGACACCGATTCAGGGTCACCGGACTTCACCCGATCGCCGACGAGCGTAGACCGGGCTCCACGGTGAGCCTTTCTTCAATTCCTTGCACGGGTAGACTCTTTAGCACCCCGTGAAGCTTCCCGTGCCCTTGGATTGAACTATATCGTCGTGGATAGGCCGGAGCACCCGCCGCCGACGAGCTCGCCTGCCTGCGCACGTGGACCGACCGACTCCGGCCTTCACCGACGACGAGTCGTACCTTGTCGGGACCGCTAGGACTTCCTGGAGCCAACCCTGCCCTTCGTCGAACCTCCCTCGCCGCCGGTAAGCCGCCCCGCCTTATTTACTTCCGCGGGTACTGTTCAAAAGGTGGGAGGGACCTCGGGGAAGAAGGAAAAGAAATCAGGGGGGGGTTTGAATGGTCAGAGACTCATATGAATAGTTGCACAGGGGCATAAGTTAAAGAGTTGGTTTAGAAAAAACCTAGGGTCCTCGGTGTAAACTGGTTTTCTAGAAAACATTTTAAACATTTTTCTTTGAAATACAAACAGAGCTTGTAAAATTCATAACTTCAGTTTTATTCAACCAAATTTAGTCAAACCAATTTTACCAGGTTCTAAATAATGTGAACTACTTAGGAAAAATACAAAACTCCCTAAGTGTTGTAGAAGAATTTAAGGTTTGAATTAAATAGTGTTCTAGTCAAAAGCTAAATAAAAGAGAGAAAAATAGTTACACTGTTAGACTGGGGTTAAGAAAAATCAGAGAAATACTTAACCACTCCCTAATCTGTTTAAAAATAGTAAACCCCTCAGTACACCAAAGTAAGGAAGGGTTTACCATTTAAACCCTTTTTAGCTCAAAGTTAAATAAAATAGAAAAGGTAGTTTAAAATAAGAACCAGGGGGCAACCACATTTTTGCTAGCTCACTTATTTAGTATGGTTCACTAGAAAATTTTGTTAGACCCTCTGTTAATACAAAAGAAATGCATAACCTTTTATTTTATGGAAACAATGGAAACTTAGAAAAACCTTAGAAAAATAATCCTGAGGAGAAACCACCCCAAACCTTAGGATAACTAAAAATATGTGATTATAAATATAGGAAAAATATAAATTCTGTTGTTTGACATTTTTCAAATGACAAGTTAGTTATAAGTACCTTTTTGGCATTAAACTTTAGAAAATCACAACTAAATATCCAGTAAGCCTTTGTCTGTGATTTTTAACACAAAGATCTATTATTCCCTAAAAATCTTAGCAAAAATAAATGTTGAACCAGAAACCCCACAGAAACTAGAGCTATAGTGTAAAGTGCCCTTTTTCCCTTACTTTTGTTAATTTTTCACAAGTAGTATCTGAATTAATTTCAACCTCAAACTTGTAGAATAACCCACAATGGTAAATGTCTACCCACTGGATTTTTTTACATTTTTGGAAAATGTTAACTGGCCATGATAGTTCAAAAATGCTTAATAAGAAGCACAATAGAAAGAAAAAGGAAATTTTGGGAGAAATAGATAATGTACAACCAAAACCTTCCAAGGATCTCATGGAACATAAAAATATAATTAAAGAATGTAAGTTCATTCAAAATTCCAAAGGTGAAGGTATAAAACCCTTAAGTATACCCAAAAGAAACCCTAGAGTCCCACTAAACTTAGTGCTATTTTACTATGCATAACCTTTACAATTTATCATGTCATTAATAAGCATATATCTTATTCATTGCATTCGATAGACTGTAATCTTGCTGACGAAGAGTATGTCCTCGTTCCAGAGCAAGGAGTTGCTCAGGAGGTAGTCCAGGAGCCAGCACCAGAGTCTGCCATCGAGGATCTGCCTGCCCCAGCATTGGAAGGCAAGCCTCGGTTTTATGCATAACCTATTTATTATGCTATTTTACTACACTTATTGTTTGTAAGTTTGAAATGTGCACTTAAGTGTAGGAGTTGTTTGGAACTTTAGTTGCATGACTCAGGATTCCCTTTTGAGATGGATACTAGTATGCTAGGTCGAGTAGCTGCTTTACTAATTAGGGATCTCGGTAGAAGTCGAGTGATTTTTCTAGCACTCGCGTGAGGTCATGAATTGGTTGTATCCATTTTCATATCGTAATGATGATGGTTTGTGGACAACGATCCATGGGGATTGGTTGTCTACGAGACGGAAATTGGAATAAGGATTAAGGTGTGGTACCGTGTGTCAAGCATTTGAACGTACTAAGCACATGCCGAGAAATATGGTAAATCGGTAAGCCTAGTACCTGAGTGAACCTGGCAGTAGACTTTACCCCTCACGCGACCTGAGACGTGGTCTCCCATTCCGGTTATGGTGGGTACAAGTGCGGTCACTGCACGACGGCAGTCGGGGTCAGTGAGGCATTGTACGCCAAGGCGGTGAGCCCTGATCTGCTGACGGGGAATCGATGGGGACGGTTGATGTGTGTGGGGATGGAGTGCCTCGCCACGTCGTGTGTTTAGGTTTACCTTGCAAGGATAATAACTCGATTCAAATCGTCTGCTTCTCGCAGCTAATGAGACTGCTTGATCCATGCTGCTACATTGAGTAACAAGTGGAAATGTGTTGACTTGGCAAAAGTTGTTGATTGCTAAATGCTTAATACCATGTATGATTAGATAGGTACACATTTAGTCTTAAGAGAGTCACACTAAAACTTGAAAAGCTGAAACTTGATTTTAGACTCAGCTAGTGCTTTTGGCAAACCAAACCCCTCAGCCAAACAACTACATGTCTAGAGGTAGAGGAGTAGACTCCTCACACCGGGTAAGTCTAGCTGAGTATTAGTATACTCAGCCATGCTTGTGGCATAATTTTACAGGTTCTCTGGAGGACATGGTTGCTGGAGTGACTTGGCCGTCCATCTTGCCACCGGGTTGAACAGTCGAGTGAGACCCTACCTCGGCGGAGGAGGATCATGAGGAGTGATGGGACAGGCTTCCCCATCCCTCCGTTTATTTACTGTTAGTTATATTCCGCTGCATTCCGAACAATGATCACTACTTTTGATAAACTCCGATGATGTTGTAGTAAATTAAATACTCCTTAACGTATGGTTTTATGCTTTATTGTATTTGCTCTATGCCTCACCTTCGAGTGAGTACGTGGTACTTGATCCTGTTAGTGGCCTCATCGGACTAGATCCGAGGGACTGACGTTTTATTCCTATTTAAGTGTGGTCTAGCCTTTATGGCGGGACTTAGGCACTTAAGTTGGAATAATTTGGGCGGTTCCGCCACAGCTGGTATCGGAGCTTGTACCACCACAGAGGAATGAGTAAACTATAATTACCATCCTTTTTGAAAACTAAAACATGTTAGAACCCCATGTTGGATAGAGCGGTAAGGCGATAAGGATGAACATAGAGCGTGAAGTCTTAGGATAATGGGAGGGTAGCTAGGTGGCTAATTGAGTGAGTCCTACTGGCTACTGTAAGGGATGGGGATTTTCCCTATTCCCTCTAAGTTGATGTGAGGTCGTTTAGGACGAGCATGCATGCATCCTTTATTCAAACTACTTGGTAATTGGGTAAAAACTTTAAATGCATGATAATGAAAGATTAAGTACACTCAGTGACCTTATCGTAACCTTCGAAAGGCCAAGCTTGATTCCCTTGTATTTTTTTATATAGTTCTTTTTCTTTTTCGCTTACGCTTACCCTTACACAGATGACTTCTCATGATTCCTCGGAAAGAGGGAACGCACATTCCCACACGGACGGACTTGCACAAGAGGGCTTTCCTCGCATCTTGTGGGAAGTGCTGCAGGGAGCCAGTTATACGACACCTCCCAGTACGCGGTGCAGCTGTTCGAGGAGCACCGAGTACCCCGCTGTAGGGTGAGGATGACCTTGGAGCCTCATCCCTTACATCCAGGCTGGCGTTCGTTGGACTCCGAGTCTTTCGGATACCGGGCTGAAGACACCATCGAGGCCATTGCTCTCCACGGGCTGACGACCTTTTGTGGCTTTCACCCCTTGGAGCTGTCCACTCACCCCATTAGTTTGTTCCCTGTTGAAAAGGAGGACGACCCAATGTGGAAAGATCGAGTGGAGCATGCCAAGGATGTGTGGGCTCTATACCCAGGGCAGACTGCTCACCTCACAGTGTGATGCATGAATGCCCTGTACCGACTGCAAGCGGAGCGAGGAGAGGCAATGTCTCAACTAATGGCCTTGGTGGAGGATACCAAGATCACCCTAGATAACAGAGAGGAACTTGTGGTAGACCTGTCCACTGAGATGGTGGAAAAGGATCTGCAGGTGGAACAGATGGCCAACCAGATCCAGGAGCTTGAGGAGCTAGTGGGAGCCAGGGAGAACACCATTGAGGTTCTCGAGGATCAGCTGATAAATACTCAACAACTACCCGAGGAGGCTAACCAGCACTTGGATATGCACCATCAGGAGATTCAGGACATGGAGGCCGACGAGGATGTTGACATCGAGGGAGGAGTGGAGCCAGAGCCTGCATCCAGCCTGGACATTGCTGGCTCAGGGAGACCCCCTTCCCCCGAGTCAAGTGTTGCCTCGTTTGCTCACTAGGTTGCAGGGTTAGGGTTAGAAATGTGTGGTGGTAGAACTCCTCAAAGCTAGCTTAGCTTTTGCACCCTTGGGGTACTAGGCTAGACAGAGTTGAGTCTTTTGATCACTAATGTAATCGTAATAAACTCTTTTAGAATTATGGATGGTGGATGATGTCAGCCTTTAATTATGAAGGAAGTTTTATGTCTTGTGGTATCATTTATGAATTATGCAAGGAAATATTGGCATTTTGCAAACCTTGTCCTTTTAAATCTTTCACCACGTATGAACCCTGACATCAAACGCATGATATTAAGAGCATCCTCAATTTTCAGATGGCAGGAAGAGCGCGCCGTGGATAGAATGAGTGCATTCCTCCACCACCGCCGCCACCTCCTACCATGCAAGAATTGATGGCTCAGCAGAATGAGATTCTGCGACAGATGGCTCAGTGTCAGCCCCCACCTCAGCACTATGGTGTTGGTGACCACCATCAGCGTCCCCCAGCAGCAGCCACTTATCAGGAGTTCCTCAGCACTCAACCGCTGTTGTTCACTCGGGCAGAGGATCCACTTGATGCCGATGTTTGGCTCAGGGTAGTGGAATCCAAATTCCCACTGCTTAATGGAGTTTGTTCAGATGTGGCTAAGGTCCGGTTCGCCACCCAGCAGCTCCGCGGACCCGCGCGAACATGGTGGGACCACTTTCTTGCTATGCAGCCAATTGACCACGTGGTGGAATGGGGTGAATTTAAGGCAGCATTCCAGGGACATCATATACCAGCAGGCATCATGGACCACAAGCTCAATGAGTTTCTGTCACTTAATCAGGGGAATCGTGCAGTGTTGCAGTGCGCTCAGGCCTTCAATGACCTGTGTCAGTATGCAGGGTATCATGCAGACACTGATGAGAAGAAGAGAGACAGGTTCAGGAGGGGCCTCAGTACTAAGCTCTGCGACTGTCTCAACGCAGTCAAGGCCAACAGTTACAATGAGTTAGTCAACCTGGCAATTTCTCAGGAAGATTGCATCACAGCTCATCAGGCAGAGAAGAACAGGAAGACCCCTATGGCAGGACCTTCAACTCAGCCTCAGCGCTTGCGGATTGTATCTGATACTCAGAACAGGGGACCTCAGCAGCAGCAAGGACGTTGGGTGATCCGACCACAGCAGCAGCAGCAGGCACCCAACCGCTCTCAGCCCCCAGTTTAGAGGAACAACAATCAGCCACAGCAGCAATACCGTCAGGCCAATGACAACAGATGTTTCACCTGTGGCAACACTGGACACTACGCAAAGAATTGCCCCAGGAACCAGCAGAGGCAGTGGCAGAATTCCAATTAGAACCAAGGCAAGAGGCAGAAGGTGCAAGTGAGGCAAGGCAGGCTGAACTTCACCACCATGGCTGACATTCCAGAGGGAGCACCTGTCATGACTGGTATCTTTTCCGTTTTGATTAATCCCGCAATCATTATTTTTGATTCTGGTGCATCACACAGTTTTATCAGTGCAAAATTTAGTGCCAAATGCCAGTTACCTTTCCATCACACCAATGGGGGTATTACAATTTCAACACCAGGAGGCAGGGTTGCCACCTATCAAATCAATAGGCATGTGCCTATAAAGTTTGGTAGTCTGATAATTAAAACCACCCTCCTTATCTTGGCATTGGATAGTGTGGATATCATATTAGGAACTGACTGGTTATCAAGGCATCAGGCAGTGATCGATATTGCAGCAAGGGCCATTGAGATACATTCACCTACTTGTGGTGAAACCACATTATATTTGCCTGACCAGGGTTGTACCCGTTCCTGTGCCTTCCCTATGATAGAGTTACCTGTTGAGAGAATCCTAGTGGTCTGTGACTACCCAGCTGTTTTTTCGTATGAATTACCAGGGATGCCACCCGACAGAGACATAGAGTTTGCAATTGAGTTGCAACCCGGAACTGCACCTATATCCAAGAGACCCTATAGGATGCCTCCAGCAGAATTGGCAGAATTGAAAAAGCAATTACAAGAGTTGTTGGACAAAGGATTCATTCACCCAAGTACTTCACCATGGGGATGTCCAGCCTTGTTCGTAAAGAAGAAGGATGAGAGTCTGAGATTGTGTGTCGATTACCGCCCTCTCAATGCGGTGACCATCAAGAATAAGTATCCATTGCCCCGCATTGATGTATTGTTTGATCAGTTGGTGGGAGCCAAGGTATTCTCCAAGATAGACCTTCACTCTGGCTATCATCAGATTAAAATCAGGGCCAGTGATATTCCGAAGATGGCTTTCTCTACTAGATATGGGCTTTATGAGTACTTGATGATGTCTTTCGGGCTGACCAATGCCCCGGCATATTTCATGTATTTGATGAACTCAGTGTTCATGCCAGAACTGGACAAGTTTGTGGTGCTCTTTATTGATGACATTCTGGTTTATTCCAAAAATGAAGATGAGCATACTGAGCATCTACACATCGTACTTCAGCAACTGCGCGATCATCGTCTATATGCTAAGTTGTCCAAATGTGATTTCTGGCTGAAGGAGGTAAAATTTCTGGGTCATACCATTTCTCAGGATGGGGTATCAGTTGATCCTAATAAAGTGCAAGAAGTGATGAATTGGAAGCCTCCTACCACGGTACGACAGATTCGGAGTTTTCTGAGATTGGCAGGGTATTATCGGCGATTTATTCCGGATTTCTCTAGGATTGCAAAGCCAATGACTAAATTGTTGAAGAAAGGAGTAAAGTATGAATGGAGTCAGAAATGTGAAGATGCCTTTCATGCATTGAGGCAGCATCTGACCACAGCACCCGTGTTAGCCCAGCCTTACAACACCAAACCCTTTGAGGTTTATTGCGATGCTTCAGGCACCGGATTGGGATGTGTCTTGATGCAAGACAACAGAGTTATTGTCTATGCATCCCGAGCACTCAGGACTCATGAGAAAAACTACCCTACACATGATCTGGAGTTAGCAGTCGTAGTTCATGCTCTAATGATATGGAGACATTACTTGATGGGAGCTCATTGTAATATCTATACCGATCACAAGAGTCTCAAGTATATTTTCACTCAGGTGGATCTTAATATGAGACAGAGAAGATGGTTGGAATTAATCAAGGACTATGATTTGGAGGTGCATTACCATCCTGGCAAGGCCAATGTTGTGGCAGATGCCTTAAGCTAGAAAGCCCAGTGCAACTTTGTGATCATGGACTCTAAGATCACCACTCTGTGTGACGAGTTATGCAAGTTGAACATAGAAGTTGTTTCCTCAGGTGCCTTGAGTTATATTTCAGTGGAGCCCACTTTACATGAGCAGATAGTCATGGCACAGATTGGTGACAAGGGTGTTCAAGTCATTAAGGAAATGATCGAACAAAAGGTGGATAAGTACAAATGTTTCCGTCAGGACAGCAAGGGGATTTTATGGTTTGGAGACCGATTGGTTGTTCCTAAAAATCCCGAGCTCAGAAAGAAAATATTGGATGAAGCTCACCTTTCAAAATTTTCCATGCACCCCGGCAATAACAAGATGTATCATGATCTCAGATCCTTGTACTGGTGGACTAGAATGAAGAGGGAAATTGCTAAATATGTATCTAAGTGTGACACTTGCCAAAGAGTCAAGGCCAGTCATTTGAAGGTGGCAGGTACCTTACAGCCCCTTCCCATACCATCTTGGAAATGGGAGGAGATTTGCCTGGATTTTATTGTGGGATTACCCAATACCTCCGGGCACCACGATTCTATTTGGGTAATTGTGGATAGATTAACCAAGACAGCTCATTTCTTGCTAGTGCATACCACCCATAGGGCAGAGAAGTATACAGAGATTTATATTGACCAGATAGTTCGTTTGCATGGAATACCAAGGACTATTGTGTCAGACAGAGGAGCACCATTCGTAGCACGTTTCTGGGAGCAACTGCAAGAATCACTTGGAACCCATGTAATAAGAAGCTCAGCATACCATCCTCAAACAGATGGTCAGACAGAAAGGGTGAATCAAATTTTGGAAGACATGTTGAGGGCATGTGTGCTACACTATGGTAAAAATTGGGACAAGTGCCTTTCCTTGGCGGAGTTCTTGTATAACAACAGCTACCAGTCCAGCCTAAAGATGGCACCTTTTGAGGCCTTGTATGGGAGAAGGTGTAGGACACCACTAAATTGGTCACAAGCTGGAGAGAGGGAAATATTTGGGCCTGACCTGGTACTCGAAGCCGAGGAGAAAGTTAGAGTCATTAAGAAGAACCTAGAAGCTGCTCAGGCCAGACAGAAGAGTTATTATGACAAGAGGAGGAAGCCTCTGCAGTTTGAAGTGGGAGATCATGTTTATCTTAAGGTGTCACCCACCAAAGGTGTTCAGAGATTTGGAATCAAGGGCAAGTTATCTCCTCGCTACATCGGGCCCTATGAGATCAAAGGGACTTGTGGACCTGTAGCATATCAATTGAAATTGCCACCTCATAAGTCAGCAATTCATGATGTGTTCCACGTATCTCAACTACGAAAGTGTGTCCGCTTATCAAGAGCACCCCGTCAGGATATTGGACCAAAAGGAGAGATCAACTCGGGCAAGGTCGATCAGGATGTATAAGATTCAGTGGAGCCACCATTCAGTAGAAGAGGCTACTTGGGAGACTGAGGATTTTCTACGTTCTCGCTTCCCCGACTTTCTACCCAAAGGAGTCGGTACGTAATCCAAAACCCACACCCCCACCTGCCCTTTGAATCTAAATATAAGAAAAACCAAGTTGTTAAGAGTAGAGTAAGTTGTGGAAAGAAATAAAAAAGGACTTCCTTCTGAAGTTGCAAAGAGAATGACATTCGAAGAGCAGTTAATTAGAACAACTTGGACAAAAGGAACTATAACACACAAACACACCTTCTTGGTACCCCATAGAAGGATCCCTACCCAAATCTTGGGACAAGATTTCCTTTAAGGGGGGCGGGCTGTAACACCCTAGGTGTTACCAAGGCCCTTACTCCCTACTTGCACTCATGACATGTTATCTCATGTGGTTAAGTGGAGAAGGAGCACCTAAAACTTTGGGAATAATGTGTTAGCTAAGGAATGTCCATGACAAAAGAATTACCCAAGCATTTATGCAATTATCACCTTGGGCAAGAGAAGATTAAACCCTAAACCCTTCTTGAGCCCTTAACTCCCAAAACCCTAGTTTAAGGGAAAGGTTAAGCAAATGTGCAAATCATGAGTTAACCCTTAACCAAAGTTTAAGTACACATTAAAAATCTATAAAATGCAGAGGGGAAACATTACAAAAGGCCCCTTAAAGACCCCAAATCCCTTCTTTAAATACAGAGCACACTAGAGCTCTCTAATCTTCTCTAAGTCAAAAATAAACCCTAATCTAAAGATCAGGCGTGTTCACTTAGTAAATGGCGCCAAAACCACTTGGTCTGAATACCAAAAAGGAGCCAAACTACCTAAGGAACCCACTAGAAAAATTTGAACCCGAGCCAAAACCATTTGACACGATTTGACATCACTTTTGTCTCGAGGGTGAACAGTGAGACAACCCAGATTTGGCGTCCGCATATCTCCCTAGCCAGGGATATCTCCCATTAGAACTCCCATACAAGAGATAGCCCTAGGTGCCAGGAAGAGGTCTGTGCAGAACTTTTGCCAAGATTCGCACGTTTGCAATCTTAGCAAGCGTTAGAACAAGGGCAGAAACACACCTCCACATGTTCGACGCACCCTGACCTCGCCAGAGCACGCCCGGCGCCCGACCCCACGCGCCCCGCGCCGCGCCAAGGCAAGCCCGTGCCACTGCCCGCGCCTATAAAGCCAGCCAAGGCTTTAACTGTACGCCCCCGCTCGCTCTCGACCTTGTCGGAGCGCAAGATAACCGACGTTTTCCCTGCACACGGCGTGCCAGTGGCCGCCCGAGCACCCACCACCGTAGACCGGCGAATCGAGCCATTCCCAGCCCCGTCTGACCCTCGAGAGAGACTCTACGTGCCTCGGTGAAACTCCCAGAGCAAGGAATCGAACTCTGCCTCGCCAGAGACACCGATTCAGGGTCACCGGACTTCACCCGATTGCCAGCGAGCGTAGACCGGGCTCCACGGTGAGCCTTTCTTCAATTCCTTGCATGGGTACACTCTTTAGCACCCCATGAAGCTTCCCGTGCCCTTGGATTCAACTATATCGCCGTGGATAGGCCGGAGCACCCGCCGCCGACGAGCTCTCCCACCTGCGCACGTGGACCGGCCGACTCCGGCCTTCACCGACGACGAGCCGTACCTCGTCGTGACCGCCAGGACTTCCTGGAGCCAACCCTGCCCTTCGCCGGACCTCCCTCGCCGCCGGTAAGCCGCGCCGCCTTATTTACTTCCGCGGGTACTGTTCAAAAGGGGGGAGGGACCTCGGGGAAGAAGGAAAAGAAATCAGGGGGGTTTTGAATGGTCAGAGACTCAGATGAATAGTTGCGCAAGGGCATAAGTTAAAGAGTTGGTTTAGGAAAAACCCAGGGTCCTCGGTGTAAACTGGTTTTCCAGAAAACCTTTTAAACATTTCTCTTTTAAATACAAACAGAGCTTGTAAAATTCATAACTTCAATTTTATTCAACCAAATTTAGTCAAATCAATTTTGCCAGGTTCTAAATAATGTGAACTACTTAGGAAAAATACAAAACCCCCTAAGTGTTGCAGAAGAATTTAAGGTTTTGAATTAAATAGTGTTCTGGTCAAAAGCTAAATAAAAGAGGGAAAAATAGTTACACTGTTAGACTGGGTTAAGAAAAATGAGAGAAATACTTAACCACTCCCTAATCTGTTTAAAAATAGTAAATCCCTCAGTACACCAAAGTAAGGAAGGTTTACCATTTAAACCCTTTTTAGCTCAAAGTTAAAGAAAATAGAAAAGAAACAATGGAAACTTAGAAAAACCTTAGAAAAATAATCCTGAGGAGAAACCACCCCAAACCTTAGGATAACTAAAAATATGTGATTATGAATCTAGGAAAAATATAAATTTTGTTGATTGACATATTTTTCAAATGACAAGTTAGTTATAAGTACCTTTTTGGCATTAAACTTTAGAAAATCACAACTAAATATCCAGTAAGCCTTTGTCTGTGATTTTTAACACAAAGATCTATTATTCCCTAGAAATCTTAGCAAAAATAAATGTTGAACCAGAAACCCCACAGAAACTAGAGTTATAGTGTAAAGTGCCCTTTTCCCTTACTTTTGTTAATTTTGCACAAGTAGTATCTGAATTAATTTCAACCTCAAACTTCTAGAATAACCCACAATGGTAAATGTCTACCCACTGTATTTTTTTACATTTTTGGAAAATGTTAACTGATCATGATAGTTCAAAAATGCTTAATAAGAAGCACAATAGAAAGAAAAAGGAAATTTTGGGTGAAATAGATAATGTACAACCAAAACCTTCCAAGGATTTCATGGAACATAAAAATATAATTAAAGAATGTAAGTTCATTCAAAATTCCAAAGGTGAAGGTATAAAACCCTTAAGTATACCCAAAAGAAACCCTAGAGTCCCACTAAACTTAGTGCTATTTTACTATGCATAACCTTTACAATTTATCATGTCATTAATAAGCATATACCTTATTCATTGCATTCGATAGACTATAATCTCGCTGACGGAGAGTACGTCCTCGTTCCGGAGCAAGGAGTTGCTCAGGAGGTAGTCCAGGAGCCAGCACCAGAGTCTGCCATCGAGGATCTGCCTGCCCCAGCTTTGGAAGGCAAGCCCCAGTTTTATGCATAACCTACTTATTATGTTATTTTACTACACTTATTGTTTGTAGGTTTGAAATGTGCACTTAAGTGTAGGAGTTGTTTGGAACTTTAGTTGCATGACTCAGGATTCCCTTTTGAGATGGATATTAGTATGCTTGGTCGAGTAGCTGCTTTACTAATTAGGGATCTCGATAGAAGTCGAGTGATTTTTCTAGCACTCGCGCGAGGTCAGGAATTGGTTGTATCCATTTTCATATCGTAATGATGATGGTCTGTCGACAACGATCCATGGGGATTGGTTGTCTACGAGACGGAAATTGGAATAAGGATTAGGTGTCGACAACGATAAGATATATTTTTTTCTTAACATAAGATGAACTTGTTAGGATAAGATGGAATCATTTAAGTTAAGAGGGATCTATTTAAAAAAGATACACTTTAATATAGGATAATCTAGGTTGTTTAATTATCTTATGAATTTTATTTATTTATATTTATGCCTATATGTATATGCAGATGTAATTCTTGGTTTCAAAATTCAGTCCTCAATTTTCAAAACTCAAGTATAATTTGAGATATCTGAATTTACTATTTTATTTCTTTATTTATTTATTTTTTATTTTTCCCTTATACGAATTTTGGGCTTTACACTCGTCCCAACAGCTGAAAATCCATGAGAAGAATTACCCCACGCATGACCTAGAATTGGCAGTAGTGGTTCATGCATTGAAGACCTAGAGGCACTATCTATATGGGCAGAAATGTGATGTTTACACAGACCACAAGAGTCTTAAGTACATATTCACCTAGTCAGAGCTAAACATGAGGCAGCGAAGATGGCTGAAGTTGATCAAAGACTATGAGCTGGAGGTACATTATCACCTAGGAAAAGCTAATGTGGTTGCAGATGGTTTGAGCAAGAAGAGCCAAGTCAACATGTTGGTCGCTCACCTGATGCCATATGAGCTAGTGAAGGAATTCGACAGGTTGAGTCTCGGATTTCTAAACAGCACGCAGGGAGTGACAGTTGAGTTGGAACCCACTCTAGAATGAGATATCAAAGATGGATAGAAAGATGATGAGAAGATCAATGAGATTCGGTAGCTGATCCTAGACGAAAAAGGCAAAGACTTTCGAGAAGATGTGGAAGGCGTGGTATGGTTCAAAGATAGGCTATATGTTCCCAACATCAAGTCAATTCGGGAGCTGATCCTCAAGGAAGCCCATGAAATATCCTATTCCATACACCCTGGAAGCGAGAAGATGTACCAAGACCTGAAGAAAAGATTCTAGTGGTACGATATGAAAAGGGAGATTGCGGAGTATGTGGCCATATGTGACAGTTGTCAGATAATTAAGGTGGAGCATCAAATGCCCGCAGGTTTGTTGTAGCCGTTGCAAATTCCTCAATGGAAGTGGGATGAGATTGGGATGGACTTTATAGTCGGCTTGCCTCACACTTGAACCAGTTATGACTCCATCTGGGTAGTAGTGGATCGCTTAACAAAGGCGGCTCATTTCATACCAATCAAGACCAGCTACAATAGTGCAGTGTTGGCAGAATTATACATGTCCCGAATTGTATGCTTGCATGGAGTACCAGAGAAGATAGTGTTAGATCAGGGAACACAGTTTACCTCTCACTTTTGGCAGCAGCTACATAAAGCCTTGGGCACACACCTGAATTTAAGTTCAGTTTATCACCCGCAGGAAAATGGCCAGACTGAAAGAACCAACTAGATCCTAGAAGATATGTTGAGGGCATGCGCTTTGCAGGACAAGTTAGGTTGGGATAAGAGGCTACCTTATGCAGAGTTCTACAACAACAGCCACCAGGCCAGTTTGAAAATGTCACCATTCCAAGCACTCTATGGGAGGAATTGTCGAACTCTGTTGCAGTGGGACCAACCCGGCGAAAGGTAAGTGTTCGGTCCAAATATTTTTCTTGAAGCCGAAGAGAATATCAGAATGGTTCGGGAGAATCTGAAGACAGCATGGTCTAGGCAGCGAAGTTATGCCGACACCAGAAGGAGAGAGCTGAGCTTTGAAGTGGGAGATTATGTTTACCTGAAGGTGTCACCGATCAGAGGAGTCAGAAGGTTCGGAGTCAAGGGCAAGTTAGCACCTCGATACATTGGATCGTACCAAATTCAGGCAAGACGTGGAGAAGTGGCCTACCAGCTCAGCCTACCGAAAAGTCTGTCAGCAGTGCATGATGTTTTCTACGTATCTCAGCTGAAGAAATGTTTGCGAGTGCTAGAGGAGCAATTGCCAATCGAGGACCTTGAAGTCCAGGAGGATTGGGGCCACCATTCAGAGGGAGAAGCAACCTGGGAAAGAGAGGATGACCTGACAGCCAAGTATCCCGAGCTCTTTGCTAACCAACCCTGAATCTCGAGGGCAAAGTCTTTTTTAAGGGATATAGGTTTGTAACACCCTGAATTCAGGTGTTACCTCTCTTCTCTTCTCTATAGATTCCTTTTCCCCTTCCTTTTAGTATAGGTTTGGTTAATTATTTGGACATGTATTAATACTTTAGTGGATTAAACCCTAGGGGAGACATGAATTGTTGCATCATGCTGAGCTTAAACTTTGATCTTTGTTTGATGCATATCCTTGAAATTTTTAAATTTGAATTTGTGGCTTGGTTGGATTTGAATTCAAAATAGAAAATAAAAAGAAAAGGGAATAGAAACTCAGAAGAAAAAAGAAAACCCCAAAGCAGCCCGCGCTCCCTTTTCCTCAGCCTTTCGACCCATTAGGCCCATCTTGCCCACGAGCGCCCGCGTCCGCTCCCCCTCTCTCTGCATGATGGGTCCCGCCTATCGGCGCCGCCCCACTCGCTCACGCGCCCGTGGCCCCATCTCTCTCTGCCAGCCCGGTCCTGCTTGTCGGTGTCATCGCTCGCGTGTGTGTTCTCTCCCTCTACTCCGTGGACCTGCCCTGTCAGTGTGAGTTGTTCGCTCGCCCGCTGACGACCCAGCCCTGCTTGTCAGCCCACTCCCCTCCAACTATCCGTGCGCCCGTTCCGCGCGCACGCCGTGCACTCCGTCGCCCATGTTGCACGCCGAGCCCGTGACTGCCCCACCCCCGACCATTTCTAGCTCCCAGAGCCCCACTCACTCTCCCCCCTCCCTCTTTCGTGCATTCGCAGAGCCCCCACCCTCGCCTAGCACAGTGCGCACGCCAGGGAAGGACCGTCGCCGCCTGCCGTGGTCACGCGCCAGTTCCGCCATTGACGTTGAGGCCTCGCCTTGCCCGTTGCCTCGGTGAATTTTGCCATGACGTCTCCACCTCGCGACGCACCTCAATTCACTCCCTCCCCCTCTGGTTCTCTCTGCCCACGCTCACCAGACTTCTTCCTCGTAGCCGCAGCACCGCTGCCGTCGACCTGAGCCCTCGTCATGCCTCTACCACCGTCTAGGGTCCTAGAGTCTTCCCTCGAGGTAACCAACCTCCTCCGCCCTCTTATTTCCCCTTCCCTGCCCTCTATTGCGCGTGATTCCTCACCGGTGTGAGGCAGCGCCGTCGCCGAGCCATCTTGTCGTGGACCTCCACCCTCCAGTGCCTCTGTGTCGGTGCCGTGCCCACGCTCGGGCTCGCAGCATTCCCCTGACCTCCCTGAGCCCTTCCTATCGCCGTAGGGACCCCAGCGTGCTCGCGCCCTTGTTTCCAGTGAGTCCCTACCATGGACACGGGCGGCGCCGCCGCTGGTGGCTAGGGAGAGCCGACCAGGGCTGGCCATCTAATCTCAGACGCCCATCTTGGATCGGACGGTTCCATTTCAAATAAACCAGACCCAATCCCGATCGCCAGCTTACGATCCGACCGCCCAGATTTTCCACATGCCCCGCGTTCCTACCGCTGGGCCCGGCTAGTCATCCCCGCTTGCTTACCCTAGGCCGTTGACCGCCCTGGCCCGCATGTTAGTGCGTGCTCGCGCCCTCGCCCGTCCGTGGGATCTGTTCTCGGACGTTGATCTGAGATCTGATGGCCGACGACGCTCGATACCCCTTCACCTGGTATTTTTGTTAAAGAAGCCCTCAGTTTCCCAGAAATCAACCTGTCGTACTGGTTTCTTGCAGAGAGACCCATGGACTTTATTTTAATCACAAAAATGTGTCTAAATTAGGGTTTTTGAATTCAAAAACTTCCAAAATTCATAACTTTGTCATATGAACTCCAATTTGGGTGGTTCAAATTGCAAAATGTTCATTACGTTATTTTCTATCTTTTAAAATTATGTTCATTCACTGATTTCATGCCTTAATTTTATAGTTGTTCTCTACGTTAGAGTTGAGGTTATATAAACTTTATTAGAAATAAAATAAAGATGAAATCCCCTAATGAAGGTTCAAATGCTTAACTCTATAGACCCAACTTTAGTTAATGCATAATCTTATCCCTAAAATAACTTTATTTAAGAAAGTAATTGACTAAGATAGGCTTAGTTAGAGAACAATAGACCTCTTGGCATAGTGACCAACCCCAAACTTAGGAGGCACATGTTTGTGTGTACCTTTTATTGAACATGTGTTCACTCTGTTGCATATGTTTGGTGTACTGTTCTTTTGTTATCCCCCAAGTGTGTTGAATGAATGATTGCTTTGTGTATATAACGAGCAGTCCGTGGTTCCCGAGAGTGTTGCGGGAGATTCCTTGAGCATCAACCTGGTGAAGGCAAGTGTTCTCTAACCCATTATGTCCTACTTATTTTATAATTCATTGTCCCGCATAACATGATCAACCAAAGGATTGACTAGTGTTCTGTTTTTCCTATCCTTGGTTATCCTTTGGAAATTTGTTACTATGATTAGTATCATGCTATTGCTTTAGTTTAATCAATGAACATGATGACAATATCTATGATATGATGATGATATCTTGATTATGATGATGAGCTTGTATCACTTTAGGGGACTCGGGCTATTTTCGGAGTACCTCTCCGTAAGGACCTATTCGTTGGATGACCACCCGATAAAAAGTACAACCATGAGGGTGTTATGGGATGCCCTTAGCTGATTAAACAAAGGAACTTGAGGTGTAGTCGGCTTCTCCATCATGTAGTCAATGGGATCCGGGCACAGTACTTGCTCTACCGAGGCTAGGTGTCGAGGTTCGTTTGTTTTGCTTTTGTTAGTCACCCCTCCTGCGAATAGAGGTATTGTGTTTATCCAAATGGAGAAACCTAACGGGCGGCTATGACCTCTTGGGAATCTTTGTAAAGGCTACATAGTGAATCCCTGACCATTCACCTCAGTAGTGAAGATCGGGTCTATACAACCTAGGCTGGGAAGGGATCATGACTCGTGGGTAAAGTGTGCAACCTCTACAGAGTGTTAGAAACTGGTATATGAGTCGTGCTCACGGTTATGAGCAGCCTTGGGAGCTCCTTTGATTAGAGTTACTCTGGATACCTTTATGGTGATTATTATTATTATGGATCTGGTATTTCCTCTTGGAGGGAGTACTATTTGGGTTAATAACTTGTGATTATTGCTAAAACTTGGCTCTCTACAAGTAATAAATACCTGAACAACTAAAAGCAACTTCTTTAAGCTTCCCCCACATACGGATAGTCCACTTTAGCCAAATGGGACATTTGGTAAGTACGTTGATATGTACTCACCCTTGCTTAAAACATCAAACACCAAGTTATCCCCATTGTAATAAGTGCTTAGGAGAAGATGAAGGCCATATATAGGACTTTCAAGATCTTCAGGACTTCGACGAGTTCTAGAATAGATTAGCGGCAAACCCCAGTCAGCTGCCTGTGAAGGCTTTATCGTACTGTGTTTCGTTCAGCACTTTGATTATGATTTAAGTTAATGACTTTGTGGATTTTTCGGACATCGTGATATAATAAAGTACTTATTTCCGCTATTATTTTGAGCAATGTGTGATGATGTCCAATTATGTAATCTTTGTGCGCGTGAATTTATGATCTTGGCACATACATGGTTCGTATTTGGTTTGCCTTATAAAACCGGGTGTGACAGGGCAACAAGAAGGTGGAAAGCTGAGTTCCTCAACTAAAGAGAAAGAATCTAGAGAAGAAGAAGAAGAAGATGGTGATGAAGAAGATGATGATCGACCATCTACATCGTCCTTGGAGGACAAAGAGACAATCCGACGTGTCGGAAAGGTAATGGAGATGATTCTTAAGATTAATCTAATGGGTGTGCCCCTGCAGGTAGAAGAAATTCTCTTAAATATTGATAGAATAGAACAACAAAAGAGACGATGCTTCACATGTAGGGAGATGGGCCACTTTCGGGATAATTGCCCAAATAAGGCCAAACACAAGAAGAGGAGAAAAGGCAAAGTGCTCACCACCGTCAGAACATGGAATGATTCTTCAAGTGAAGATGAACCTTCAAGGAGACACAACCATCGCTCTTCATCACGCTCTTCACGATCATCTCACTAAAGCCTCATGGCAAGAGGTAACACAAATGATCCATCCTCTAGTAAGTATGACAGTGATAATAATAGTATTGATGATGATAAGCCCTTTGTAGATGAACTCGCACATGTTGTTAAATTTTTTTATGATGTTTCTGCTAAACAAAAGGCCTAACTAAAAATGCTAAAATCTAAGTCGATTAGCTCTCAAAATGATTGAAAAACTTTGCTAGAAAAATTTAAAACTTTTGCAAATTTGAATGTTGTGGTAACAACTAAAATTGAGCAATTAGAATCTAGTGCACCTCCTTAGCAACCGATGAAAGCTTGATTAAAAAGAATGAAAACTTAGGGCTAAATTAGCTAGATCTAAAAATGCAATTGATAATTTCCTAAGCAAAATGGAAATCCTTAGCATTCATAGTAATGAGCTAATTACTAAGCTAGAAAGCATCGATAGCACCACAGAAGCACCTAAAATTGAAATTACTAAAATTATTAAAAAGGATGCATCTACTTCTTTATTAGAGTCAATAGATATTAACTCCAACCCATGCAATCAAGTCTTGGTTAAGAATGTCATTGTAGAGACTTGTTCTGATGAGATTGCTATGGAGAATAAACTATTAAAGGAAGAAGTGGCTCGCCTTGGTAAGGCATTGTATGACAAGAAAGGCAAAGCCAAGCAAATGCAACATCAATTATATAACACCATTGCATGAATGAAGAAGCTGGTTGATAGAGAAGTTGTGGTTTGTTAGATGTGCCATAAGGAAGGCCACAAGTCTTACTAGTGCAAGACAAAGACCAAGGGGAGAAAAGAAGAAAAAACTAACAAGCGAAACCTACAACACCTACATAAACAAGGTGGACAAGAAGGCCACCACACCATACTTAATCAAGAAGAAGAATAATGGAAAGAAGATAACCATCAAAGCAAATAAGCAAGCCAACAAGGGAAAAGGGGGCCAAACGGATTTGGGTGTCGAATGAGATTATTTCAAATATGAAGAGCACTAAAAAGGTTTGGGTCCTAAGAGAGAAGTGAGAAGTTTGACAGGCTTCAGGGAATTTGGTGACTTAGCAAAGATGTGATGTATATCATGTGGTACATCATGTTGGATCAAAATTATTGCCAAGTGGGTCAGTGAACATTATGGACCTAAATTCCCACCCATAACTAAGGTAACTAGATTTGAAATTTCTTCCTTTAGATATGCATATATTTTTTAAGTATTTATTTTACTTTCCATGCCTAGTCTTTCTTTCAATTATTATGATTACTAATTGATATGCCACTTGCTAGTAATCATAGTTTTTTAGTTGGTATTTACTTTTAGTTGAATAACATGCATACTAGGTAAATCATATGGTAGGATTACTCATTTTCAATTCATATTCTTGGAGCAAACCTACATGGTTTTAAAATGTTAAGTAAAAGTATGGCACATAGCTTAATTAAATTTCTAGATAAATGATATACATGTTTATATTTCAATTGATATAGACTCATGTGCTCAGTTCTTTCAATTAATGTTTTAGAAGTCCATTTTTTCAATTTATATCTTTAAATTTGTATCATTTTGAATTTTATGTGCCAATGTTCAAATTATAGATAATTTACCCTAAGTATCATCCGAGGTAATGCTCTCACCTTTCAAGTGATATCTTGACCTTAAAAAAGTGCATGTCTCCTACAAGTATTCACAACTTCTATGCACACTTTTAGGGGGAGGTAATTCTATAGTTTGATTTCTTTGAGACTAACACCTTTATCAAACCTATCATGTGTGTAGTAGTATAATTGAAGGAAAATAGAGTTCCCGGAGATAGACAAAAGCTTCCACTTAAAAGATGAGATGTTCTTCATTTAGTATCACTAATTGAGTTTTTCAATTGGTATTTCTTATGATGAGCTTTTAGTTGGTATCATTATGATGTCATTTCCACTTGAATAGACTATGTCATCAATAGATATCTTTCACCCCTCATGTTGCCATTATGCATATGTTCTAAATGTCTTTTGGTATCACTTGAATAACTTTCATCATTTAAATATGCATAGAAAAAGGGGGTGTCTAGTCTATTCATCGTTTTTGGGTTCCTCTTTTGTTCATTAATTTAATGCTTTCTAATGGGGAGAGTTTTCTGATAGGGGTATATGTTTTTTTACATTGGGGGAAATTGCTTCACCAAATGGGGAGAACTTTTTCTAAGGGAGAAAATATTTTTGATGCCCAAAATATTTTGTTACTTACTATATGCTTTAACTTGTCTTCTTTATTGGTGTTTGATTTGAAGGGGGATACATTTGAGGACCAAAGCAAACCAAAGCATATTCCATACCAAAACCATTATTTTAAAATTTTCAAAAGCTTTCAAGTGGTTATTTGTGTTGGTTTCAGTCCAAGGTAGAAGTATGTGGATGATGGAATTATGGGGAGGCTTAAGTCCATAATCACACATTACGGGGATTGTTTGCATATGCAATAATTTTGTTCAAATTCTAAAAGACCACATAACTTTCTATTTTGTATCACATACATCTTACCTATGTGCATGCATCATAGCAAGTAGATTGCATCATTTCATTTTGTATTTCATATATTTGCTTGCTTTGGTTGTGTTGTCATCAATCATCAAAAAGGGGGAGATGGACCCCCAGTCCATTTGACTAAATGATTTTGGTGTTTAATGATCAACATAACCTGTGGAATAATATGTTTGCAAGTGTTTATGTTTGTAGTTCACAGGATGCTAAGTGGTTTTGGACTAGGCATGGTGGGAGCAACACCTCAAAGAATACATTAAAAGACTCATTGAAGACTCACAAATATTCAGAAAGTTATGACACAAGACAAAAGAATCCTAAAAAGAAAAGGAAGAAAACAGGCTTCGGGCGGATGGTCCAGCACCATTGGCGGACGGTCCGGGTGTACCCTGGATCGCTTCGGTGGTGCACCAGGGGGGGTAGCTGGACCGATTACATAGAGAGGTTGTTTTTAGCACCTCTACGTGGATGGTCTAGTGTGCCACTACGGATAGTCCGGTGCATCAACGGATAACTCCAATGGTTGGTACACATGGAGGTCCGGTGTGGATGGTCTGGTGCGCCATCTGCAGAAGCTCCAATGGCTAGTCACACGAATGAAGAAGTGTGCCACATAGAGCTATAGATCTGTCTCTAATGGCTAGTTTTGTATGGGGCTCTATATATACCCCCTAACTAGCCATCTGGAGGTGTGGAAGCCTAAGAAACATTGCTAGAGAGTTGAAATCCATTTCTATAGCTCCATACACCCAAGTGCTTGATAGAATCACTCAATGGTTACCGTAGGTGCTTTGCAAAGTGCTTAGGTTAGTTAGACTACTATTGTGCTTGCTCAAGGTTAGTTTCTAGTTGATTGAGTTAGGTTAGAACACCCTCAAACCCCTCGGCTCTTGCATGAGCCATTGTAATTTGTACTAAGTGGGGGTGAAGCCCTACAAGACCACACCAACCGCATTTGTGGTGTGGCCACCACCATGTACTGGAGGGAACGAGGCCCATAGTGTTTTGGCCGAAAGCTCGATAGTGAAGATGGCGGAGAGCGTCCGAGAGAAATCAGAAGTGGAGCACCACTTGTGCGTAGAGAAGGCCCACGGTTCTCTACGGAGTTACCTGTCCAAAGTGCTTGACCCTCACGTGGGCTTCCCGTTGCATAGGGGCACAAAGGAGGATTAGTAATAACCTTGAGCGATTCTTGATACTTTGATACGCATCTACGAGAGTTTGCATTATCTACCACTCTTAAGCTTCTACATTTATTGTTTACTTAAGTTGTGCTCTTTGCCATTCTTAGCTTAGAATATAGGCTAGTTGATAGGTCTGGAACATAGGTTGCAAAACTCCGTTTGCAGTAGAGATAGCAATACTCATACAAAATCTTAATGCACATTCTTGTTTAGTTATTTCAATAGGTTTTGTTTAAGAGAATTATTATTGGTCTAGTTTAGATTGAGAAAAATAGAAGTCCTAATTCAGCCCCCCTCTTAGGCATCAACGTTCCTTTCAGATATTATACCTCTGGATCACGCAATAATGTTGAAGCACCGCGCCCTATTGGTCATGATAGGGCAAGAGTGCAACACAAGGACAAAGGCTAGCAACGAGCAGCAGCGAGAGCCCTGGCTAGAAGAGGCTATAGCAAAGCATCTCTACAAGGCCAGCGAAAAGTTAAATTATGCAAAATTGTATGAGTAGTTCATCAATTTAATGAATTAAAACCGACCATATGAATAACGACATGAGAAGTCTCCAAATGTTGGCCGTTAAATATTGGTCAAACAATTAAAAATAGATGCCCAAGGAAATAAGAAAGAAGTCGAGTAGAAGAATGAAGAGTAGTTTTTATTAACTATTTAATTATATTGTTTTATTAAATTTGTCACAATTTATGTACTATATTTAATTTATGTAGCTTTGTTTTTAACGAGCTATGTTTTTAGTGGTTTACGTACTTTGTTTGAGTTATGAGTCATGTTTTGTTTTAGATACAAACCTGTAAAAGAAAAGGTCGATGTGGTTGTTTTCTGATGGTAAAGGTTGTGTACTGGAGCGTTGTGGTAGATACGGGCTGATTATGGTCGATAGCGCAGTCGGTTGTGTAGTCAATTGCTAATGTAGTGATATATATAGACCAGTTGGGTTGTAACCAACCATAGGTCTGTGCCGACGGGTGTCGGTATCGCCTAGGGGCCTATGATCGGTACATCCTCCCTCGGTTCCAACCACGGTCGGTATCGCCTTGCATTCGATGGCATCGTCGACGACTAGTGAATTGATCGGTACCAACTATGATTGGTCGGTACTGACCGTTTCTTGTCACGTGTCGTTTTTTGATTGGTCTATGTCATTTTGATGTCCCAAAAAAACATAAAATTTTCAAAAAATAAAATAAAATTGTAACCTAAAAAAATATGAATTATGTAATTGTTTAGTTTAAGATATTATGTATTTTTTGTTTTATTATTTATGTAAATTTTATTTATGATGTATAAACTAAATGTATATTTATATTTATAAATTATATAATTTTTATTTGCTTAATTATATATAAAGGTGAATTTTATATCAATAAAATGGCGTGTTCATTTCACATAAAAGTGTGTAGAATGTAGGTTGACGATAAAGGCTGTGCATTAGAGAATTGTACTAGGTAAGGATTGATGATGGTTGATAGCTGATGAGACGATAAAACTACTCCACTGTAGAATTGGTAAAGCAAAGCTAAAAATAGCGGATTTAAAAAATCACCAGCAAAGGAAACGGATGATGGGTGCCACAGATAATTCATGTTCACAAAATAAAATTTAAAAATCAGTACTTTCGTTTTCACCTCAAAAGTTAAATAGCAGTTTTTTCAGGGTGACAAAAGCTTTTGCCGCTGATTTTATTAAAATAAGAAAAAAAAGGAAAGGGCCGGCCTAGTTTTTATAGTAAAGGCTAGCATATAGTCCGTGTTATCGGTTTAACGCTACAATCCCGAGAAAGGAATAGAATGAATCGACGACGACGACATAAAGGGAGAGATTGATGGTGGCGACAATGGCGGTGTGAGGGGCGAGGCTAAGGGCAGCGGGGTCACGAAGAAGAAGAGAGAGAGGGAAGAAGGATGATCCAAATAATATTTTAGTTGGATTTGAGTGAGTAAAGAAAAGAGAATTATTCAGCAATTTGAACCGTTGGTTTTGATGGTGTGTTAAATCTGGGTGTAGTTTATTTGATGGATTTAGTAATAGTTATGGGTGTGATGATGATTTGGTTAGGTGACTTTAGCAAAATTTAAACTGATAGATTACATATTAGTATAGATAGATTGAAAAGAAAAAACCACGATACAACTTCAAACGACTAATAAAAACCCCAAAAAAACTAAACGTCACTCGCTTTGTATGGGCAGAAAATAATTTTGAGAAAAGGGAATTGAAGAAATCATCTTTCTTGGGTTAAAGCTGAAACAATATTGGAGAGCATAGAGTTTTTGGAGATAGTGTCACTGAAGGGTAGATCCTATCTAAATCTACACATCATCGATGACCGGAAGTAACTGTTTCCGTTTGTGCCTTTTGTGTGCGGGTAACATGTTCTTAGCTCAAGCTAAATACCACAGTCTAACTCTAGAAAGACCTACGGGGCCATGCACACACGACCACGAACCCAAGTACCAAAAGAAACAAGGCCTGTTTGGATTGATGCCTAACTTGCCCCACTTTACCTAACTTTTCTGTCTAAGGTTAGTTTTTTAATTCGAACGACTAATCTTAGGCAAAGTGTGGCACAGTTAACCACGAACTAAACATGCCCATAGTTTTTCACTTTGAACTGCTTTCTCCGATGAAGAGCAAGTGATGTCTATGTTGGACACGTTATATCATAGCAGTAGTACAGATTTTACGCTAATGATGTCCAAAGGGAACGTCTCACTCACCTATCAAATTTCCATCTTTTTCCTTTTTTTAAAAAAAATAACGAAACAGAGTTTAACTAAGACTTGAAAAAAAACAACTTGAAGAAACTTCAGCTAAAGGCGGGTGGTGCCTTGCGGAACATATCTGAATATTACAGGAAGCCTCTTCACTTCCAGCGAGGACCAGAAAACAGAGCGCCGTTACACTAGGACTAGGGCGGGCACGAGAACAGCAGCGACGTGTTAGTTCCACCAAACCCGAAAGAGTTGGAGATGGCTGCTCGTATCGACATCTTCTTGGGCGCAGCTAGTGGCGTGAATGCCCCTTCGAACAGCGGGTCCGGCCGCTCCAGGTTAAGAGTAGGCGGAGCGAGTCCCTGAAAACAGCAGATGACGATGTGAGTTCAGCACAGGAGTACAAATTGAGCTGCTGCTCCAAAGTCAAAACCAACAGATGGTAGACGGCGTACGTGGTGAATTGCTAGCACAGTGAAGATTGCTTCCACTGATCCAGCTGCCCCTAGCAGATGACCAATTGCTCCCTAGACAAAGTCGTGTGTTGGAATGGGCTGGGAGGGGAAAAAACGGAAGGGAGAACAGATGTAATTTTTGATAGCACTGTGGCGTGGGAGGCTACCTTTGTTGAGGATATTGCAAGATCACCGGATGCTGCGTGGTCGCCAAATACAGATTTGATCGCGTTCGCCTCCACAGCATCACCTGATTGTGGGTTAAATCCAAATTAAGTGTCAAGTCATCTATTGCTACTCTATTTATTAGCTCAGAATTGGAATCGTAAGTTGTCTAAAAAGAACAGAACAAACAGAAGCGACATGGATTAGCATAATTGTGGTTCAAACAAAAACTAGTTCCATATAGCTTGCGATCAGAAACAGAAGTTATCCCATAAATAGAACAGAACACAAGTTATAGCTAAGTCGATACTGACTAATCTGAACGTCTTCAGCATGTGACTGAGTGCTTACCAAGAGGAGTCGACGTGGCATGCGCATTCACATAACCAATTTCATTTACATGAAGACCTGACTGGAAAGAGGATCAGAGCACAAATTAAAGAAACAGTCATACCGTTCCTAACTTCTTTTATACTAAAGAACAGCTCAAATATGCAGCATAAAACAACAAAGGCGCATATGATTTTGCACCTGGTCCAAAGCACGCTTCATGGCTAAAATAGCACCTCTACCACCACTTTGTGGCTGAGTTATGTGGTGTGCATCACCTGGGAAAAACTGAGCTTCATAATCTGGCATATACTAATGACAGAAACAACCTTTGTGTTCAAGACATAAACAATCTTCATTGAGGAATAACAAGGGTACCAGACATTCCGTAGCCTCGAACTTCAGCATATATTTTTGCACCGCGTTCCTTTGCATGATCAAGTGCCTGTAGAGAAGTGGATGGTTAAACTATGAAATAATTAGGGTGCCCTAGGATAATTTTTGACAAAACATAGGGAGGTAAACAAGGTTTTAAAGTCGTCCAACTAATCGCGATTAGTCGCGATTAGTCGGCCTTATCGCCGGAGTAAGCACGATTAGGAGCTTCGACTCGATTAGGCCAACTAGGAACCGATTAGTCGTTCTAGTCACCGACTAATCGCGATTAGTCACCCGATTAGGTGTTATGACCGACTAGTTTATGCCTGGTTTGGGCCTGTAATCTGTCCTATGTTCTATGGGTTGGCGGCCGGCCCACCATCTCTACAGTAAAAAGTAGAAACCCTGTGTTGCCCTACTGTACCACAGCAGCCGCACAGTAGCCGTCGCCCCTTCTCCAGCGTGCGACTGCGCCCCCTCTACTCCGGCGGCTCTCTGCTCCATCGTGTGGCTGCTGCAGAGGCTTGTGCTCGAGCCTCCGCCCTCCAGTGTGCAGCGCCCGCCTCCGCTCCATGCCTCCACCGGTGTCCACCGTCCAGCGTGCAGCCATCCTAAACTTCAGAGTTCAGACTTCTTCATAGTTCAGACTTCCTGACCACCCTAGAGAACATCAGACTTCTTCAGAGTTCACAGTTCATAATCTGTTCTGAACTTCAGACCGAGATGAGCACCTCTTCAGACGGTAATGCCTTTGTTCTTTTGCTTGTTCACTTGTTCAGCAGTATTGTGCGTGCCTGCTACAACTATAGTGTACTAATGTATTGCAGTCCTGCTACAACTATATATATACATATGGTTTTGTTATGGTGTACTACTATAAAATGACTAGGCTCGACTATATACATATGGTTTTGTTATGGTGTACTACTATATACATATGGTTTTGTTATGGTTTTGTTAGGAGTTGACTAGGCTCGACTAATCGCGATTAGTCACCTTATCGGTGTTCAAGTGACTAGAGTCGACTAGCCGACTTTAAAACCTGGAGGTAAATAATCTACAATACGTATAAAATGAGCAGAGAGTGGAAATGTCAAGAAAAGACAGGCATTGCTCTTCAATACTGCCTTGTGTGTTACTGGAAGTAATGATTGGTTTTAAGCAACAATACCTAAAGTCCCAAACCACTCACCTCCAAAACCATGACCCCACAGCCCTCACCAATCCTATTCATCAGTTTAGAACAAATGGTAAGAGCATGGAAAAAAGAATAAGCAGAAGATTAAACACAGACAAAATCTAACAGTGGCATGACATACACAAATCCATCTCTACCGCAATCAAAAGGTCTTGAAGCTAAAAGTGGAGAGGAATTATATTTTGTAGACAATGCTCTTAACCTGCAAAATGTAAATGAAAAATGGAATAAGGTATTGGTTGGTCGCACTAATAAGGAGGAAAACTACATATCGATCAGCAACAGTGGGCAAAAGCCAAAACATGAAGGTACCTAAAGTTTGCAAATTTGCATTTACATTTGAGTGGTTGTTAGTGGATGCGAAAAAATGGGTTCTCTATTGCTTACTACAACCCTCATATTCAGTGATGTCTCCTAATAACCATAGTAAAGCATAAAAGGAAAGCACACACAGTACTATTTTTTGCAAGCAAAACATACAGTAGTGTTTTGGAAGACAGACAAAACAAAACATTTGGGAACATACTTACCTAGAAAATCCCGCTATAGACAAAGCATCAATATTGGACTCAGTTCCACCAGCCACCATCACATCGGCATCACCAAATTGGATCATCCTAGTAGCATCGCCAATAGAGTGAGCACCAGTGGCGCAAGCTGTCACAGCAGCATGGTTTGGACCCTAAGCTAGAAGCATGACTACTACTATTAACATCCATTCAATGAAAAACCATAGCTATTCTAAATGGCAACAAGGAAGATCACCTGGAAACCATATCTCATGCTGACATGACCTGATGCCATGTTGATCAAAATCTTGGGGATGAAGTATGGGCTGAGACGACGTAGACGCTGTTAAAAAAGGAAAAAAAAAACAACACTATACCTTTCAGGATTGGAAGTAACTAGAATATGATCATTTATATTGTGATGCATGTGTGTCATTGCAAGCCAAAAGCATGGCAACAAGATAAACCATATACATATTGGATTGCTTTTGGACATCTGGTGATCTGGTCTAAACAAGACTTCTAACATTGCATTTCCTCGATACATTCTCAACATATCATACAATAGATGAACAGAAGTTGAGATCATAGAAACACATATCAATGAAGAGGAATTATCTAACTGTTTGCAATCATCATTTAAAATGCATCATTTAAAATTGAACTACCATAGCATACAATGAGTGTTGGTGTTGCAAACAGCAAACTTGCAGTGCAGGAGCAAGGATACAAACATTTTCGATGATCATTTGTGATGCATCTAAGATATCGGAGATGCTTCCAATCCCTCCACCAATAGAGACTCCCTGATACAGCATTAATCAGACCCAGAACTCAAAAATACAAGTACGAATATGAAAATGAGCTTCTACAGAAGACACATGGTACCGTTCTTTCCTTCTTATCATCTTCGGAAGGCAACCAATTTGCATCTCTTAAAGCCTCATCAGCTGCACACAGAGCATAGGAAATAAATCCTGATACAGATTTATCCTGGAAACAAGAAAGTTCAATAAAAAATTAAGAACATGAAGTAAGCAAACAAATGGCACAATGATCGCGTACTCGCACATGGACACCGTGAGCAACAAAAGTAAAGCATGACACCTTGGTCCACGTGTCCTCGGCGAACTCGTCCTCGCCCTTCCCGCGCGGCACGGCGGCGACCACCCTGGACGGGAGCTGCTCGAGCGTCCTCCCCGCTGCTTCCTCCGGAAAGCGGAGGTCCTCTGCGGCGAGAGAGCGCACGGCGCATCTCCCCGCGACGAGGCGATCCCAGGTGGCGCCCACGCCGCGCGCCAGCGGCGTGACGGCGCCCAGCCCCGTCACGACCACGCGGCGACCCGCAGAGGGGCGCGGCGGCGGGAGCGTCTCCGCCTCCGCCGCCGAGGAGGAAGAGAGACCCCGGGTGAGGCGGGAAGCGCGGCGGAGGCAGCTCATCAGGCGGCTCGAGGACGGCGGCGTGGCCGTGGCTGTGTGGGACTGTGGGCTGTGGGAGACGGAGGCGGGCAGGAGCAGCCGACGAGTAAGGCCTCGAAGCCCGAAGCAACCGCTTTCTAGATGGGCCAAGGGAAGCAGGCTGACGGGCCATTACTGTGATGCAACGGACCTTTGAATTTTCTTGTCTATCTTTACTCTCTATCTCTTCTCTATCTCTGCCTCGTATAATCCACCACTTAAAACATCACTAAGTACACACAAAAAATTAACATAAATTATCTCACCATTAAAACCTACACTCTGTATTGCTTCATTTACCTCCTCCCTCTCCCTCTCAATTATATCCAACGGTCATAAATCTGTAGATCATCACTCACAAACCGCCCTCTCAACGCCCCGCACACAAGACCACAATTATGGGTGAAAACGGGTCGAGTATACCTAGAGATGGCAATGGGTACCCGCGACCCGATACCCGATGGGTATTTACTCCATTAGGGTATGTATATGGGCTAAATATTCTACCCGCGGGTTTGTTATTGGGCAAAAATCTTCACCCAATGGGTAAACGGGTATTAGAATGTTCCGCCTTCACCCATACCCGTTAACCCGTGGATATAAAATACCCAATATAAACTTAGCCCAAACATTAACTTGGGTTTTAGTCATCCATCCTTTTTACTACTTTTTAGGCCATAATGTAATAGAAGGCTTAACAACAATTTAATGACCATGTAATGGAACATATAATGTGCTATGTAGTACTATCCTAGTGTTACTATTTTATCCAATTATCTTTGGTGTGTTGAATGGATGGTTAAATAATGCTAGAAATTTTGTAATAGTATTTAGATGGATATACTTGACATTTGTATAATATAATGTTTTGATAGATTTTTAATTTTTGTGGGTACGGGTGACCCGATGGGTAACCCATACCCACATGGGTATGGGTATGGGGGTAAATTCATACCCGCCAATGTATATGGGTGACCCGATGGGGTTATTTTTGTGTCGTGGGTATGGGTATGAGGTAGTAATACTCGGTGGGTATTTACCCATTGCCATCTCTAAGTATACCCGTCGGGTATCGGATACGGATAGTGCAAATATTCGTTTTTTCGGATACGGATTCGGATATTTTTATATTCGGGACGGATACAAGTAATACTCGGATAATACAGTTTCAGATTCGGGTCGGATACGGGTACCCGGAATTCGAGTACCCGTTTTTTTCTTTTTCTGCATAATATAGTTATAAAATCATAACTTTTACATATAAAATCAGATGAAGAAAAGTTTATATGAAAATTGTAGAGCTCAAAGAGATCTATAACTTTGTAGTCTATCAATTTTTTGTTTAAACATATCTTTATGTCAAAATCAATGAAATAATATCCAAATTTATATCAAATTAATAGACTTTTATCATTTTTATGTGTGGGGCTTAAGGTTATCTCTATGTGGGAACTTAAGGTTAAGGTTATCTTTTTTATAGACTATTTATTAGTATCGGTAACTTATTTGCAATTTCTGATCGACGCTACAATATTTCATGGATTTAATTGTATTTCGATGATTTTCTATGATAAGAATTTAATAATACATAAATAGCCTCAAAAACCGTGAAATTTTACGGAGGCACAACATATGTCTATATATAACCATAAAAAATGTTTGGATCATAAGATTTATAAGATGTCCGCGTTTCTTTATTTCACTTTCACTTATTTGTATGAGTTACATGTGAAATCACTGTAAGTATCCAAGTTTCAACATAATTAGTACTTTACTTTATTATTTTTTATACAAGAACTTGATTTATCTTCGTATAAAATGTTTATTAGTTTTTGTAACTTATTTGCATTTTTTGAGTGAAACTAGAATATTTTATGGATTTTTAATATTGTGGTGTTGGTTCTACAATGTTCTTGTGATTAGTAACTTTGATCTACATGATGTCAATTTTATCAGTTTCCTTTGCTACATTTGATCTATCATATACATGATTATATATTGCTTAATTTATGTATTTGTTGGATGGTTCGATTATATCATCGGGACTAACTACCCGATAATTATCTATCCGAGTAGTATCCATTATCTGTTTCTTACCCGTCTGGATTATTACCCGGTTCCATCATGTATCCGTTCTAAATCTTAACTATCCATATCCGGTCAAGAGAAATACACTAAGGTAGCATACGGGAATAACTCTGCATCCTAATGTATCGGTTCGTTTTCATCCCTAACCACAATTGCCACGAGAAGAGGGCCACGCGAGGGTGCGCGATCGCGCGGCGGTGCTCAGACGGCGTGCGGTGGGCAGCGTTTAGGCATGTGGTTGGCAGCGCTCGGGAGTCGGACGTGGGGCCTCGTGGTTGTGCTCAGGCGGCGCGAGCAAACTGCGGATGGCGCTGAGGCGCGCGGCGAGCAGTACTCGTGCGGGCGGCGCCTGGGCCTCAGGTGCACGGCAGACGACATCAACACATACGACTGCGTCCACCACGTGTAGACGACACTGACCTAGTTCCAGGCCCGGCGTGTTCCCTGCTGGCTGCTGCCTTTCATTTTCGGATTCTTGTGTGCTTGTGTTCCTGACAAATTCTAGCAGTGGCACCACTACGTGTAGGCGCGGCCGTCGCTGGAGGCGAAGGCCGTACAGCAGACTCCAAAGCTTTATCACTAAATGGCATCATAGATCTATTATCTCTACTACTATGAAGAAGGTAAGGGATAAGCTGTCTCCCTTGTTCTACCTCCGATCAATCTACACTGCCCGTGTCATCCGTCGGTCGCTGCCCACGCCCGCTCGTCTCCTCACTCTCTCTGCTTTCTCTCTCACACCCGCAGATCGTGATTCGCGATTACCTTCTCATCCTAACGTCTCCGTCATGCGTCGCTCCCTCCACCCTCACCGATGTCGTGTCGTCGACCTCAACCGCACCCCCACGATCTCCATCCCGGCACCCTCCCCTCTCCCTCATGCTCGCTCTTCGGACCTCGGGACTCGCCCCTCGCGCGGCCCCCACTCATCTGCCTCGTCCCCGATTTCTCCGACCACGTCGTTAAGGCGCTCGACCTCTCCATCATCGTCCGCGACGGCCTCGACCTTGTGCATCGCCCCCCCACCCCCACGTCCCTCGCCGCCATCGGGTCTTAATCAATGCCGGTCCAGGCCCGCTCGTCCGCCACCCACGACAAGGGATCCAGGCTTGGGCGCCTCGCCACCATCGCACCTCAACCAACACCACCTCTCGAGGCCACGTGGAGAGCAACTACTTTGATCTCTCTGTGTCCTTCCTCTCTACTCTCTAGCTAGCCACGGCTGGGAGGTGGCGATGGGCAGCGAGGACGTGCTCGTCGAGATTCACCCCCGCGCGAGCTCCGCTTCAACGACATCAACCAACACCGCCTCTCGCGCTTGCACGGAGAGCAACACCGCCTCTCCATAGTCTATGCTCTGGTTAACATGGCAGAGAGGATTTGTGAGCTGTAAGATTGTTATCTGAGTGGGGGGGAAGGGAACTGTGGCTGCATTGAGGATTATAGTGTTATGAATTTCTTCTACTGCTTTAGAACTCTGCTCTGTATTGTTCTTCGGTAATTCGATTGTTGCATTACTTATAAGGTATGCCTGATTTACTGTTCTTATTTAGGCACCATAGATCTTATCATTGTTTGAGTGCAGTAAACCATGTAAATTCTCTCTTATAAGTTGTCCTTTTAATTATACTAATAATCAATTGTCTAAATTTGTTTAGACACCATATTATTTTTTATTGTTTGAGTACAGAAAGAAGTAAACTCTCTTACCTTATAAATGTACTAATAATTGTCTATCTAAATTCAGGCACTTGAAATATACCAACTCGCATATAAGATATACATTCTATTAACGATGCCACACCAAATGTGTACTTACCTAGGTCGAAAAGCAAGGTCCTGTCATCATAAACTCCTAGCAAATTCATCGATATGTCATGAGAACCATACAGGACAACATTACAGCCTCAGAGGTAATAAGCTTCGTTTTCTATTTGTTTCAGCCAACTTGACTTTACCGTCTTATCTTCTTCCACTTTCTGCCCATTTCCTATTTCATAAATATCAATGTGGTCCCTGTAACTACTTCATAAGCATTTGTCAGTTTGATAACAATGATCATCTGACCTTATGCCACATACAACACTTCATAAGCAATCTGGCAACATCTACGATGATTGGGATATTCTTCCTCCAAAGAAAATCAAAGACCCTGAAGGCAAGAAGGTGATGTTTAGACAATTCTTCGTGCCTTTGCTAAATACTTTAAAATCTTGGTTGAACTCTTTTCACGGAGGTGCTTCATGTAGCACGGTTTATGGTTGCAACCAGAAGACTAGGACGACAGGGAATTTAGATGATTTATATCAGTATTGTGGTTTTAGTTTTGGGTCAAATTTCAATTTATTGAGCTCGGCACAATAGTTTGGGTCATATTTTGTCCACTATATGTTCTGTAACTCCCAAAGCTTTAAGTAGAAGTATCATTTACTTGTATCACAATATGGGCCTATATTGTAGTACAAATGATCTTTATCATTGTGGTGTCTGACTTAGATTGTTCTTTGTAGGGTTATGATGATATTCCAAATATGCGAATGTCAAGGATTTGCAATTTTTGAGAGTTCACAACAAACAAAGGTAATATCCTGCAGAGAAGTTGCTTTCCTTATGAATAGAATGATATGCATTGTCTCAAATGTCTATTGTCTATTAACTTTTCTCTTTGCAGCTGGTTATGCCTTCATAAAGTATCAAACAAAAAATCAAGCATTGGCAGCTATTGAAGCTCTAAACGGGAAATACAAAATAGACGTCTGTCAAATTGAGTTCAGATATCAAATCATTTTTATCCATTTACATGTAAACAAATTAATTTTAGTATTATTTGTATTCTTTGTTATCATGTATTTCAAAGCATTACAATATTGTCCAGCGGCCACCCCCCGTTCTTGGCAGCCGGCGGCTGCGTCACGACGACAGCCACCTGAAATGCGGATTCTGGTGAGCCAGACGCGCCCAACAGCTTGTCCAGGAACGAGGCGGCGACCTAAGGTGCGATCCGAATGCAGTAGATTTGTGTTTCATTTATACTGGTGGGTGGTGGTATAAGATCAAGTATAGCAGAAGAGATGGTAAACCTTTTAGTTCTAAAAGTGCAGTGGTATATAATTGACTCTCTTATGAGAGAAGAGTACCCTTTACTCTCTTATGAGAGAAGAGTACCTTTCCATCGGCGCTCTGCATTGCCTCCTGAAAGTCGCCTAGAGGGGGGGGGGGTGAATAGGGCGAATCTGAAATTTATAAACTTAAGCACAACTACAAGTCGGGTTAGCGTTAGAAATATGAACGAGTCCGAGAGAGAGGGCGAAAAACAAATCGTGAGCAAATAAAGAGTGAGACACGATGATTTGTTTTACCGAGGTTCGGTTCTTGCAAACCTACTCCCCGTTGAGGTGGTCACAAAGACCGGGTCTCTTTCAACCCTTTCCCTCTCTCAAACGGTCACTTAGACCGAGTGAGCTTCTCTTTTCAATCAAACGGGACACAAAGTCCCCGCAAGGATCACCACACAATTGGTGTCTCTTGCCTCAGTTACAATTGAGTTGATCACAAGAAAGAATGAGAAAAAGAAGCAATCCAAGCGCAAGAGCTCAAATGAACACAAGTCACTCTCTCACTAGTCACTATTTGATTGGAAATGATCTATGGACTTGGGAGAGGATTTGATCTCTTTGGTGTGTCTTGTATTGAATGCTATAGCTCTTGTAAGGTGTGGGAAGTCAGAAAACTTGGATGCAATGAATGGTGGGTGGTTGGGGGTATTTATAGCCCCAACCACCAAACTAACCGTTTGGTGAAGGCTGTTGTTGCATGGCGCACCGGACAGTCCGGTGTGCCACCGGACACTATCCGGTGCGTCTGCCACGTCACCTGGCCGTTGGATTCCGACCGTTGGAGCTTCTGTCTTCTGGGCCACCAGACAGTCCGGTGGTGCACCGGACAGGCACTGTTCACTGTCCGGTGCGCCATCTGGCACTGCTCTGACTCTGGCGCGCACTGTAGCGCATTTAATGCCTTCTGCAGACGACCGTTGGCGCAAAGTAGTCGTTGCTCCGCTGGCACACCGGACAGTCTGATGCGCCACCGGACACTATCCGGTGCTACACCGGACAGTCCGGTGAATTATAGCGGAGCGGCCTCCAGAATTCCCGAAGGTGAGCAGTTCGGAGTTGGAGTCCCTGGTGCACCGGACACTGTCCGGTGGCACACCGGACAGTCCGATGCACCAGACCAAGGCACACTTCGGCTGACTTATGCTCTCTATATTTGAATCCTTTCTCGGTCTTTTTATTGGTTTGTTGTGAACCTTTGGCACCTGTAGAACTCATAATCTAGAGCAAACTAGTTAGTCCAATTATTTGTGTTGGGCAATTCAACCACCAAAATCAATTAGGAAAAGGTGTAAGCCTATTTCCCTTTCAATCTCCCCCTTTTTGGTGATTGATGCCAACACAAACCAAAGCAAATATAGAAGTGCATAGTTGAACTAGTTTGCAGAATGTAAGTGCAAAGGTTACTTAGAATTGAACTAATAATTTCATAAGATGCGCATGGATTGATTTCTTCATTTTTAACATTTTGGACCACGCTTACACCACGTGTTTTGTTTTTGCAAATTCTTTTGTAAATTCTTTTCAAAGTCCTTTTGCAAATAGTCAAAGGTAAATGAGTAAGATTTTGAGAAGCATTTTCAAGATTTGAATTTTTCTCCCCCTGTTTCAAATGCCTTTCCTTTGACTAAACAAAACTCCCCCTCAATAAAATCCTCCTCTTAGTGTTCAAGAGGGTTTTAGATATTAGTTTTGAGAGGATTGTATCAATTTGAAAATCTATCAAAAATAAGATACCTATTGAGAAAATCACCAATTGAAAAATCTTTTCTTAACTCAAATGTTTGGAAATTGGTGGTGGTGCGGTCCTTTTGCTTTGGGCTAATACTTTCTCCCCCTTTGGCATGAATCGCCAAAAACGGATACTTAAGTGAAATATAAGCCCTCATACTTTCTCTCCCTAAGGTAAATAACATAATAGTGAAGATTATACCAAAGTTGGAGAGTTGCATGGAGCGACGGCGAAGGATGAGTAATTTGACGGAGTGGAGTGGAAGCCTTTGTCTTCGCCGAAGACTCCAATTCCCTTTCAATCTATGACTTGGTTTGAAATACACTTGAAAACACATTAGTCATAGCATATAAAAGAGATATGATTAAAGGTATATTAATGAGCTATGTGTGCAAAACATCAAAAGAAATTCCGAGAATCAAGAATATTTAGCTCATGCCTAAGTTTGTTAAATGTTTGTTCATCTAGTGGCTTGGTAAAGATATCGGCTAATTGTTCTTTGGTGTTAATATATGTAATCTCGATATCCCCCTTTTGTTGGTGATCCCTTAAGAAATGATACCAAATGGCTATGTGTTTAGTGCGGCTATGCTCAATGGGATTATCACATAGAAGAGGAACTTTGGTTAATTTGTAACCATAGTCCCTAAGGGTTTGCCTCATCCAAAGCAATTGCGCGCAACAATGGCCTGCGGCAATATACTCGTCTTTGGCGGTAGAAAGAGCTACGGAATTTTGCTTCTTTGAAGCCCAAGACACCAGAGACCTTCCCAAGAATTGGCAAGTCCCCGATGTGCTCTTCCTATTAATTTTACACCCCGCCCAATCGGCATCCGAATAACCAATCAAATCAAATGTGGATCCCCTGGGGTACCAAAGCCCAAACTTAGGAGTATAGACTAAATATCTCAAGATTCGTTTTACGGCCCTAAGGTGAGCTTCCTTAGGATCAGCTTGGAATCTTGCACACATGCATACGGAAAGCATAATGTCCGGTCGAGATGCACATAAGTAAAGTAAAGAACCTATCATCGACCAGTATACCTTTTGATCTACGGATTTACCTCCCGTGTCGAAGTCGAGATGCCCATTGGTTCCCATGGGTGTTTTGATGGGCTTGGCATCCTTCATCCCAAACTTGTTTAGAATGTCTTGAATATACTTCGTTTGGCTAATGAAGGTGCCTTCTTGGAGTTGCTTCACTTGAAATCCCAAGAAGTACTTCAACTCTCCCATCATAGACATCTCGATTTTTTGTGTCATGATCCTACTAAATTCCTCACATGTAGATTCGTTAGTAGACCCAAATATAATATCATCAACATAAATTTGGCATACAAACAAATCATTTGCAAGTGTTTTAGTAAATAAAGTAGGATCGGCTTTTCTGACTTTGAAGCCATTAGCGATAAGAAAATATCTTAGGCATTCATACCATGCTCTTGGGGCTTGCTTAAGCCTATAAAGCGCCTTAGAGAGTTTGTAAACATTGTTAGGGTACTCACTATCTTCAAAGCCAGAAGGTTGCTCAACATAGACCTCCTCCTTGATTGGTCCATTGAGGAAGGCACTTTTCACGTCCATTTGGTAAAGCTTAAAGCCATGGTAAGTAGCATAGGCAAGTAAAATGCGAATTGACTCAAGCCTAGCTACGGGTGCATAGGTTTCACCGAAATCCAAACCTTCGACTTGTGAATATCCCTTGGCCACAAGTCGGGCTTTGTTCCTTATCACCACACCATGCTCATCTTGCTTGTTGCGGAAAACCCACTTGGTTCCTACAACATTTTGGTTAGGACGTGGAACTAAATGCCATACCTCATTCCTAGTGAAGTTGTTGAGCTCCTCTTGCATAGCCACCACCCAATCCGAGTCTTATAGTGCTTCCTCTACCTTGTGTGGCTCAATAGAGGAAACAAAAGAGTAATGTTCACAAAAATGAGCAACACGAGATCGAGTAGTTACCCCCTTTTGAATATCGCCGAGGATGGTGTTCACGGGGTGATCTCGTTGTATTGCTTGGTGGACTCTTGGGTGTGGCGGTCTTGGAACTTGTTCATCTTCCTCATCTTGATTATGGGCATCTCCCCCTTGATCATTGCTCTCCTCTTGAGGTGGATCATCTTCTTGATCTTCTCCTTCATCATCTTGAGCCTCATCCTCATCTTGAGTTGGTGGAGATGCTTGCATGGAGGAAGATGGTTGATCTTGTGTTTGTGGAGGCTCTTCGGATTCCTTAGGACACACATCCCCAATGGACATGTTCCTTAGCGCGACGCACGGAGCCTCTTCATCATCTAGCTCATCAAGATCAACTTGCTCTACTTGAGAGCCGTTAGTCTCATCAAACACAATGTCACAAGAAACTTTAACTAGTCCAGAGGACTTGTTAAAGACTCTATATGCCCTTGTGTTTGAATCATAACCTAGTAAAAAGCCTTCTACAGCCTTAGGAGCAAATTTGGATTTTCTACCTCTTTTAACAAGAATAAAGCATTTGCTACCAAAGACTCTAAAATATGAAACATTGGGCTTTTTACCAGTTAGGAGTTCATACGATGTCTTCTTGAGGATTCAGTGTAGATATAACCGGTTGATAGCGTAACAGGCGGTGTTGACCGCCTCGGCCCAAAACCGATCCAAAGTCTTGTACTCATCAAGCATGGTCCTTGCCATGTCCAATAGAGTTCGATTCTTCCTCTCCACTACACCATTTTGTTGTGGCGTGTAGGGAGAAGAGAACTCATGCTTGATGCCCTCCTCCTCAAGGAAGCCTTCAATTTGAGAGTTCTTAAACTCCGTCCCGTTATCGCTTCTAATCTTTTTGATCCTTAAGCCGAACTCATTTTGAGCCTGTCTCAAGAATCCCTTTAAGGTCTCTTGGGTATGAGATTTTTCCTACAAAAAGAACACCCAAGTGAAGCGAGAATAATCATCCACAATAACTAGACAGTACTTACTCCCGACGATGCTTATGTAAGCTATCAGGTCGAAAAGGTCCATGTGTAGGAGCTCGAGTGGCCTGTCAGTCGTCATGATGTTCTTGTGTGGATGATGAGCACCAACTTGCTTCCCTGCTTGACATGCGCTACAAACCCTGTCTTTCTCAAAATGAACATTTGTTAGTCCCAAAATGTGTTCTCCCTTTAGAAGCTTGTGAAGATTCTTCATTCCAACATGTGCTAGTCGGCGATGCCAGAGCCAACCCATGTTAGTCTTAGCAAGTAAGAAAGTGTCGAGTTCAGCTCTATCAAAATCTACTAAGTATAGCTGACCCTCTAACACTCCCTTAAATGCTACTGAATCATCACTTCTTCTAAAGACAGTAACACCTATATTCGTAAAAAGATAGTTGTAACCCATTTTACATAATTGCGAAACTGAAAGCAAGTTGTAATCTAAAGAATCTACAAGAAAAATATTGGAAATGGAATGGTCAGGAGATATAGCAATTTTACCCAATCCTTTGACCAAACCTTGATTTCCATCCCCGAATGTGATAGCTCGTTGGGGATCTTGGTTTTTCTCGTAGGAGGAGAACATCTTCTTCTCCCCTGTCATATGGTTTGTGCACCCGCTATCGATGATCCAACTTGAGCCCCTAGATGCATAAACCTACAAAACAAATTTAGTTCTTGATTTTAGGTACCCAAACGGTTTTGGGTCCTTTTACATTAGACACAAGAACTTTGGGTACCCAAACACAAGTCTTTGACCCCTTGTGTTTGCCCCCAATATATTTGGCAACTACTTTGCCGGATTTGTTAGTTAAAACATAAGATGCATCAAAAGTCTTAAATGAAATACTAGATTCATTTGATGCAATAGGAGCTTTCTTCTTAGGCAATTTAGCATGGGTTGATTGCCTAGAACTAGATGCCTCACTCTTATACATAAAAGCATGATTAGAGCCAGAGTGAGACTTCCTAGAATGAGTTCTCCTAATTTTGTACTCGGGATAACCGGCAGGGTACAAAATGTAACCCTCGTTAACCTGAAGCATGGGAGCCTTGCCCTTAACAAAATTAGACAATCTTTTAGGAGGGGCATTAAGTTTGACATTGTCTCCCTTTTGGAAGCCAATGCCATCCTTGATTCTAGAGCGTCTCCCACTATAGAGCATGCTTCTAGCAAATTTAAATTTTTCATTTTCTAAGTCATGCTCATTAATTTTGGCATTAAGTTGAGCTATGTGATCATTTTGTTTCTTAATTAAAGCTAGGTGATCATGAATAGCATCAACATTAATATCTCTACATCTAGTGCAAATGGAAACATGCTCAACGGTAGATGTAGAGGGTTTGCAAGATTTTAGTTCAACAATCTTAGCATGTAAAATGTCATTTTCACTTCTAAGATTGGAAATGGAAGTATTGCAAACATCTAAGTCTTTAGCCTTAGCAATCAAATTCTCATTTTCATTTCTAAGGCTAGCAAGAGAAGCATTCAATTTTTCAATCTTAATAAGTAAACTAGCATTATCATCTCTAAGATTGGAAATTGAATCATCACATACATTTGAATCAACCTTAGCAATTATTTTAGCATTCTCATTTCTAAGGTTGGCAATAATATCATGGCACGTGCTTAGCTCACTAGATAATTTTTCACATTTTTCTACCTCTAGAGCATAAGCATTCTTAACCTTAACATGCTTCTTATTTTCCTTAATTAGGAAGTCCTCTTGGGTGTCCAAGAGTTCATCCTTCTCATGAATAGCACTAATTAATTCATTCAACTTTTCTTTTTGTTGCATGTTTAGGTTGGCAAAAAGGGTGCGCAAATTATCCTCCTCATCACTAGAATTATCTTCATCACTAGAGGATGCATATTTAGTGGAGGATCTTGATTTTACCTTCTTCCTTTTGCCGTACTTTGCCATGAGGCACTTGTGGCCGACGTTTGGGAAGAGGAGTCCTTTGGTGACGGCGATGTTGGCGGCGTCCTCGTCGGAGGAGGAGTCGGTGGAGCTCTCGTCGGAGTTCCACTCGCGGCACACATGGGCATCGCCGCCCTTCTTCTTGTGGCACCTCTTCTTTTCTCTCCTCTTGCCCTTCTTGTCGTTATCCCTGTCACTGTCACTTGATAATGGACATTTTGCAATGAAGTGACCGGGCTTACCACACTTGTAGCACACTTTCTTGGAGCGGGATTTGTAGTCCTTCCCCCTCCTTTGCTTGAGGATTTGGCGGAAGCTCTTGATGATGAGCGCCATCTCCTCATTGTCGAGCTTGGAGGCGTCATTGTGGAGTCTACTTGATGTAGACTCTTCCTTCTCCTCCAGCGCCTTGAATGCGACCGGTTGTGCTTCGGGCGTGGAGGAGGCATCTTGCTCGATGATTTTTTTGAGCCTTTGATCATCAACTCAAAGCTCACAAATTTTCCTATTACTTCCTCGGGAGACATTAGTGTGTATCTAGGATCACCACGTATTAATTGAACTTGCGTAGGGTTAAGAAAAACGAGTGATCTAAGAATAACCTTGACCATTTCATGGTCATCCCATTTGGTGCTCCCGAGGTTGCGCACTTGGTTCACCAAGGTCTTGAGCCGGTTGTACATCTCTTGTGGCTCCTCCCCTTGGCAAAGCCTGAAGCGACCGAGTTCCCCCTCGATCATCTCCCGCTTGGTGATTTTGGTCACCTCGTCTCCTTCGTGCGCGGTCTTGAGCACGTCCCAAATCTCCTTAGCGCTCTTCAATCCTTGCACCTTGTTATACTCCTCTCGACTTAGAGAGGTGAGGAGTATAGTGGTGGCTTGGGAGTTGAAGTGCACGATTTGGGCCTCCTCGCCTCATCATAATCTTCATCCCCTACGGATGGTACCTGTACACCAAACTCAACAACATCCCATATGCTTTTGTGGAGTGAGGTTAGGTGATATCTCATCATATCACTCCACCTAGAATAATCTTCACCGTCAAACGTCGGTGGTTTGCCTAATGGGACGGAAAGTTATGGAGTATGCTTATGAATGCGGGGATAGCATAGGGGGATCTTACTATACTTCTTGCGCTCTTGGCGCTTAGAAGTGACGGACGCGGCGTCAGATCCGGATGTAGAGGGCGATGAAGAGTCGGTCTCGTAGTAGACCACCTTCTTCATTTTCTTCTTCTTCTCGCCACTCTTGTGCGATCGAATGCGTGAAGGGGATCCATCCTTCTTGTTGGCGGACTCCCTTGATGGAGCCTTCCCGTGGCTTGTAGCGGTCTTCTCACCGTCGATCACCATCTTCTTGGCGTGATCTCCTGACATCACTTCGAGCGGTTAAGCTCTAATGAAGCACCGGCTTTGATACCAATTGAAAGTCGCCTAGAGGGGGGGTGAATAGGGCGAATCTGAAATTTATAAACTTAAGCACAACTACAAGCCGGGTTAGCATTAGAAATATGAACGAGTCCGAGAGAGAGGGCGAAAAACAAATCGTGAGCAAATAAAGAGTGAGACACGATGATTTGTTTTACCGAGGTTCAGTTCTTGCAAACCTACTCCCCGTTGAGGTGGTCACAAAGACCGGGTCTCTTTCAACCCTTTCCCTCTCTCAAATGGTCACTTAGACCGAGTGAGCTTCTCTTCTCAATCAAATGGGACACAAAGTCCCCGCAAGGATCACCACACAATTGGTGTCTCTTGCCTCAGTTACAATTGAGTTGATCACAAGAAAGAATGAGAAAAAGAAGCAATCCAAGCGCAAGAGCTCAAATGAACACAAGTCACTCTCTCACTAGTCACTATTTGATTGGAAATGATCTATGGACTTGGGTGAGGATTTGATCTCTTTGGTGTGTCTTGTATTGAATGCTATAGCTCTTGTAAGGTGTGGGAAGTCAGAAAACTTGGATGCAATGAATGGTGGGTGGTTGGGGGTATTTATAGCCCCAACCACCAAACTAGCCGTTTGGTGAAGGCTGCTGTCGCATGGCGCACCGGATAGTCCGGTGCGCCACCGGACACTGTCCAGTGCGTCTGCCACGTCACATGGCTGTTGGATTCCGACCGTTGGAGCTTGTGTCTTCTAGGCCACCGGACAGGCACTGTTCACTATCCGGTGCGCCATCTGGCACTGCTCTGACTCTGGCGCGCACTGTAGCGCATTTAATGCCTTCTGCAGACGACCGTTGGCGCAAAGTAGTCGTTGCTCCGCTGGCACACCGGACAGTATGGTGCACCACCGGACACTGTCCGGTGCTACACCGGACAATTCGGTGAATTATAGCGGAGCGGCCTCCAGAATTCCCGAAGGTGAGCAGTTCGGAGTTGGAGTCCCTGGTGCACAGGACACTGTCCGGTGGCACACCGGACAGTCCGGTGCGCTAGACCAGGGCACACTTCGGCTGACTTATGCTCTCTATATTTGAATCCTTTCTCAGTCTTTTTATTGGTTTGTTGTGAACCTTTGGCACCTGTAGAACTCATAATCTAGAGCAAACTAGTTAGTCCAATTATTTTTGTTGGGCAATTCAACCACCAAAATCAATTAGGAAAAGGTGTAAGCCTATTTCCCTTTCACCTCCCTCTTGTGAGCTATGGATGATCTGGGGAGGAGGCGGAGGAGTCCTCATCTAACAGGCGTCGCCTCCCCTACCTCCCGCATTCCAACTCGCAGTGGCTCATCTCCAATTGGACCGACGCCTTTGCCTCGGCGTGGCTGCCTGCATGCACCACCACGCCTCCATGCTCGCCTTCAACCTCAAGTCCCTACTGGTGACGTGAGCACCCCCGACCCCGTATCGTCTTGGTGCCTCTGTTGTTCTAATGCTCGCGCTTAGGTTTTGCACCAATTTCTGCTTCTTGCTTGCTGCACAAATCATGTTTGTACCAGCGTACCTGATCTGATCTACTTATACATCATCTTATAGTAATGGCATATCACAGTTCATAAGAGTGCTATAGCACACTGCAACTTCTATGCTAAGATAGCTTCACCATTTCATATCTAAATTACTACATGAACTGAACAATATGTTATGCCACTTCAAGGAGTAGAGCAGTCACCTGAAAAATTGCTCATAACTAATTGTAAGTTTGCAACAACCATTAACATCAGAAATAGTAGACTTCACAACACTTTCATGTATTCCTATAGAAAGAATGTTGCTACATAAAGAAAGGGAATACAACCACATGTGTGCTGTTCGATGCAATGCACCCCCTTGCGAGGAGAGCAATAATGGTATCCCCTTCCTTCCTTCCTTCCTGTACATCCATGTGTGTGCTACTTAATTTACAAATGACAACAATGTCGACAAGAACTAGGAGCTTCAGATTTCTTGAACAAATCAACAGTAGGAGTAGAGGGCTCAATACTACTATTTATTTATATGTATTCCTGAAAGCATACCAGCAGTATCATAGAAGCTTCACTTCATTGAAACTTTGTTGACATGTGATGTTTTCAGAATAAAATTAGAAACACATGCTCCCTCTATTCCATTTTTATATATTGAACCTAGGAGTAAAGCTTGTTCCTATTACTAAACGCGGGAGAAAATCTCACTCCCGCTGCATCCATGTAATTTCTCTTCTATAAAACTATAGCCACAAGTCACGCTCCATCATCATATCCTTTACTATTTGTGAGAGGACTCGTGAACAACAAGCAGCACTTGGTTTTCTTGCTGAACCACCAACAGAACAACCTAGAGAGGTTGTCTTGCCTGCTTCAGTAGTGGAATCCAATTCTGGCGGGTTGCAAAGTGTGCCCCCCTTGGGAAATGAATACTATAAGGTTTTTAATGATGTCTTGGCTTGTATTGCTGGCTAGCAAATGGCACAATTGCTAACTTGCATTTTTGTAAGTTTGTCTATTGTGGATGATGGTGGGACTTCATATACCAAGGAAATCCATGTATCCAACTGCATTTTAGGCTCTGATTTTACCTTTTCCGTTCTCTTATTTACCGTTTTAAGCTTCAAATAAAGATGTGTAAAATCCAGGATGATATAATTTGTGACTCTATATCAGTTTCCTATTTTCAAAGTTCAAACTGCACTTTGTGCTTTCTCAGAATTGAAGTTTTCCATGTTGTTAGTACCCTGGCAAAAGAATTTTTGCATGTTGTAGTGTTACATTATCTCAATGTTGTGGTACTATTCTGCAGTTCAATGAATCATAAAGTGCATATCTTTCTACAAGTGTTTATTATACTACATTGTACTGATTCAGATCTGAACTTTTTGCAGTTGCGAAGAGAATCCCAAATAAATAACCTGTGTTTCTTCATCAAATCCTTTTTTGGGTGGCTTGGAAAGGTAATTTTTAGTAAGAATAAGTTCTAAACCAACTCTATTAGCAACAGTAGATGAAACAGCAGCAGTGCACATTTATAGACATGTTATAACACAAATAGTGCTTTGATTATCAAAAGTACACAATATAAAATTATTGTCTTTATTATGTAAATGATTGCGACGAGAACTACAAAAGAACCACCTGCTTCATGACAACAAAGAATTTATAAAATCTGCTGCTGAATTAATCTCTCTTCCTTCTCAAAAAGAGTTATATCTATGAGGCCTAGGTAGGACCCAATCATACTTTCTTTTCCAATCCAGTGGGGAAGTGAAGGCAAAATAGGGACTCCATCTACTTGACCTTGCCATTTGCGACAGCAGGGGTCACCAGGTTCAGCTCATCCCAGGCTCAATCCATGTGACCATGGCATCACCGAGCTTGACAAAGTAGGGGTCAATCTTGCCCAGCTTCTCTTTCACTTGTCCAGAGAGGTAGATGTAGCACTGCTGGACGGTGCCCCAATCCTTGGGGATGGTCACGTTCTGGAAGAAGGGGATGATGTCCTCCTGCCAGAAAATGCCCTTGCCTGACAACCATCAAACGAAACCATAATGCTTCTTCATTTTCTGAAATAATTTGATCAGCATCAACAAAAATCACCTACATAGAAAAATAATGAAGTCAACCCATCAGAGGACAATTTTCATATACACTAATATAAATAGTGACATTGGTAGCTGAGCACATATATTTCTTCTAAAAAAGGATGAGCACAAATATTTACATCCTAAATAAAGATGGTCTGAGGATTTTTCTTCCAAGATCATGAGGGGAGGTTCTAATATGTTCTAATAATCCTTTTAACATAACAGAATTATTAGTCAATGTGATGAAATAAGTGCTAACACTCTCAGTCTGCATTCATCTTGGATTATGGAACTAATATGCTACTTGTGGGTTTTATTTTGGCATTTGTTTACTACTGTTATGTAGATTGAAAGGAGCTTAAAATCGACCCATGGTTTTTTCAGTTTTAAGTTTTTTTAATAACACGAGTAATGCTTTTTTGAATTTCAGGTTATTGCCTTAGACATTAATTTACCTGTGAAGCAATCATTCCATATTCTCCATGAACAAGTACTAGGTCTTACCTGATCTGTCACTTCCATTATATCGTCTATTAACATGATTTTGAACCTCCTTAACTTTGAGCAAAAGGTTTTGAACCTCAACTTTGAGCAAACCTTTGTGTTGATCCTGCACTCAGTTGTTTGAAACATTTTTTCCCTCTCACTATCAATCATGTGCTGATCTTACACCTAATGTATCATTTTTGTAACACCCACTTTGTAAGAAAGGTCTAAAAAGAGAAATCATATTACTCTATAGCTATAAGTGTTACCAATGTTCATCGTTTCATGTGGGCACATTACTTACACAAATACATAAGTACCAAAAGATACCCAAAAAAACAAAACTATGCATCATGCTGGGATTTTATTTTGTGTGCATTTTGTGACAACAAAAAAATAATATAAAAGAAAAGAAATATGTTAAAAAAATCCAAAGTGGAATTTAAATTCCAAGGAAAAATTCAAGAATTGGGAAAAGAGAGAAGGGGAGAAATTACTAGGTGAATAAAAATAAGTATAAATATATATATATGTATTATTATTATACAGGTTAGAGTTTAAATTTGTATAGTTGACTCAAAGTGAAACTCATATTCAAATTCAAAATTTATTCAGAATAATTAGGAATAAAATAAAACAGAAAATAAAACATAAAAGAGAAAAGAAATGGGGAGAAGACTTACCTGGGCCGCGGACAGACTATTTCGGCCCACAGCTCTTCTCTCCCGCGCGCTAACCCAGCCCAACCAGCGCTGCTGGGGTGCGACCGACCTGTGGGTCCCACACTTCAGCCGCTACCCGTTCGTGCGCGACACTCAGGTGTGTCTGACAATGGGCCGGCTTCGTCAGCTCCACCCTCAACCGAGATCCCGTGCATGGCGGAGCTTGCCGTCGATCTCGGATTCCGTTGCTGACCAACCTCCTGCGTATAAAAGTGGGTCACGTCTTGCCCCTCCTGTCCTTTAACCCAACCCGCGTCCACCTGAGGGGTTGATAGAGAGAGAGAGCCAGAAACCATGGGACCGTGCGGGCGGATTGGCGACCTCACCATCGTCGGTTGTGCTCGGCGCCAAATTGGGGCCTCGCGTGCGGACGGAAGGCTTCGCCCAAGTCCCTGGAGCTGTTGGGTGGCGATTATGAGCTCGGAGGGTGACCGGGGGGGCGCTCAATTCATCGCCGCAGTCGCAAGTCCACGGGTCATTGCGGGCAGACCAGGTGACGGCCGGAATCACTGTGAAAGCACACCTCCCATATTTGCTACCCTCTCAATTTCGTTTTGCACTCGTGACACGAGGGGATTGGGTACCGTGGAGCGCAATTGGCGTTCCTTCCATGGCGGACCGCCGCGGTACTCGGTTTGGGGCGGCGCCGCCGTCGGGATGAATTGGAGGAAAAATATTAACCGGATCCGTTGATCTAGTGCTCGACGACCCAGATTAGGAGAGAGGTACCGATTCGGGTGGGCGGATCGTACGTCGTCCGATTCCGATCGGTCGGAGGTGAATCAATGTAGGTTACTTAGAATCATGGGCGTTGAGGTTTGATCCGATGGCGGAGATTCCGTACCGGTTGACCGGGTTACAGATCTAATCCTTACCGTTGGACCGTTGATGTAGGGGCGAGATCAAATCGTGCACGCATTCAACTGTGGCCCTTGATTGCAGATCCGAGGGACCAGAATGCGTACCGGTTCGCCGAGGGCTGGATTTATTTTTGACCATCCGATCGGGATCCATCGGTTCCTAGGAACCCTAGAACTCTGGATGTGTAGACTTTGCTAAAGGAACCCTGGATAAAGTTAAAATAAACTCGCCGTCCCTCTCCACTGTTTCCTGAGTCTTAGGAGTTTTACCCCGTAGCCCCTACACTTTCTGGAAAATGAGGCCCAGTCCATAGAAGATTAAAAACAGAGAAATAATTATAGAAATTCGTTTTTAATACAAAAACAAATCTAGAAACTTGTAAAATGCATAGAAAATTCATTTTAGCTCCAAATTGAACCATTCCAATTTCTAAAATTTTGTAATATTATTGTCTATCATTTAGGGTCTCTGTTTTAGCATGAAAACAGTAAGAGAATTAATTTCTCATTTAATCCTATTTCAAGCATATTAAACCTTTGGAAATTCATAACTTAAAATCTATAACTCCAAAATTAATGATTCCTGTTCCTAGAATCTTATTTTAATATGTAGATTATTAACATGTATTTTGTTCTTATGTTTGGTGTGATGTTAATTTTGCCTGTACACTATTTGTTTGTATTGCTACGTTTAGCAGTGAGGACACGAGTCATCTGAAAAGCAAGTTGGTACCTGGAATCTCAAGTCCCAGGCAAGTTGTGCCCTTGACCACTTTTTACCCAATAATGTTTTTTAATATCATTTATTCATGCATAGGTTAATTTTGATGGGACCCAATAGGTTACCCTAGATTGTTTATCTCATTACCTTGTTTACCCCTGAATCACTTGGGTAGTTTGCTATTGCTTTACATGGATTTGGGATAATTATTTATCATATCTATCTTCCAGTTATTTTATTATTCTATTTATGTTCATGTCAAGATCATTAATGTTAATTGGAACATAGAGCTTAACTTGAGAAACACGTGCCACCACAAGGGTTTATGGATGCCCTTGGCTGACTAATTAGGAAAGCTAGTGGAAGACTACCTTACCCGAAAGGGGCAAGGGCAGTAGGGGATTGCATGCAAGGAGGTTCTCGGGTTGATTTTGCTGCGATGGCGGTCAGACGGGGGATTCTTGCAAGTGCTCTTCCCATAAACTGTAGCGAGTTTTCGGAAGCTAGTGGAACTTTGTAAAGGCCTCGTAGTGGATCCCTAGCCATTCACTTCGGTAGTGTCTAAGGGTCTAGCTAACCCTGGCGACATGGGATACACGACTTGTGGGTAAAGGGTACAACCTCTGCAGAGTGTAAAACTGGTATACTAGCCGAGCTCACGGTCATGAGCAGCTTAGGACTCTCTGATGATTAACTTATGGAACTAAATTCAATTTGTCATATGCATTGCATCACAGGTGATGTTGTTACTTTTGTTCTACTACTTAATTGGGTTGGTATTTACTTATACTTAGTAATTGCTAATAAAATTTTGACCAACTTTAAAAGCAATGCTCAGCTCTAACCATCCTCTTTGGTAAGCCTTACACTTCACGTGAGCTCCCACCTTTGGCGAGTTCATGCACATTATTCCCCACAACTTGTTGAGCGATGAACGTATGTGAGCTCACTCTTGCTGTCTCACACCCCCCCACAGGTCAAGAACAGGTACCGCAGGATGAGGCGCATGGAGGATGCTACGATGAGTTTGTGAGAGATCTAGACCGTCGTCTCCCGGTCAACTTTGGGTTGCTGGACCGTTGTCTCCTTATAATGTAATTATTTATTTATTTTGTATAGAACTCCTGTTATGTAGTAAAGATGTGACATTCGATCCTGTGCCATGATTCATCATATGTGTGAGACTTGGTCCCAGCACACCTGGTGATTATGTTCGCGCCCCCGGGTCTTGGTGCCCCGAAACCCGGGTGTGACAGAAGTGGTATCAGAGGAATGTTGACTGTAGGACGAAACCTAGATAGAACTGGACAACCATTGTCTACTTATCTTTGCTACTCTGATCCTTTCTAAACTTTTCTTAATCTTTTCTCATCTATTTCCGCTTTACTCTGATTATTCTTACCTTTTCTTTCTAAAGACAAATGTGGATTTCACACTTTGAAATCCTGTACCTATAGTGTCTTTTAGGAATAGGAGACCTACTTTTAGGAACAAAAATAAGACTATTTTTATAGATATCTGTGTGCCTGAATGCTTGTTCTTATGATACTTGTCTGATTTGGATCTTTGATTGAGTGTGATGAGTTGTGGAGTAATATCCACAATTACATCTGCATATACATATTGCAAAAAAATGCTTATAAAAATAACTAGACAACCTAGATTATCCTTCATTAAAGATCCATCTCATCTCAATAGATCCATCTTATCTTAAAAGATACTCTATTACCTTAGTAGATTCATCTTATCTTTAAAATATGTTATCTTATCCTAATAGATCTAACTGAGCTCAAAAGATTCTACCTTATCGTTATGGATTCATCTTGCCCTAATTAGCATATTTATCCCACTCTAGAATAACAACCATGAGTTAATCCAAAAATTTATTTAGATCTTAACTAGTCTAATCTAATCATATCCAACCTGATCTAGATTCTATCTAATCTATTATGATCTAATCTAGAGTAAGTTACTTAATGATGATACAAAAGATAAGGCCATACCCCTCATGCACTTAAAACTAAACTAGTGCCTTAAACCAACTCAGCCACATGCATGAGATCTAACCCAATCAATAGAGTCTTAATAGATTGCATAATCTGTCTGTCCCCACCTAACATCAAACAAACCTTTACCTACATCATGTAATCTATTTCATCCATATCTATCTTAACCATATTCCTCACCCCGATGATATACACTAACCTTCAATCAATAAGACCAAGACTGAAGAAGGAAAGATCAACCTCGTCAAGGAAGGAGAGAAGTCAAATTCAATCTTCGGATGCATTACCATCCAACACGAAGTTCTTCCTTACCATAAACTTTCTTACCCCTGGCTATTCTTGCCCTAAACTATACATCTCTTATATCCTACCTAATAAGTAGCTGGATACCTATGCCCTCCTGATCACCCACTATTGAGTATATAAAACAAATGAGACTATGGACTTTTGAAACAAGTATAAACTAAAAGTTGAATTACAAACTTATTGTATCCCTTTTCTTACAAATCTCGAGGACGAGATTATTTTTAAGGGGGGTAGGATTTGTAACACCCACTTTGTAAGAAAGGTCTAAAAAGAGAAATCATATTACTCTATAGCTATAAGTGTTACCAATGTTCATCGTTTCATGTGGGCACATTACTTACACAAATACATAAATACCAAAAGATACCCAAAAAAACAAAACTATGCATCATGCTGGGATTTTATTTTGTGTGCCTTTTGTGACAACAAAAAAAATAATATAAAATAAAAGAAATATGTTAAAAAAATCCAAAGTGGAATTTAAATTCCAAGGAAAAATTCAAGAATTGGGAAAAGAGAGAAGGGGAGAAATTACTAGGTGAATAAAAATAAGTATAAATATATATATATATGTATTATTATTATACAGGTTAGAGTTTAAATTTGTATAGTTGACTCAAAGTGAAACTCATATTCAAGTTCAAAATTTATTCAGAATAATTAGGAATAAAATAAAACAGAAAATAAAACATAAAAGAGAAAAGAAATGGGGAGAAGACTTACCTAGGCCGCGGACAGACTATTTCGGCCCACGGCTCTTCTCTCCCGCGCGCTAACCCAGCCCAACCAGCGCTGCTGTGGTGCGACTGACCTGTGGGTCCCACACTTCAGCCGCTACCCGTTCGCGCGCGACACTCAGGTGTGTCTGACAATGGGCCGGCTTCGTCAGCTCCACCCTCAACCGAGATCCCGTGCATGGCGGAGCTTGTCGTCGATCTCGGATTCCGTTGCCGACCAACCTCCTGCGTATAAAAGTGGGTCACGTCTCGCCCCTCCTGTCCTTTAACCCAACCCGCGTCCACCTGAGGGGTTGATAGAGAGAGAGCTAGAAACCGTGGGACAGTGCGGGCGGATTGGCGACCTCACCATCGTCGGTTGTGCTCGGCGCCAAATTGGGGCCTCGCGTGCGGACGAAAGGCTTCACCCAAGTCCCTGGAGCAGTTGGGTGGCGATTGTGAGCTCAGAGGGTGACCGGGGGGCGCTCAATTCATCACCACCGTCGCAAGTCCAAGGGTCGTCGCGGGCAGACCAGGTGACAGCCGGAATCACTGTGAAAGCACACCTCCCATATTTGCTACCCTCTCAATTTCGTTTTGCACTCGTGACACGAGGGGATTGGGTACCGTGGAGCGCAATTGGCGTTCCGTCCATGGCGGACCGCCGCGGTGCTCGGTTGGGGGCGGCGCCGCCGTCGGGATGAATTGGAGGAAGAAGATTAACCGGATCCATTGATCTAGTGCTCGACGACCCAGATTAGGAGAGAGGTACCGATTCAGGTGGGCGGATCGTACGTCGTCCGATTCCGATCGGTCGGAGGTGAATCAATGTAGGCTACTTAGAATCATGGGCGTTGAGGTTTGATCCGATGGCGGAGATTCCGTACCGGTTGACCGGGTTACGGATCTAATCCTTACCTTTGGACCGTTGATGTAGGGGCGAGATCAAATCGTGCACGCATTCAACTGTGGCCCTTGATCGCAGATCCGAGGGACCAGAATGCGTACCGGTTCGCCGAGGGCTGGATTTATTTTTGACCGTCCGATCGGGATCCATCGGTTCCTAGGAACCCTGGATAAAGTTAAAATAAACTCGCCGTCCCTCTCCACTGTTTCCTGAGTCTTATGAGTTTTACCCCGTAGCCCCTACACTTTCTGGAAAATGAGGCCCAGTCCATAGAAGATTAAAAACTGAGAAATAATTATAGAAATTCGTTTTTAATATAAAAACAAATCTAGAAACTTGTAAAATGCATAGAAAATTCATTTTAGCTCCAAATTGGACCATTCCAATTTCTAAAATTTTGTAATATTATTGTCTATCATTTAGGGTCTCTGTTTTAGCATGAAAACAGTAAGAGAATTAATTTCTCATTTAATGCTATTTCAAGCATATTAAACCTTTGGAAATTCATAACTTAAAATCTATAACTCCAAAATTAATGATTCCTGTTCCTAGAATCTTATTTTAATATGTAGATTATTAACATGTATTTTGTTCTTATGTTTGGTGTGATGTTAATTTTGCCTGTACACTATTTGTTTGTATTGCTACGTTTAGCAGTGAGGACACGAGTCATCTGAAAAGCAAGTTGGTACCTGGAATCTCAAGTCCCAGGCAAGTTGTGCCCATGACCACTTTTTACCCAATAATGTTCTTTAATATCATTTATTCATGCATAGGTTAATTTTGATGGGATCCAATAGGTTACCCTAGATTGTTTATCTCATTACCTTGTTTACCCCTGAATCACTTGGGTAGTTTGCTATTGCTTTACATGGATTTGAGATAATTATTTATCATATCTATGTTCCAGTTATTTTATTATTCTATTTATGTTCATGTCAAGATCATTAATGTTAATTAGAACATAGAGCTTAACTTGAGAAACACGTGCCACCACAAGGGTTTATGGACGCCCTTGGCTGACTAATTAGGAAAGCTAGTGGAAGACTACCTTACCCGAAAGGGGCAAGGGCAGTAGGGGATTGCATGCAAGGAGGTTCTTGGGTTGATTTTGCTGCGATGGCGGTCAGACGGGGGATTCTTGCAAGTGCTCTTCCCATAAACTGTAGCGGGTTTTCGGAAGCTAGTGCAACTTTGTAAAGGCCTCGTAGTGGATCCCTAGCCATTCACCTCGGTAGTGTCTAAGGGTCTAGCTAACCCTGGCGACATGGGATACACGATTTGTGGGTAAAGGGTACAACCTCTGCAGAGTGTAAAACTGGTATACTAGCCGAGCTCACGGTCATGAGCAGCTCAGGACTCTCTGATGATTAACTTATGGAACTAAATTCAATTTGTCATATGCATTGCATCGCAGGTGATGTTGTTACTTTTGTTCTACTACTTAATTGGGTTGGTATTTACTTATACTTAGTAATTGCTAATAAAATTTTGACCAACTTTAAAAGCAATGCTCAGCTCTAACCATCCTCTTTGGTAAGCCTTACACTTCACGTGAGCTCCCACCTTTGGCGAGTTCATGCACATTATTCCCCACAACATGTTGAGCGATGAACGTATGTGAGCTCACTCTTGCTGTCTCACACCCCCCACAGGTCAAGAACAGGTACCGCAGGATGAGGCGCATGGAGGATGCTACGATGAGTTTGTGAGAGATCTAGGCCATCGTCTCCCAGTCAACTTTGGGTTGCTGGACCGTTGTCTCCTTATAATGTAATTATTTATTTATTTTGTATAGAACTTCTGTTATGTAGTAAAGATGTGACATTCGATCCTGTGCCATGATTCATCATATGTGTGAGACTTGGTCCCAGCACACCTGGTGATTATGTTCGCGCCCGGGTCTTGGTGCCCCGAAACCCGGGTGTGACAATTTTTAGGTTTGATGCTTATTCCATTCCTTTATCATATTACGAATAGGTACTCAAATCGAAAGATCAATATGGTGGTACCATATTGAATCTATTGCGCCGGCTCAGGCTTCACTTGATCGAGAGGTGGTGGAGCAAGAAGGTGTTGGTAGCATACTGGGTGCAGCCAAGGTTGGCCTTGCCGTGGAACAATTGTGAGAGGACATCATGGTGGCAGGAAGTCAAAGAAGGTGTTTTTATAAGATCAAGATGAGGTAGTGGAGCAACGCACCAGAGATCAATTGAGGACAATCACAGATGATAATGTTGTGGAAGAGAGGCTACTAAATGCTAATCAAATCCTTTTTTTATGTGCTGCTTATGACCATTATTATCCTTTGTACTGAAATTATCAGCGTCATTTGGCACAACCTCAAATTAACTTGCATGCTCATCCACCCTGTTGAAGAAATATTGTATCAATTAATTCAAGGAAGTAATAGGCTAATGGTAGTTGTTCATCTATAACTCATTCGATTCCAAGTTCTAGCTATGGCCATGACCGGTAACTTTTTTCTCTGTGCTTTGTTGATGTTTGAATGGACCATGAAGCACTAGGACATATACTAAGATCATGATGGTTATGTACTGCAATTGAAAATTTATTTATCTACTACTAAGATGCCCGTACTAAACCTAAAAGGCAATAAAGTGAATACACATTAAAAATCGTGATAAAACTTATTGAGGTAATAAGGGAGGTAAAAAATCTGAATCTTTATTTCTTATCCTAAGTTCTAAAATCCTCAGCCAATACTTGAGCAATTGTTTCTATAAATGTCTTAGAACATGTGCTTATCTGGATTTAGATATATGTGATAAATCATCATACTCTCTCATCGAACAGGGTTGTTCGGTTATATCAGAATGAGGTCATGAATTGTTCTAGGTGAACAATTATTATAGAAATTAGACAATTATTCTAGGTAGGTATAGTTCCATAATGAATCCCAGATAACTGAACAAGCCCTAAGTGGAAACGACATGTAGAAACCGAGCGACTTGGAGGAATTCGTGATATTGGAAATATAAGTAGGTGTGCATGCACTTGTTATGAATGAAGAATTCATGATCCACATGCATAATATTGTGATTATTAGGATATTTTAGTAGTGGCTATTACATGATATTAAGACTTTAAGTCTGACAAATGTACTTTAGATGTGTAACATACTCAAGATACATTTTAAGATGATCATTTGTTCATAATTTTTATTGATTTGTTCTATCATTTTGTCTCTTTGTTATGGAACAACTTTTTTGTTTTTCTATCATAAATTAAGCTTTATTGTTATACTCCATTTTAAATTGTAAGTGAATGCCCCATTTTCAAATGCAATAATGACTTTGCTAATCATTTGCTTGGCATGTGCTAAATGTTTGTTTAGCATCATATCTTTTGTATTTTTATACCTTCATGTTGATAGGATATAATAGAAACAGTTGTGGCCGAGCCTGGAATAGAAGGGAAAAAATATAAGACATCTATAGAAACAATTGCTCAAGTATTGGCTTAGGATTTTAGAGCTTAGGATAAGAAATAAGGATTCAGATTTTTACCTCGCTTGTTACCTCCATCACTTTTATGATGATTCTTAATATGTATTCACTTTATTGCCTTTTAGATTTATCATATCATTAGTACGGACGCCTTACTAGTATTAGTAGGATAAAACCTGATCGACAATATCATTTATTTTATATATTTTTAAAATGTCTTGTGTTCTTTTAAAAAAGTTTTTCCTCAGAGCTCTACCGCTGTTGTAAGCCGCTCTGCCTTGTTTTCCCCGTTAGTTACCGTTCCGAGCACGAGGACTGCGGGTGGAGAGGAAAAGAAACCCAGGGGGTTTCTACACTGTCATATACTCAAGAAAATAGTACACCAAGGACTTAGTTAAACGACTTAGGAAAGTGAAAGTCCAGTGGCATGCAAGTAAGATGTTTTCCTTTTTAGATTTCCATTTATAAAAGGTGCATGAAACTTAAAAACTCATAACTTGAGAAATATAAGTCCAAAAACAATGAAACCAATTTTGTAAGGAATTAAAAATATGAAACACGCTAGTCTAAGGAAACTCATAACATAGCACTGTTTTAAAATATGAAACACACTACTCTAAGAATTAAGTAGGGTTTATCCATTAAAAAGTGAAACTATCCATTTTTTTAAAAATGAAAATAAGTGGTAAATACATTAGACCAGTAGGCAATCTTTTTTCCTACACTACTTAGATGATGTACCACCTAGATAGACTCTGGTTCAGTTGGAAAAATATAGAGTAACCATTTAATTAAACAAAGTAGAGATAGCTTTAGAAAATCATAGAAAAATGTCCCTGAGGAGATAGAAAAACATCTCTGAGGAGATAAAGCCCTAACTTTAGGAATGATTGCTCTTGTTATAAGAAGAACTTAGGAAAAATACTAAATCTGTTGTTCTACATTTTTCAAAGGGCAAGTTAGTTGTAAGTGCTTAAAGACACACATTCTTTAGAAATTCATAAGAAAATAAGTAAAAGGAGTTAAACAGTAAAACTTGGTAGAGGTCACTTACATACCAGAAAGGTAGAGTGAAAAGTGGCTATTACATGATATTAAGACTTTTGATGCATCATATGTTTTAACTAACAAATCAGGCAAAATAGTTGCCAAATATGTTGGGGGCAAACACAAGGGCTCCAAGACTTGTGTTTGGGTATCCAAGGTGCTTGTTTCTAACGTGAAAGGACCCAAGACTGTTTGGGTACCTAAGAACAAGGCCTAAATTGTTTTGCAGGTTTATGCATCCAAGGGCTCAAGTTGGATAATTGATAGCGGATGCACAAACCACATGACAGGGGAGAAGAGAATGTTCTCCTCCTACGAGAAAAACAAAGATCCCCAACGAGCTATCACATTCGGGGATGGAAATCAAGGTTTGGTCAAAGGACTTGGTAAAATTGCTTTATCTCCTAACCATTCTATTTCCAATGTTTTTCTTGTAGATTCTTTAGATTACAACTTGCTTTCAGTTTCTCAATTATGCAAAATGGGCTACAACTGTCTATTTACAGATGTAGGTGTTATTGTCTTTAGAAGAAGTGATGATTTAGTAGCATTTAAGGGAGTGTTAGAGGGTCAGCTATACTTAGATGATTTTAACAAAGCTGAACTCGACACTTGCTTAATTGCTAAGACTAATATGGGTTGGCTCTGGCATCGTCGACTAGCCCATGTTGGGATGAATAATCTTCACAAGCTTCTGAAGGGAGAGCACATTTTGGGACTAACAAATGGCCATTTTGAGAAAGATAGGATTTGTAGCGCATGTCAAGCAGGAAAGCAAGTTGGTGCCCACCATCCACACAAAAACATGATGACAACGGACATGCCATTGGAACTACTCCACATGGATGTATTCGCCCCGATAGCTTACATAAGCATCGGCAGGAGTAAGTACTGTCTAGTAATTGTGGATGACTACTCTCGCTTCACTTGGGTATTCTTTTTGCAGGAAAAATCTCAAACCCAAGAGACTTTAAAGGGATTCTTGAGACGGGCTCAAAATGAGTTCGGATTAAGGATCAAGAAAATAAGAAGCGACAACGGGACAGAGTTCAAGAATTCTCAAATCAAAGGCTTTCTTGAGGATGAGGGCATCAAGCATGAGTTCTCTTCTCCCTACACACCTCAACAAAATGGTGTAGTGGAGAGGAAAAATAGAACTCTACTGGACATGGCAAGGACCATGCTTGATGAGTAAAAGACTCTGGACTGGTTTTGGGCGGAAGCAATCAACACTGCTTGCTACTCCATCAACCGGTTATATCTTCACCGAATCCTCAAGAAGACATCATACGAACTCCTCACCGGTAAAAAGCCCAATGTTTCATATTTTAGAGTCTTTGGTAGCAAATGCTTTATTCTTATTAAAAGAGGTAGAAAATATAAATTTGCTCCTAAGGCTGTAGAAGGCTTTTTACTTGGTTATGACTCAAACACAAGGGCATATAGAGTCTTCAACAAATCCACTGGATTAGTTGAGGTTTCTTGTGACATTGTGTTTGATGAAACTAATGGCTCCCAAGTGGAACAAGTTGATCTTGATGAATTAGATGATGAAGAGGCTCCGTGCGTCGTGCTAAGGAACATGTCCATTGGGGATGTGTGTCCTAAGGAATTCGAAGAGCCTACGTAAGCGCAAGATCAACCGTCATCTTCCATGCAAGCATCTCCACCAACTCAAGATGAGGAACATGCTCAAGATGATGAAGATCAGGAGGATGAGCCACCTCAAGAATAGGACAATGATCAAGGGGGAGATGAAGACAAGGAAGATGATCAAGAAGTATAGGGTCAAAGACCACCACACCCAAGAGTCCACCAAGCAATTCAAAGAGATCACCCCGTCAACTCCATCCTTGTTGATATTCATAAGGGGGGTGGAGGATGCACTAAGAGATTCGGATTGGGTGCTGGCTATGCAAGAGGAGCTCAACAACTTCACGAGGAATGATGTATGACATTTAGTTCCACGTCCTAACCAAAATGTTGTAGGTACCAAATGGGTATTCCGCAACAAGCAAGATGAGCATGGTGTGGTGACAAGGAACAAAGCCTGACTTGTGGCCAAAGGATATTCACAAGTCGAAGGTTTGGATTTCGATGAAACCTATGCACCCGTAGCTAGGCTTGAGTCAATTTTTATATTACTTGCCTATGCTACTTACCAAGGCTTTAAGATTTATCAAATGGACGTGAAAAGTGTCTTCCTCAATAGACTAATCAAGGAAGAGGTCTATGTTGAGCAACCTCCCGGCTTTGAAGATAGTGAGTACCCTAACCATATTTATAAACTCTCAAAGGCGCTTTATGGGCTCAAGCAAGCCCCAAGATCATGGTATGAATGCATGCGAGATTTCCTTATCACTAATGGCTTCAAAGTTGGAAAAGCTAATCCTACACTCTTTACTAAAACTGTTGCAAAAGATTTGTTTGTATGTCAAATTTATGTTGATGATATCATATTTGGGTCTACTAACAAATCTACCTGTGAAGAGTTTAGTAGGATCATGATACAAAAATTCGAGATGTCTATGATGGGGGAGTTGAAGTATTTTCTAGGATATCAAGTCAAGCAACTCCAAGATGGCACCTTCATCAGCCAAACAAAGTACATCCAAGACATACTTAACAAGTTTGGAATGAAGGATGCCAAGCTCATCAAGACACCCATGGGAACAAATGGGCATCTCGACCTCGACACGGGAGGTAAGTCCGTAGATCAAAAGGTATATCGGTCGATGATAGGATCTTTACTCTATTTATGTGCATCTCAACCGGATATTATGCTTTCCGTATGCATGCGTGCAAGGTTCCAAGCTGATCCTAAGGAAGTTCACCTTAGGGCCGTGAAAAGAATCATGAGATATTTAGTTTATACTCCTAAGTTTGGTCTTTAGTACCCCAAGGATCCACTTTTGATTTAATAGGTTATTCCGATGCCAATTTGGCAGGGTGCAAAATTGATAGGAAGAGCACATCAGGGACTTGTCAGTTTCTGGGGAGATCCCTGGTGTCTTGGGCTTCAAAGAAACAAAACTCAGTAGCTCTTTCTACCACCAAAGCCGAGTACATTGCCTCAGGCCATTGCTGTGTGCAATTACTTTGGATGAGGCAAACCCTCAGGGACTATGACTACAAATTGAGCAAAGTCCCTCTCCTATGTGACAATGAGAGTGCAATCCGCATGGTGGATAATCCTGTTGAACACAACCGCACTAAGCACATAGACTTTTGGTATCACTTTCTGAGGGATCACCAACAAAGGGGGGATATCGAGATTGCTTATGTTAGCACCAAAGAACAATTAGCCGATATCTTCACCAAGCCATTAGATGAGAAAACCTTTTGCAAACTTAGGAATGAGCTAAATATTCTTGATTCTCGGAACTTTGATTGAAACATTGCACACATAGCTCATTTATATACCTTTGATCATATCTCTTTCATTTGGTACGACTAATATGTTTTCAAGTATATTTCTATACTAAGTCATAGATTTAAAGGGAAATGGAGTCCCTCGGCGAAGACAAGGCTTCCACTCCACTCTAACGGTATCATTTACCCTCCGCTATCACTCCACATCACTCTCAAATTGGTATAATCTTCACTCATATTTCATTTACCAATGGGGGAGAAAGTATAGGGCTCTCAAATGTCTCCGTTTTTGGCGATTAATGCCAAAGGGGGAGAAATATTAAGCCCAAAGAAAAAGGACCGCACCACCAACTTCAAAAATTTGATTTATTTACAAAAGTTTGTTTTCCAATTGGTATCTTGTGATAAGAAATTTCTTCAATTAATATGATATTTTCAATTGGTATATTTAAAGATAGAATTTCAAAACTAGTATCTAAGTATAAGTTCCAATTGGTATCTATTAAAACCCTCTTGAAAACTAAGAGGAGAATTTTATTCAGAGGAGTTCTGTTTAGTCAAAGGAAAAGCATTTGAAACAGGGGGAGAAAATTTCAAATCCTGAAAATGCTTCTTGCAATCTTATTCACATACCTTTAACTATATGCAAAAGACTTTGAAAAGAATTTCCAAAAAGAATTTGCAAAAAACAAAACAAGTGGTGCAAATGTGGTCCAAAATGTTAAACAAAAGAAAGCAATCCATGCATATCTAGTGAAAATATAAATTGGTTTAATTCCAAGTAACCTATGCACTTACCTTATGCAAACTAGTTCAATTCTGCACTTATATATTTGCTTTGGTTTGTGTTAGCATCAATCACCAAAAAGGGGAGATTGAAAGGGAAATAGGGTTTAACCTTTTCCTATAAATAATTTTGGTGGTTGAATGCCTAACACAAATATGGGACTAACTAGTTTGCTCTAGATTATACATCCTACAGGTGCATAAAGGTTCAACACAAACCAATAAAAGATTGAAGTTAGGGATTGTCGGGGACTTGTTCTCGAATGCTATGAATTAAGAACAAGGCAACACAAAAACAAGTTAATGGTTAATGCCCTTTGTCCTTCGAAGCATTATTTCCCTTAAGATATAACGATCTTCGGACAAAGGTCATGAAGGACATACCTTCATCATCATAGTATACATTAATGGAAGAAGAAGCATATGAAACATGAGAAATCATATGACATTATTAATATATTTTTATTATATCATCATGGATGAATAAGAACAATATTGGATTACATTTGTACCTTGGACAGAAGGCAAAAAGTCCGAGTGTGACGCACAAGCGAATACCAATCAGCGTGAACAGTACGGGGGTACTGTTCACCTATTTATAGGCACGGGACGTAGCCCGGTCAAAATTACATTTATATCCTCTACAACTAGTTACAATCATGACACAAATTATCATGGGCCGATTGGTCTTTTCCTCTCTAAGTTGGTGCAGCCCTTCGTCTCAAGGCATGTCGCTATGCCGAAGCTCCCCGGATGGTAGCTTCGGCGTGTACCTTCGCGCTATGTTTGCTTCTGTGCTAATCTTCTGAAGGTGTTTATTCTTAAAGGACCTTCGGCGATGAAGCAGACCCCCAACAGTAGCCCCTTCGTAGTGCTAGATCGTTTTTCGTAATGAGCTTGATCCGTGAAAAATCTCCAAGGCTTTGGAATGCTGAAGGTCCGAAAAACACCATCCGTGAGCTCGTTGCCGAGAAACAATTAAAATATTCCGAGTGCAAGGTGGCCCACCATGCGGCGGATACGCACGGTCTGGCGATTCTCCTCCCAAGCATCAAGTGGTCCACCATTCAGCGGGTGCGGGTTACTATTCAGCGGGTGCAGGCAACTTGGCGATTCACCTTCCCACCTGCAGCACTATATAAACAGACGGGTAGGTGTGAAGTTACCACATCATTCATTGTCACTACACTGTTGTGCTGTTGAAAAATTTAACGATAGCCGAAGCTTTTTCACTGCATTCTCGAGCAAAGCATCATCTTGATTTAGCTTCGGCAAAAGAAAGAGCTTCTGCAAAACTGTAAAAATCATCGGCTTCGTAAAAACTTGTAAGAAATTCAACATCAGATGGCCAGAGTACGCTCAACTGCAAGGGTGACTCGTGAAGGAGAAGAGGCTGAAGCCACCGAGACAGCCCCGATCTCCAAAGTCATGAGGCAATCGGGATTGGTTGTGACGGAGGGAGGTATTGATGAAGGTGCACCTACTGCCGAGGCTGAATAGGCTGACATCGAAGAAGAAAATGTTGATGAGGAAGAGGAAGACTACAACACTCCGATCCCATCAAAACCTAGCCACTTGGACTTTGAAAAATCTACTTTGTCTGAGGCTGATGTACCCATGATGATAAAGCTGGGCTACTTCGGAGAAGCTGAGAAGAAACCTATTCGTTTTGCTAGAGAAGAAACCACTTCAGAGCCCAAAAATGATGAAGTAGTGGTTTTCAAGAGCTTTTTTAGAGCGGGATTGCGGGTTTCCTTGAATGAGATGATTGGGGAAGTTTTGGATAATTATGAAATCTATCTTCATCTGCTGACCCCTAATGCTATCGTTAGGTTCAGCGTCTTCATCTGGGCCCTTCGAAGCCAAGGAATGGACCCGAATGGCGAAGCTTTCTACCGAGTGCATGATCTACATTACCAAACGAAGGCCAGAGAAGACGGGCTACATGAGAATTTTGGCTGTTACAAATTCGCGTATCGCAAGGATACAAAGGCCCCGGTGCTCAGCTATCGCACCAAGTGGCCAACCGGTTGGAAAAGTGAATGGTTCTATATCAAGGCCGATGAGAAGAGGGAGAAGTTAAAGACGATAGTCCTGAGCCCACTGAGTTTAAGCTTCGGACTGACTAGGCCCTTGTGCCGCATGATGTCAGGGTCACCCTGCTAACAAGCTGTAGCAGAATTCAAGGTTGTGGCTGAACAGATCAGCACTAGAGATCTAGTGCAAGAATACCTAGCCAACAGGGTATTTCCGACGTTGAGTGAATGGAGTATGCCGAAGCTAAAGGGAACAAAGAAAAAGAATGAACTTGTTCGGTTGCTCTATCGCTTCAAGTTTGAGAAACAATTCAAAGAGCCTTGCCATGAGTGGCTGGAAATGATTGAGGCTATGTGCAACAAAATTTTGGGCAATTATACTAAAAAAGAAGATCAACTGATGAGTGCAGCCTTCGGTACCCGACCAAAATGAAGGTTGAATTGGGTAATGGATGCCTTAAACTTTGAATACCCTGACTATGAACGACTAAGCAAAGGTGCCAAAGGGCCAAAGAGAAAAAGGGTTGTCAGTGTTATGAGCAGATAGGATGCTAGGATGGTAAAAGAAGATGAAAAAACTTTGAAAAAGAGAAAATCCAGTCCTGAGCCGAAGGTGGCGACCTCGAAGAAGAAAAAAACTACAACTCTAGAGCCGAAGATGGCTGAGATAGAAGAGGGAGCTCCTTCGACACCTTCTGTTGCCGAAGTAGAAGAAATTTTAAAGGTAATGACCGAATCCTTACCTATCAAGCTGCTAAGTCCACTGGGGCCGCAACTGACGAAGCTTTTACATAAGAAGGACGAGCCTTCGGTAGCGAAGAAGGCGGTTGGGCCAAAAAAGCGAAGGATTGTTACTGTTATGCAAGCTATTGAGGAAACGCCACCGCCAGCCTCAGCATCAAAAATAACACCAGCTGCCGAAGTTACTGCTTCTGTCGAAGCTGCTACTGCCGAAGCTACCAACCTGGAGAGTACATTATCTAATATCAATAAAGTGCTCTTGGATTTGGCTGCGGAGGAGACTGCTGCTTCTGCAGAAGAAGTCCTGGCCACAGTGCCTGAAAAAGGGAAGGAAGTTGCCAAAGATATTTCGAAAGAAAAAGGCTTCAATTTTCAAAATATAATTGGTCAAGAATTATCCAAGGCTGAGAAAGAGGAGCTGCAGGAGTATGCTATATCCTATGGCTACCAGCCAGGAGCGATGCTCTTCGGCGGAATTAACGAAGAAGCCTTAGGATGTATTCAAAGATTATCGGCACTCTGTCGAAGAGTGTTGGTTTTCCGAAGCTTGAAGCTGACATCAGTCGCTACCGACGACAGCATATCGTCGACAGCTTATTCTATTCTAATTTTAAGGTAAAGTTTTTCCCTCAACTTTTTATTGTTTTGCGATGAAGGTGATTTCTGATGAAGGTTATTTTGCACAAAGTATGCTACTAAGTAAAGCCTTGAGGATGCAACAGGACCTCAAATATAAGAAAAATGAGGTTATAACTGAAGGCTTGGAAAGTAAAATCAAAGATCATGAAGCTTCTCTTGAAAAGAAAGATTTTGTTCTTCAAACAATGGAGGGTTCATTGGCAGAGGTCCAAGCCGAAATTGCCAGATTAAACAGTGAACTCCTCCTAAAGTCAGAAAGCTTCGAGCAAGAAAAGAAAATTTTTGATATGAAGCTTGCAACCGAAGTTGAAAAAAGTTTGAATTTGCAAAAATCCTTGAAGGAGCTTCAGGACAAATGCCTAAACTTTGGCAACCGGTGCATGCAACGGCTGAAACAGGTCTTCAACTCGGTGGGAGCCAGTTCTGAAAAATTTGAACCTTCGGTTGAAGACCTGTCAAGCACCTTCGAACATATTGAGCACGAAGTTGAGGCGCTTGACGAAGTTATAGCTGGGCATGGTGACTTCTGTGCCCTGTTAGCTTCTCGCGGCGTAGCTGTAGCTTTTATGAAGGCTGGTTGCACGCTTGGGAAGATCGTAAACAGGTCAAACTTCAGCCTATCACCAGCGGATTTAACTGACATCCCCAGCCTGGCTCGAAGCATTGGAAATAGATTCATAACTCAAATTTGGACGAAGGGTGGGCGGAACTTAGCTGGTGACGAAGCTCGAAGTCATCTTAAACCGGTATTAAACTTGTACCTATTGCTTACCTTCGCCTGACATTTTTATCTACCTTATACCGCTTTGTTATGTACAGGATGACAAAGCCAAAGGTCAATGATCCGAAGCTTGACGGATACTAATGAAGCTGCTGCAGAAAGCTCTAGAGAAATTTGAATTATCTTTGTAGAAAATATTGTAATTTAGGAATCAAACATTACACTTGTAAATTTGTCCATACCTTGTAATATATTTTTACCTTTCCATCCGTGTATGAATTGCTTTGATGTGGACGAAACTTGTATTTTTTGAGCCGAAGGCGAAAAACACCTTCCCTTCTTTTTGTACACAACGAAGCATATCTTTGCTTCTTTATACTCATCGAAGCTTTATCATCAGAGCCAAAGCATTTGTTTGTACTCTATGTTATGATGATGATGATCCTACAAATGTATAAATGAATGTGTATGAATGCAATGAATGATGTGATGTAATGTGCAAATGAATGTCCATACACACGCATACGAAGCCACACCCATACTCTGCATCCCCTCAGGAACGTCTTTTGAGTCTTAAGCTTGCATCCCCTTAGGAACGTCTTTTGAGCTTATTCACCTTCTATTTCGGTGGTATAAGTTCTGCATCCCCTTAGGAACGTCTTTTGAACTTCTTCGCCTTCTATTTCGGTGGTATAAGTTCTGCATCCCCTTAGGAACGACTTTTGAACTTCTTCGCCTTATATTTCGGCGGTATTTGGCTCTGCATTCCCTTAGGAACAACTTTTGAGTAGAAAACTTACACTGCGCTCCCTTAGGAACGACTTTTTGTAGCTTCATCGTGCTCTGCATCCCCTTGGGGACGACTTTTGAGCTTCTCCCTACTTTTTTTCTTTTTCTGCACTCGATGGTGCATGCTCAGATTTTACATTTTACATTCTTTTGGGGGATTTGGCTCTCATGGAGCTAAATAAAAAAGGAAAAATTACAAGCTATGGCCCCATTAAAAACATTTCTCCCCCTTTGGAAAGGAAAAGGGTGCCATAGAAAAAATGAAAAAAGATTACACATAATATCGCCGAAGCTCATCCGCATTCCAAGATCTAGGTATGTCGTTGCCGTTCATATCCTTCAATCTGTAAGAACCGGGCCTCGACGAATATACCACCAGAAAAGGTCCTTCCCACTTCAGCTGCAATTTGCCTACTGTGTCCGGATTGGCCATTCTCCGAAGCACCAAATGCCCTGGCGTAATATTTTTCAACCGGACTTTTCTGTCACGCCATTTTATTGTTTCGGCTTGATATTTATTGATGTTCTCCACAACCTGAAGTCTGGTCCCTTCTATAGTATCTTTTGCTACGTGGTAATCAGCTTCGTCTTCTGCCGAAGCTGCTGTTCTTATTGACCCTGCTTTAGCTTCTTCTGGGGTTATCACTTCGTCACCAAATAATAGTTTAAAAGGTGTAAAACTTGTTGATCTTGATATGGTTGTATTGTGGCTCCACACCACTTTAATCAACTCATTTGGCCACTTTCCTCTGGGCTGATTGAAGATTAGCTTCATTATTCCCGTCATTATAATGCCATTTGCTCTTTCGACCAGCCCGTTTGACTCCGGATGCCTAACTGATGCAAAATGAATCTTCATGCCGATTTGATCACAGAAATCCTTGAATGTTTCGGCATTAAACTGTGTTCCACTGTCCACAGTTATAGCCTTCGGCACACCGAAGCGATAAACAATATTTTGCCAGAAGAATTTCTGGACTGTAACCGAAGTTATTATAGCCAAAGGCTTCGCTTCAATCCACTTAGAAAAATATTCTACAACCACCACAACATATCTCAAATTACCTCGCGTTGGTGGAAGTGGGCCTAACAAATCCAGGCCCCATCTTTGCAACGGCCAAGTAGGTTGTATTAGCTGGGTGAGAGATGAAGGTTGTTTCTGGTCTCTTGCACATTTTTGACAATTTTCACATTTTTGAACTAGCTCTGCTGCATCTGAAGCTGCCTTCGGCCAGTAAAATCCTTGTCTAAACACTTTTCCCAGCAAGGGCCTAGACCCAATATGAGATCCACACAGACCTGCATGTATCTCCTTCATTAATTCAATACCTTCAGCTCTTGATAAACACTTGAGTAGTGGAGAACAGACTCCATGTTTATATAATTCCCCTTCTATTATCACATACGGTCTTGTCCTTGCTTCCATTCTCTTATTATAAGCTTCGTCATCCAAAAGACAATTACCTTGGAGGAAAGATATAATTTCAGCCCTCTAATCTTCACTATGTACTGGGGAAATTGCAAGCACTGCTCTCTCTCCATGAGTTCAACTGAAGGTGCCTTTATTGTTTCAAAAAATACTTTCGAAAGTAGAGAGAGCCCCTGTGCTGCTGACTTGGCTAGCAGATCTACATGCTCATTTTCTCCTCTTGAAATATTCTTGACAGAAAAACCTTCGAAAGAAGCCTCCAACCTTCGAACTGTATCCAGATATTTTTCAAGCTTCGGGTCTCTTGCCTTGCTACTTTTGTCTATATGGACAGAAATGACTTGAGAATCAGTTTTCAGGATGGTCCTTCTTATTCCCATTGCCCTTAACTTCTGAAGCCCCAACAGAAGTGCTTCGTATTCAGCAATATTGTTTGTGCAACTGAAGTCAAGCCTTGCTGCATAACATGTTTTGACTTTTGAAGGCGCAACTAGGACAGCAGCCGCTCCTGCACCGAAGGTTCCCCAAGAACCATCATAGAACACTGTCCAAGCTTCGGTGTCTTTGTTCATTTCTTCTTCCTGAGCCCCTGGCGTCCAGTCAGCGATGAAGTCTGCTAACGCCTGGGACTGAATTGAGGATCTATGCACATAGTCAATAGTGAATTCATTAAGCTCCGTAGCCCATTTTCCAATCCTTCCAGTAGCTTCTATGTTCCTCATTATGTCCTTCAGAGGCTGTGACGAAGGAACAATTATGTGATATGCTTGAAAATAATGCCGAAGCTTCCTGGAGGCCATTAACATAACATACAACACCTTCTCCAATTCTGTATAATTTTTCTTTGATAAACTTAAAACTTCAGAGACGAAGTACACTGGAGCCTGCTTTTTGACTTGGCCATCTAGCTTTTCCTGTACAAGCGCCGCACTCACTGTAGAGTGCGAAGTTGCCACATATAAGAGCAATGGAGCCCCTGGCGAAGGTGGAGTTAGTGTTGATAAATCAATCAAGTATTGCTTCAACTCTTCGAAGGCTTTTTGCTGAGCCGGGTCCCATTGAAAAACTTCGGCTGACTTCAGTATTTCAAGGAATGGCAAATTTCTTTCTGCTGATCTGGATATGAATCTGTATAATGGTGCTAGTCTACCTGCCAGTCGTTGAGCCCCTTTCTTTGTGCTTGGCGGTTCCATCCGAAGGATAGCTTCAATCTTGCTTGGTTTTGCTTCAATTCCCTTCGTTGATACTAAACAGCCAAGCAACTTGCCCTTCTTCACCCCAAAAACACACTTTTCTAAATTTAACTTCAGGCCAGCTTGCCTGAAATTGGCAAATGTCTCTTGCAAATCAGCAATGTGATTTTCTTGCTTCATGCTTTTCACTATGATATCATCAACTATCACACCCGGTTTTGGAAGGTAAACCGGATGCGAACCATGTACGTGCCAGGATCAGAACTCACGTACACAGCGATTACATAATTGGACATCATCACACAATGCTTGAATTAAATAGCGGAAAGGTACTTTATTACATCAAGATGTCCAAGACATCCACATAGTCTATTGCATAAACATAGTTCAACATAATTATCAAAGTGCGGAAATAAGAAACGTAGATGCTAAGCCTACACAGGCAGCTAACTAGGGGTTTGCCGCTAAGATAAACTAGAACTCATCGTATTCCTGGAACTCCTCGAAGTCATCCATGTTGCCAGCTTCACCTCCTGAGCACTGAGAACAGTGGGGACAACCTAGAGTGGGGTGGTTTGTAAAGCAAGGGTGAGTACACTTCAACGTACTCAGCAAATGTCCCGTTTGGCTAAAGTGGACTAGTTGTATGTGGAGTTAAGGTTAAGCAGTTGCTTTTAGTTGGTCAAGTTTTATTATTATAAGTAGAGCCAAATTTTAGTAATAACCCAGTTATTACCCAGAGGCACTCCCTCCAAGAGGAAAAACCAGAGATCAGAATTATAATCATCATTGCTAACCATCATCATAAAAGTAACCATTGTTCTTCTAATCGAAGAGGATCCCAAGGCTGCTCATAACCGTGAGCACGGCTGATATACCTGTTTTTAACACTCTACAGAGGTCGCACACTTTACCCACAAGCCATGATTCCCATTCTGCCCAGGGTTCTAGCCTCCCCATTGATCACTACCAAGGTGACCTAGCAGGGTCTCACTATGTAGCCTTTACAAAGATTTCCTAGAGGTCATAGCCGCCCGTTAGGTTTCTCCAGTTTGATAAACACGGTACATCTCCCCAAAGGAAGGGTGACTAACAAAACCAAATCAAAGAACCTCTGCAACCAACCTCGGCAGAGCAAGTACCGTGCACGGACCCCATTGACGGCCATACGGCGAAGCCAACTACTTCTCTGGTTCCTCTAATTAATCAGCTAAGGGCGTCCCATTCCACCCTCATTATTGCACTGTTATCCCGGGTTGTCACTCCCCAAATAGGTCCTTACAGAGAAGTACTCAGGAAATGTGACGGAACCTCCCAAGTAATTAGGCCCACCTACAGTTGTCCTTGTCCAACGGACATCAGACAACCCTGTAGGTGCCCCTGAACTACTTGACAAGTTTGGTATCCTTCCTTACCTCACCAGGAACGTCTCACCCATCTTGTAGACATTACAGAACATCAGAGATAAAGAAATGCGGAAGCGAATTACATAAACTTTACATTTATTTTAAAAGTAAGCTTGAGTTATATTATTACAGACCAGCCTAAAAGTGAGTGCATAGAAGTAATATTATACAAACCAGGGGAGGCACAAGACTCCTCCCGATAAGCTAAAAGCAAAAGATCCTAAACGGAGGACCGAGTCCTCCCGCACTTCAGTCTTGATTTTCTTCTTTCGGAACCACCTTGGCACAGAAGTAGCAAAAGTCTGCTACTTCCTCACCTAAAAACAACAAAGGGATAAACCCTGAGTATGGAATACTCAGCAAGTCTTACCCGACTAAGGAAAAGACTCTCAAGGGTATGCTGGATAAATAGGAGTCAAGGAGAGGCTTTAGCAAAAAAAAATCAACTTATACTTTTGCAGAAGTAGCTTACTAAAGTGAGTCCTTACTTTCAATCTTTTAACGCCATGTTAAGTATTAATAGACTCCATTTGCATCTAGTCTAATTTCACATCACATCAAGATAACATCATTCTTATCCATCGTGTTCACATCCTGACTCTAGGTTGCAGGGAAGTGACCAAGTCTTCATAACCGCGAAGGTACGGCGATCCGAATCGATTATACTCAGCTGAGGATCTCCAATCACACGACATATGTAGCACTTAACCCTTGCATATGTCAACCCGCCACCGGGGTTCTTAAGACCGGATCAGGTTCACGTAGACCGAGAGCACAGATACACCACCGTCCAGCCTCTTGCCACGGAGGGTACACGCTACTCTCGCCACCGCTCCACGCCCATCTCGTGTTGTCTTATTCCGGCCTTAGTCTGCCCGAGGCAAGGCTTACCCATGACGAGGCATGTGACCAGTTAAAGGGTCCTCGGTCAGCACGCCTACATACGCGTTAATCCTTAACCAACCTGGGTAGAACATCACCTGTTCCTACCCCAAGTTTCCATTTAAGTATTTCCACCCTTAGGAATGTGTCTGTTCCTTAGGATGAAAGAGCATCACGGGGAGCTTTGCAGTAAGATCCCACTATTGCTCCAAATGAAAATATTCTTGCAGGTAGAAGCTATCCTCTCCATGGTTAAATTGAGGACAACTTCTCTCCACAAGATCTAAGCAAGGCTAAGCATTTTTGTAAATCATAATTTTAATACTTCACAGAAGTATCTATAAAGGTATGGATATCAAGGAAAGCAATGCATCAAAGGGTTTCAAGTAACTCCTATGAACTTAATGCACATTTCACTAGACTTAAGTGTGCGAAAAGTATTTAAAAACTCAAGGAAAGGGGTTGCATGCACCGGGGCTTGCCTTCGTTTGCAGGTGATTCAGGCTCGGATCCACAAATGTCGAAGTAGAAACTATTCCCGGCCTGATTGTCCAAAGGTGGTTGCACTTGCTCTTCAGTCACTTCTACCTCTTCTTCTCGTTCTAATCATAACCATACGTATGTATAAGAATGGATGTCATGGGATGCTCATGAGGATGCAAAGACAACATAAACTTATTATTTATGTCTTGAATACAACTTGCCTTCACGGAGTTCCGGGAACTTAGGGTTTCCGGAGTCGGTAAAGGAGTTCATAGGGTAGGGGGGGTGGTTTTGGGTTTAGTGATCAATCAAGGTTCAAATCAAACCAAACTCTACCCATGGCTTCTAAATAATGTGAAAAGCTCACATAAAAAGTTTGGGAAATTTTGGACTTATTATTTATTTTCTAAAAATCCAGAATCAATGGTTTAGGCTATTTTAAATACCCTAAAATTCCCTATTTATCCTAAAAATCATGAAACTATTTTTATTAAATTCTAGGGAAAATAAGGAACCTAGGAAAATTGGCCTCATAATTTTATCATTTTTCTATAATTTTCTACAAATTTCTAAAGTTCCACTGAAAAAGAAAAGGAAAAACTCAAAACAGTACTGGGCCGAATTCAGCCCAGCGGCCCAGTTCCAGGGAAGACAGCGCGCTCGCGCCCGCGCCCGCGAGGCGACTTTGCAGCAAGGTCCTCGGCTTAACGGCTAAACCGAAATAGGTCCATTCACTATAGTGCTAAGTCACTGACAGATTGCAGATAAACCCCTGTACTTTTCTCTATTCTTTGTTTCAAGTCCACGACGGCGACCGCGCGGGGAACGAACTCCGGCGAGGTTATACTGGCGGATTTACATTATGATCAGTGCCTTCGAGCTACATACACCAGATTGAACCTCCACTGATCATTTCCCCCAAGTTAATTTCAAGATTGACGAGCTAATTGGGTCTGGCCACGGTAACCGTGCGGATGAATTCAAGAACTACGCGTTCCCGGCGATGGGTGGTCACACAGTTCAAATTGATGACTTGGTAAGCATCACGAAGCTATGCAAGTGCTTAAACAAGAAAGCAGGGGACGGGGGCTGACCGGAGAGGGGCTGGCCGCGGTGAGGTGTTCTTGCGGGGTGTTCGACCCGATTTGGGGGAAGTCCCAAATTCGCGTTCTCAGGTGAACGATTGAGGACGATATTCGGTGGCTGGGTGGGTGATTAGGTTACGCAGCTAGGGGAGGGCTCAATTTATAGGAGGCTTAGACGGTGGCCGTGAATTTTGCGGAAGACGCGCGGCGGCCGGAGGGAAGGAAGAACACTGGCGCAAGTAAATTCGTGGCAAACGGCGTGGCATCCTCCCCGGCGACGATGGGACAGCATTAAGGTGTCACGGTGGTGCGGTGGAAAGGCTAAGCCACGCGGCACATGGCCGGGAGGCGGCGGTCACCGGCGAGGTAATCCGCGCAAGCCGCAAAGCAGTAGAGGAAGACGGCGGTGAGTCACCGGAGTGACGTCCAGCGCATGGGCGGTGAAGATCTTTTGACGCCGCGAAGTTATCCATACACCCGAGCGCGAATCGTGACGCCGGCGACGTGAATCATGGTGGAAGGCCACCGGCGGTGGTTTGCTGGCGACCTTATCAGCTCGGGGTACTGTACCATGGCAAGCCTTATGCAGAGCACCTCACCGAGCGAGTTGAGAGCCATTTTTCTCTCAATTTTCCATAGTGACACAGGTTAAGCTCTGCAGCAAACTTGTAGAGTATGGTACCCACTACAAACTTGCTATGGCAATCATAGGTATATTTACACAGGATCATGCTCAAAACCCAGCTTGAAGTCGAGGCCAGTTCACTGCTAGTCTGAAAATTCAGACATAACAGCCTGACAGCCCAACTTTAGGCTTGGTTTTCTCCAAATTCTTCTTAACAACTAAGCTTACAACCTTAAGCAAAGTTGTTCTCCTATAATTGGTCTTCAACTTTGATGTGGTGACCTAGGGCAAAAACCCTATGCTTTGTAAATTACAAAACCCCAAAGTTGAGCCCATTCACTGATTTTCAGACTTAGAACAAAACTCAAATGAGGTCCATTTTGCACTTAAGTCCAAATCTCAGGGTTTGGCTTGTAAATTCACATATTTGTGAACCAAATGACTTTATATGTCAAAACATAGTAGTTTTTACACTTTAGTCCAAAGGTTCATCATTTTTGCACATAAGCCCCTAGGGTTTAGTGTTAGGGTTTTCCAGGGTTCCAATTAGGGTTTCTGGTATCTCAGGGGTATAAAAGTGATTCAAGCTTATTCTTAGGGTCATTTTATGACTTTTACCCTAAAGTACTTAGGTTTTCTTAACTTGGGTTAAGTTTTACCCCTTTAACTACTATTTAGGGTTAAGTCCATTAACCAGGGTTCCATTTGCAAAAACAGTAAAACAATACAACTTGTTTGAAATTTTTGCCTAGTGAATGCACTCTAGGTGTGTCAAACATATGCAATGCCAATGCTTATGATGCCATGCTCAAGTTTTAGTTACAGTAACACCAGGGGTGTTACATCCTTCCCCCCATAAAAGAATCTCGTCCCGAGATTAAAAGTCCTAGGGTAAGTAATGGTAAAGGAAACGCATCACATTTTTATTTCCTTATTTTTGGTACAAGACAGGGGTGATGTGGGGGTTACTTCTTTATTACAACAGCTATACAGGCTTTACAATTTACATGAGGCTAAAAAGCCTGGGAAATTCTTATCTAAGAAATCTTGGGTTTCCCATGTAGCTTCATCTTCCAAATGCTGGTTCCACTGTATCTTGTAGAATTTGAGAGTCTTTCTTCGGGTGACCCTGTCCTTTTGATCCAGAACTCGAATAGGATGTTCTGAGTAGGTTAAATCTGGTTCCAGGACAACATCAGTTATTTCAACGGTTCGATCAGGAACCCGAAGACACTTCTTCAGTTGTGACACGTGGAACACATTATGCACAGCAGACAAGGTTTCGGGGAGTTGGAGTCGATACGCCACTGGCCCATATCTTTCCAGAATAAGAAAAGGACCAATATATCGTGGTGCAAGTTTTCCTTTAACTCCAAAACGTGATACGCCCTTCATTGGTGAAACCTTTAAGTAGACATAATCGTCTACCAGAAAGCATAAGGGTTGCCGTCGTCGGTCTGCATAACTCTTTTGTCGAGCCTGAGCTTTCTTCATATTATGGATAATTCTCTGAACCTTTTCTTCGACCTCTTTCACCATATCAGGTCTAAAGAAGTATCTTTCTCCAGGTTCTGACCAATTTAGCGGAGTTCGACACCGTCGTCCATATAAAGCTTCAAAAGGTGCCATCTTGATACTTTCTTGATAACTGTTATTATATGAAAACTCTGCTAGGGGCAAACATTCATCCCATTTTGGTGAGAAATCCAGGACACATGCCCGCAGCATATCTTCAAGTATTTGGTTCACCCTCTCAGTCTGCCCACTGGTTTGAGGATGATAAGCCGAACTGTGGAGTAATTTAGTACCCAAGGAGTTGTGAAGTGCTTCCCAAAACTTGGCTACAAATTGAGGTCCACGATCCGACACAATGGTCTTCGGAACACCATGCAGACTGAGAATACGGGCAATGTATAATGCTGCATAAGTGGCTACTGTATATTTGGTCCTGACGGGTAAGAAGTGGGCAATCTTTGTGAGTCGATCAACTATAACCCAAATAGAATCATACCCATTGGCCGTCCTGGGCAGTCCCACAATAAAGTCCATACTGATGTCTTCCCATTTCCATGTTGGGATTGGCAAAGATTGCAATGGACCAGCAGTTTTCATGTGTATGGCCTTGACACGTCTGCAGGTGTCACACTTAGCCACATAGCGTGCAATTTCAATCTTCATCTTTGTCCACCAGTAATGTTGCTTTAAGTCTTGATACATCTTAGTGCTTCCGGGATGAATAGAATAACGACTAAGATGTGCTTCATCCAGAATTTGCTGGCGGAGCTCTTCGTTCTTTGGCACAACTATGCGGTTTTTAAACCATATCACACCTTGGTCGTCTTCTTTGAAACACTTGGCTGTTCCAGCCCTTATCTTTTCTCGTATGTGCTTCATACCCAGATTATCTTTTTGAGCATCAATTATTCTTTGCAAAATGATTGACTCAAGCCTTAACTGATTTAGAGTCCCTTGTTGAATGATCCCCAGGTTTAGCTTTTCCATTTCCTGACACAAAGTGTTCTCGGAAGTCTTCGCCATAAGACAGTGGCAGGCAACCTTACGGCTCAGTGCATCTGCCACCACATTGGCCTTGCCCGGGTGATAATGGATCTCCAGTTCGTAGTCTTTAATGAGCTCAAGCCATCGTCTTTGCCTCATATTTAACTCTGACTGGGTGAAGATGTACTTCAAACTTTTATGATCTGTATATATGTGACAGATATTACCCAGCAGATAGTGACGCCAAATCTTTAGGGCATGAACCACAGCAGCTAGCTCCAGGTCATGAGTTGGATAGTGCTCCTCATGTCGGCGCAACTGCCTTGAAGCATACGCAATCACTCGGCCCTCTTGCATCAGTACACAGCCGAGCCCACTGCCCGATGCATCACAATATACGTCAAAAGGTTTAGTGATGTCCGGTTGAGCCAAAACCGGAGCAGTGGTCAATAGTGTCTTCAGTTGCTCGAAGGCTTCATTGCACTTAGAAGACCAATTGAACTTAGTGTCATTCTTCAATAAACTTGTGATTGGCTTCACAAGCTTAGAAAAATCTGGTATGAATCTGCGGTAATACCCAGCTAGTCCAAGAAAACTCCGGACTTGGTGAACAGTTGTTGGGGGTTTCCACTCCAGAATATCTTTGACCTTGCTAGGATCTACCGCAATTCCTTTAGCTGATAATACGTGCCCCAAAAATTGAATTTCTTCCAGCCAGAACGCGCACTTGCTGAACTTGGCATATAGCTGGTGTTCCCTTAGGCGCGTCAATACAATCCGTAAATGCTGAGCATGGTCTTCTTCATTCTTGGAATATATCAAGATATCATCAATGAAGACTACCACGAATTTGTCCAATTCAGGCATGAATACCGAGTTCATTAGATAAGTGAAATGGGCAGGAGCATTTGTGAGCCCGAAAGACATCACCAAGTATTCAAACAATCCATACCGCATAGTAAACGCGGTCTTCGGTATATCCTCGGGCCGAATACGGATCTGATGATAGCCCGACCTGAGATCAATTTTAGAAAATACCCTCGCCCCAGTTAGTTGATCAAATAAGATGTCGATTCTTGGAAGAGGGTACTTATTCTTGATGGTGACCTCATTCAGGGGCCGATAGTCCACACACATGCGCAAGGTTTGATCCTTCTTCTTCACAAAGATGGCGGGACAACCCCACGGGGACGAGCTTGGCCGGATAAATCCCTTATTCAGCAGGTCTTGTAATTGAATCTTCAGTTCCGCCAATTCATTTGGGGGCATACGGTACGATCTGCGGGAAATCGGAGCCGTACCGGGCTTTAGCTCAATCACAAATTCTACATCTCTTTCAGGGGGTAGTCCAGGCAAATCTTCCGGAAATACATCTGGAAACTCACATACTACCGGAATGTTCTTGATCTCCGGTACAATGGCTTCATAGACTCTACCAGAAGCTTTGGCTAGATTGGTTGCGGGGAGAGTCAAAAGAATCTCTTCTTGGTTATAGCTCAACCTGACGGTTCTGAGTTCAGTGTTGAGGATTGCCTTATATTGGGTTAGCCAATTCATTCCCAAAATTACATCTATATCCTGGCCCTTCAGAACAATCATGTTAGCAGGAAAGTTCCGTCCGGCCATTGTTACTGGCACTCCATAGGCCACTTCTTTAGTATAAATGTGTCCCCCAGGTGAATGAATTTTAAATCCCTCCTTTGATTCATGGTATGCAATATGATGTTGTTCCACAAACTTCTTGCTAATAAATGTATGTGAAGCACCAGAATCAAAAAGAATTATTGCAGGGTGACTGGCCACAGGGAACGTACCCATCATCACCGGCTCTCCCTCCGGTGTGGTAGCCACTTGCGTATAATATACTCGCCCCGTTTTCTTGGTATTCTTGCCCGAAGTACTTCCCTTGCCTGGAGCTGAATTTCCCGATCCTTGCGAAGCATTAGATTGATTTTGCCTAGGATATGGGCAATCCTTGATGAAGTGTCCCGACTTGCCGCAATTAAAGCACCCAGTTGAAGAACTAGGCAAGGCAGGAAATCGAGTGCCTGGGGCACCCGACTGTTTTGGGGTAGTGGGGGCATTGTTGGGGCGGATAATAATAGGCTGCTTGAAGGGAAATGAAGGTGGACGAGAAAAAGGGCGATTTTGGTTTGAGGGTCGAATCACAAACCGTGGTTTCTTTGCCTGGCCCTGATTAGGCCGCTCACCACCGAATCCCTTAGTCTTTCCAGAATTTGCATATTTGGCCTCCACAGATAAGGCTGTGCTGACAGCCTTCCCATAAGTAAGATCAATACATGCAGCCATTTTTCGCTGCATCCGGTCGTTCAGTCCTCTCATAAAACAATTCTTCTTTTTCAAATCTGTATTCACCTGATCAATTGCGTACTGTGACAGGTGATTGAACTTGTTGAGGTATTGAGTGACGGTATCTCCGCCTTGCTTCAGTTTCATAAACTCTTCTTGTTTCATGTGTAGCACTCCCTCAGGAATGTAATGCTCACGGAATGCTGCTTTGAACTCGTTCCATGTAATTTGATGGTTGTCCGGCTGGATGGCCACAAAGTTCCCCCACCAAGTACTGGCAGGTCCTCGGAGTTGCTGTGCTGCAAATAGTGGCTTCTGTACTTCCGAACAGCGTAGAAGGCCAAACTTCTGCTCTATGACCCGTATCCATTCGTCGGCCTCGAGCGGGTCTTCTGCTTTGATGAAGAGAGGCGGACGAGTCTCAGAGAAATCTAGATAAGTGGTCTCACGGGGACCTTGTTGGAATCCTCTTCCTGCTTGTTGTTGAAGCTGTTGCTGACCCGCCATCTCCCTCAGGAAGCGGGTGTTGTCGGCTGTGGCGTTCACCAAGGCAGCAATTGCCTCGGCAAGCGTGGGTGGAACGGGAGGCGGATTCGGGGTAACGTCCCGACCCCCGGATGTTCCGGCTGCATCCTGTGCACGAGTCCTGGTCGGCATCTGAGGCAAAAACATTTGAATAAACATAATATGCCCAAGGAAACCTTCCGTTTTACATTACTATGAAGAGTAATGATACAGACTCAATCTTACATAACAGGATACAATACCCATTATACAAGAGTTCAACCTATTAACAGGATACAATACCCATTATATAACAATACACCCTACAAAACCCTACAATACCCTACTCTACTTCTATTACACCCTTATTCCTGCTTGCCATCAGTCTTGGCGGCTTCATCGTCAGGTGTGGGAGTCCAGACATCTACCAACCTCAAGGAAGGAGGAGGCTCAAAAAGGTCTAACTCCCCACCCAGCGCACGTCCCGCAACGTGAGATGGTCCAGCTTCTGCCTCAGCAGGTGCTGCAGGCTCACTTGGGTGTAGTTGTGAGTATAATATATGGACTTCCTCGTGCAAAGTGTTGCAGTAAACCTGCAGGTTATCAACAGTCGAGCTAAGTTCTTTAACTCGGGCCTGAGCCCTTGCTTCCTTAGCACACATTAGCAAACGAGACTGCACGGCCCAGTCAAGAGCTAAGTCTCGATCAGCGAGTTGATCCTGCAGATGTCGGATGTCCCTTCGTAGTTCGTTGATTCTATCACCGTCAGCGACCCAAGCATCAGTCCTATGTTGAAGTGCTGCTTGAAGTCGACTCACACGAGCTTCAAGGTCTCCGATCGGGTCGTTGCTTCCACTGCTGCTACTTTCATGTCGGGGAGCCAATTGATGCCGAGGCACCCCAATTGGTCCCGTGGACTTGCGTGCCGTTAGCCTGGTACGTGGCGGCATCTTTTCTAAGGGGAAAATGTTATTAGTATGATTCTTAGCATGATGCATGTATAATTACAGAATCAACCTTAGTCGATTCAACCTTCTATACGTTGCACTCTTCCTATCTAGTCTTTAAGATAGACTTCTTCAGAATACTTAGGTAAGAAGAGAAAAGAATTTTTAGGTAAGACTCTTAAAAATCCTTTTGAAGATGCTTCATAATATCTGCCAAGAAGGGCTACGCTCCGATACTAGCTGTGACGGAACCTCCCAAGTAATTAGGCCCACCTACAGTTGTCCTTGTCCAACGGACATCAGACAACCCTGTAGGTGCCCCTGAACTACTTGACAAGTTTGGTATCCTTCCTTACCTCACCAGGAACGTCTCACCCATCTTGTAGACATTACAGAACATCGGAGATAAAGAAATGCGGAAGCGAATTACATAAACTTTACATTTATTTTAAAAGTAAGCTTGAGTTATATTATTACAGACCAGCCTAAAAGTGAGTGCATAGAAGTAATATTATACAAACCAGGGGAGGCACAAGACTCCTCCCGATAAGCTAAAAGCAAAAGATCCTAAACGGAGGACCGAGTCCTCCCGCACTTCAGTCTTGATTTTCTTCTTTCGGAACCACCTTGGCACAGAAGTAGCAAAAGTCTGCTACTTCCTCACCTAAAAACAACAAAGGGATAAACCCTGAGTATGGAATACTCAGCAAGTCTTACCCGACTAAGGAAAAGACTCTCAAGGGTATGCTGGATAAATAGGAGTCAAGGAGAGGCTTTAGCAAAAAAAAATCAACTTATACTTTTGCAGAAGTAGCTTACTAAAGTGAGTCCTTACTTTCAATCTTTTAACGCCATGTTAAGTATTAATAGACTCCATTTGCATCTAGTCTAATTTCACATCACATCAAGATAACATCATTCTTATCCATCGTGTTCACATCCTGACTCTAGGTTGCAGGGAAGTGACCAAGTCTTCATAACCGCGAAGGTACGGCGATCCGAATCGATTATACTCAGCTGAGGATCTCCAATCACACGACATATGTAGCACTTAACCCTTGCATATGTCAACCCGCCACCGGGGTTCTTAAGACCGGATCAGGTTCACGTAGACCGAGAGCACAGATACACCACCGTCCAGCCTCTTGCCACGGAGGGTACACGCTACTCTCGCCACCGCTCCACGCCCATCTCGTGTTGTCTTATTCCGGCCTTAGTCTGCCCGAGGCAAGGCTTACCCATGACGAGGCATGTGACCAGTTAAAGGGTCCTCGGTCAGCACGCCTACATACGCGTTAATCCTTAACCAACCTGGGTAGAACATCACCTGTTCCTACCCCAAGTTTCCATTTAAGTATTTCCACCCTTAGGAATGTGTCTGTTCCTTAGGATGAAAGAGCATCACGGGGAGCTTTGCAGTAAGATCCCACTATTGCTCCAAATGAAAATATTCTTGCAGGTAGAAGCTATCCTCTCCATGGTTAAATTGAGGACAACTTCTCTCCACAAGATCTAAGCAAGGCTAAGCATTTTTGTAAATCATAATTTTAATACTTCACAGAAGTATCTATAAAGGTATGGATATCAAGGAAAGCAATGCATCAAAGGGTTTCAAGTAACTCCTATGAACTTAATGCACATTTCACTAGACTTAAGTGTGCGAAAAGTATTTAAAAACTCAAGGAAAGGGGTTGCATGCACCGGGGCTTGCCTTCGTTTGCAGGTGATTCAGGCTCGGATCCACAAATGTCGAAGTAGAAACTATTCCCGGCCTGATTGTCCAAAGGTGGTTGCACTTGCTCTTCAGTCACTTCTACCTCTTCTTCTCGTTCTAATCATAACCATACGTATGTATAAGAATGGATGTCATGGGATGCTCATGAGGATGCAAAGACAACATAAACTTATTATTTATGTCTTGAATACAACTTGCCTTCACGGAGTTCCGGGAACTTAGGGTTTCCGGAGTCGGTAAAGGAGTTCATAGGGCAGGGGGGTGGTTTTGGGTTTAGTGATCAATCAAGGTTCAAATCAAACCAAACTCTACCCATGGCTTCTAAATAATGTGAAAAGCTCACATAAAAAGTTTGGGAAATTTTGGACTTATTATTTATTTTCTAAAAATCCAGAATCAATGGTTTAGGCTATTTTAAATACCCTAAAATTCCCTATTTATCCTAAAAATCATGAAACTATTTTTATTAAATTCTAGGGAAAATAAGGAACCTAGGAAAATTGGCCTCATAATTTTATCATTTTTCTATAATTTTCTACAAATTTCTAAAGTTCCACTGAAAAAGAAAAGGAAAAACTCAAAACAGTACTGGGCCGAATTCAGCCCAGCGGCCCAGTTCCAGGGAAGACAGCGCGCTCGCGCCCGCGCCCGCGAGGCGACTTTGCAGCAAGGTCCTCGGCTTAACGGCTAAACCGAAATAGGTCCATTCACTATAGTGCTAAGTCACTGACAGATTGCAGATAAACCCATGTACTTTTCTCTATTCTTTGTTTCAAGTCCGCGACGGCGACCGCGCGGGGAACGAACTCCGGCGAGGTTATACTGGCGGATTTACATTATGATCAGTGCCTTCGAGCTACATACACCAGATTGAACCTCCACTGATCATTTCCCCCAAGTTAATTTCAAGATTGACGAGCTAATTGGGTCTGGCCACGGTAACCGTGCGGATGAATTCAAGAACTACGCGTTCCCGGCGATGGGTGGTCACACAGTTCAAATTGATGACTTGGTAAGCATCACGAAGCTATGCAAGTGCTTAAACAAGAAAGCAGGGGACGGGGGCTGACCGGAGAGGGGCTGGCCGCGGTGAGGTGTTCTTGCGGGGTGTTCGACCCGATTTGGGGGAAGTCCCAAATTCGCGTTCTCAGGTGAACGATTGAGGACGATATTCGGTGGCTGGGTGGGTGATTAGGTTACGCAGCTAGGGGAGGGCTCAATTTATAGGAGGCTTAGACGGTGGCCGTGAATTTTGCGGAAGACGCGCGGCGGCCGGAGGGAAGGAAGAACACTGGCGCAAGTAAATTCGTGGCAAACGGCGTGGCATCCTCCCCGGCGACGATGGGACAGCATTAAGGTGTCACGGTGGTGCGGTGGAAAGGCTAAGCCACGCGGCACATGGCCGGGAGGCGGCGGTCACCGGCGAGGTAATCCGCGCAAGCCGCAAAGCAGTAGAGGAAGACGGCGGTGAGTCACCGGAGTGACGTCCAGCGCATGGGCGGTGAAGATCTTTTGACGCCGCGAAGTTATCCATACACCCGAGCGCGAATCGTGACGCCGGCGACGTGAATCACGGTGGAAGGCCACCGGCGGTGGTTTGCTGGCGACCTTATCAGCTCGGGGTACTGTACCATGGCAAGCCTTATGCAGAGCACCTGACCGAGCGAGTTGAGAGCCATTTTTCTCTCAATTTTCCATAGTGACACAGGTTAAGCTCTGCAGCAAACTTGTAGAGTATGGTACCCACTACAAACTTGCTATGGCAATCATAGGTATATTTACACAGGATCATGCTCAAAACCCAGCTTGAAGTCGAGGCCAGTTCACTGCTAGTCTGAAAATTCAGACATAACAGCCTGACAGCCCAACTTTAGGCTTGGTTTTCTCCAAATTCTTCTTAACAACTAAGCTTACAACCTTAAGCAAAGTTGTTCTCCTATAATTGGTCTTCAACTTTGATGTGGTGACCTAGGGCAAAAACCCTATGCTTTGTAAATTACAAAACCCCAAAGTTGAGCCCATTCACTGATTTTCAGACTTAGAACAAAACTCAAATGAGGTCCATTTTGCACTTAAGTCCAAATCTCAGGGTTTGGCTTGTAAATTCACATATTTGTGAACCAAATGACTTTATATGTCAAAACATAGTAGTTTTTACACTTTAGTCCAAAGGTTCATCATTTTTGCACATAAGCCCCTAGGGTTTAGTGTTAGGGTTTTCCAGGGTTCCAATTAGGGTTTCTGGTATCTCAGGGGTATAAAAGTGATTCAAGCTTATTCTTAGGGTCATTTTATGACTTTTACCCTAAAGTACTTAGGTTTTCTTAACTTGGGTTAAGTTTTACCCCTTTAACTACTATTTAGGGTTAAGTCCATTAACCAGGGTTCCATTTGCAAAAACAGTAAAACAATACAACTTGTTTGAAATTTTTGCCTAGTGAATGCACTCTAGGTGTGTCAAACATATGCAATGCCAATGCTTATGATGCCATGCTCAAGTTTTAGTTACAGTAACACCAGGGGTGTTACAGGAAAGAGCCTGAGCCCCCTAAAATAATCACAAGGACCCCATCGGGATAACATCATCGTATCATAAAAGATCACATCATGTTCATGGATTAAGTTTAAGCAATAGCATAAGCTAACCATGATTAACCCAAAAAGGTAAACAAGAGTAAGGGAAATACAAACTAGTCAATCCTTAGGTTTTCAATAAAGTAATGCAGGACAGTGAATTATAAAGTAAAGTAGGACATGATAGGTCTAAGGACACTTGCCTTCACAAGGTTGTTGCTCAGAGGGATCTTCGGCAACACACTCAGGAACCACGAGCTGCTTGTTGTCTAAGTAAAGCGAGCATACATTCAATACATTTGGAAGGTAAAAATGAACATCACATCACACATGTACAAATATTGGCACACAACTCAAGAAGGTACAGTATTAAGTAAAGAGGAATGAGATCAAGTTATAAAAATGGACTAATCCTAATTGGGGAATTGATTACTCTCTAAATGTTAGGAACATAGCTCAAAGAAGTTAAGTAGTGATTAAAACAAATGAAAGCTAGAATTATAAGATAAACTACTCTCATTTAGAAATTTGATTATCTTTTAAGTATTATCCATAATTACATTCCTAATTCTATTTATCACATTAGGATCTAAAGGTTAAACTAGAAATGAATCCATGAAATGCATTACACTAATCTCACAACTTTTAAATATATTTTAAATCCTAGGATTCCCCTTTTATTTATTTCAATAAATAAATCAACATATACTTTAATTCTATATTGTGAGTGTAAAAATTAAAGTATACAGATTACATTGATCATATTTTATTTGAATAGAGAATAATCTTGTGAACCTTTTGCAATTTGAACCACTAAATTTGGAGTTCATATGAAAAAGATATGAAATAAACAAGTTTTGAGGTTAGAAATATGAAATTAGGGCTAAATCTATGATTAAATAAAAGTCCAGGGGTCTAATTAAAACAAACCAGTGACCTACGCGCTAAAACAGAGGATGACGGGTTGATTTCCTAAAACTAGGGAGTTTCTTAAACAAAACAGCCACGCGAAGGGGTATCGGGTGAATCTAACCGCTAGATCAGAAACCGACGGCCAAGATTAGATCTGCGGCCGAGGGCGCGCGCGCGGGCGGGCGAGTGCTGACAAGCGGGACAGGGGGTGTCAGCGACAGATGGGGAGAGCGCACTGACCGAGCGGGGCCAGCGCCAGAGGGGAACAGACGGCTACAAGGGTCCGAGGAGGTCCGAGGCGTTCAATCAAGATCAGACGGAGGGGGTTCCGAGGGGGTCCGAGTCGTTCGATCAAGATTAGACGAGGGAAAATCAGATCGGGAAGGATGAGCGGCTGCGGGTGGCGCTAACAGGTGGGTCAGGGCATCAAGCGCGCGTGCATGAAGCGGTATCCCGTGGTCTGGGCCGTTCGATCTGAATCGGACAGAAGGGATCAGACCGGGGAAACAGATGGTTGCGGGCGGAACCGCTCCTCTCCACGGCGGTGAGGTCGCTGGAGTTGAGGCAGGCGCGAGCTAGGGTGGCTCCAGGGTCGCTGGAGTTGGGCAGAGAGGAAGAGGACGCCACGACGAACTCAATGGCGGGGAAGAGGCCATGAATCCACGGGCAGAGAGGGGAGAACAGCAGCGAGAAGTCTTGGGCAGGCCGGAGAAACTCCGGTGAGCGATTCCGGCCACGGGGAAGGGACTTAATGCGTGCTAAGGCCTTGGCTAACTTCAGCAGATGCAGGGGTGACACAAGGAACTACTCCGGTAAACTAGACCGAGCTAAATCGGCCGGCCACCGCGCGAGCACGACGGACCGCCGCGATCGTGCACCGACGAAGGTGAAATTGGACGAACACAGGGCGCAATAAGGGAAATTGGGCACGGGGATGGGTGTCTCACCTCGAGGCAGAGCTCGTGGAGGCTTGGGGTGGTCTCCGGCGAGCTGGTTGGCCGGAAACGCGGGCGCGGGTCTCCGGCGATGTCCAGCGGCAAGGGCAGAGCGCGAGAGAGGGTGAGGGTGTGCGAAATGAGGCGAGGGGCGAGTGCGGGGCAATGGTGGGGCTCTAAAAAGGGAGCTGGGCGCGTGGGCAGGCGTCGTGGCCGAGAAACCCGGCGACGTGCGAGAGTGCGCACGCGCCGGTCCATGGCGAGCGCGAAGAAGGCGGAACTGACAAGACAGGCCCACGGCGCAGAGAGAGAAAAGGGGACGTGCGGGACAATGGCTCGGCGGCTGGCGAACCAGGCCCATGAGACAGAGAGAGAGAGGGAGCGCACGGGTGAAGAAAACTAGCGCCGACAGGTTGGCCCCACTGGGCAGCGAGCGAGAGAGGGAGGGCACGCGCGAGAGAGGACTACCACTGATAGGCGGGGTCCGCCCGTCAGGCGGCACGAACACGCGACCTGGCTGGGCTTAGTGGGCCGACTGGGCTGCTTTCTCCTTTTCTTTTTCTCTAGATTTTCTAATTCCTTTTCTATTTTTTTCTATAGGGTTTTCAAATCCAAATTCAAACTAGGTTTCAAATTCAAATAAATTCAAACTTGTGCAAGACTTCAAAGAATATTTTAAACTCAGCATGATGCAACATGTCCTGGCTCATAAGGTTTTGGTAAAAATAAATAATTAACCCCTACTAGTTTAAGCTATTTCTAATCAAAAGAAAAAAAAGAAATAATCTAGAGAGAGAGAAAGCCTAGAGTGAGAAAAGGAAGAGTAACACATGATTTTGGGTGATAATTAGAAAGAAATTTTATACCCCCAAAATTAGGGTGTTACAGACCTATCCCCCTTAAAAGATTCTCGCCCTCGAGATTCAGGGCTGGCTAGCAAAGAGCTCAGGGTACTTGGCTTTCAATTCATCCTCTCTTTCCCAGGTTGCTTCTTCTTCTGAGTGATGGCCCCATCTGACTTTGCACATCTTGATGGTACTTCTCCGAGTGACCCGATCTGCTGTCTCCAGAATTTGGGTTGGCTTCTCAATATAAGTCAGATCTTCTTGAACTTCAAGATCCTCTGCTGGCAACTGCTCTCTCGGCACTCTCAAGCATTTCTTCAACTCAGACACATGGAACACAACATGCACTGCGGACAGGTTCTCAGGCAAACTGAGTTGATAAGCCACTTCTCCACGTCTAGCTTGAATCTGATACGGGCCGATATTGCGAGGTGCCAACTTGCCTTTGACCCCAAACCTCTTGGTTCCTCTGATGGGCGACACTTTCAAGTAGACGTAGTCTCCCACTTCAAAACTGAGTTCTCTTCTCCTGGTATCAGCATAGCTTCGCTGCCTGGACTGTGCTGCCTTCAGATTTTCCTATATCATCCTGATATTCTCTTTAGCTTCAAGCAAAATCTCGGGGCCGAATATCTATCTTTCGTTGGGTTGATCCCAATGCAATGGAGTTCTGCAATTCCTCCCATAAAGTGCTTCGAATGGTGACATCTTCAGACTGGCTTGGTAGCTGTTGTTGTAAGAGAATTCTGCATACGGTAGCCTCTTGTCCCATCCTAACTAGTCTTGCAAAGCACAAGCTCTCATATCCTCAAGAATCTGGTTGGTTCTCTCAGTCTGACATCTATCTGCGGGTGTTAAGCTGAACTGAACTTCAAGTGCATACCCAAAGCTTCATGTAGCTGCTGCCAAAAGTGAGAAGTAAACTGGGTGCCTCTATCCGATATTATCTTCTTTGGAATACCATGCAAGCACACAATCCGAGACATGTATAACTCTGCCAACACTGCACTGTTATAGGTGGTCTTGACTGGTATGAAATGGACCGCCTTTGTCAAACGGTCCACGACTACCCAGATGGAGTCATAATCAGCTCGAGTGCGGGGCAGACCAACTATAAAGTCCATCCCAACCTCATCCCATTTCCACTGAGGAATCTGTAACGGCTGCAACAAACATGTTGGTCTCTGATGTTCGTCCTTGATCCTATGACAACTGTCGCATCTGACCACATACTCTGCTATCTCTCTTTTCATACCATACCACAAGAATCTCTTCTTCAAGTCTTGGTACATTTTCTCACTACCCGGGTGTATAGAGTATGCTGTCTCATGAGCTTCCTTGAGAACCAGTTCCCGGATCGAGGTGATGTTGGGAACACACAACCTATCTTTGAACCATACCACTCCTTCGGCATCTTCATAGAAATCTAGACCTTTCCCATCGATGATCAGTTGCCGGATCTCGTTGATCTTCTCATCATCCTTCTGACCTTTTCTGATGTCTTGCTCTAGAGTGGGCTCTAGCTCAATTGCCACTCCTTGAGTGTTGTTCAGAAATCCGAGACTCAACCTATCGAATTCCGTCGCTAGCTCGAACGACATCGTGTGAGCGGCAAACATGTTCACTTGACTCTTCCTACTAAGAGTATCTGCAACCACATTTGCTTTGCCTAGGTGATAATGAATCTCCAGCTCATAGTCTTTGATCAATTCTAGCCATCTTCGCTGCCTCATGTTTAACTCTGACTGAGTGAATATGTACTTGAGGCTCTTGTGGTCCGTGTAGATATCGCACTTCTGCCCATAAAGATAATGTCTCCAGGTCTTCAATGCATGAACCACTGCTGCTAGCTCCAGATCATGAGTAGGATAATTTTTCTCATGAATCTTCAACTGTCGGGACGAGTATGCCACTACTCTCCCTTCCTGCATCAACACACATCCCAGTCTGGTGTAAGAAGCATCACAATACATTGAGACTGGCTTGTGAATATCTGGCAGAAACAGTACTGGTGTCGTTGTCAACTTCTCCTTCAATGTCTCAAAAGACTTCTAGCATGCTGGGGTCCACTTGAACTCAACTTTCTTTGCCAACAAGGCTGTCATTGGTCTGGCAATCTTGGAGAAACCTTCAATGAAACGTCGATAATAACCGGCCATTCCAATGAAACTCTTGATTCCTCGGACATCTTTTGGTGTTTTCCAGTCCAGAATCGCTGCTACTTTCTTTGGATCCACAGCTAGTCCATCTCGGTTTATTATATGACCCAAGAATAGGACTTCGCTGATCCATAACTAACACTTGCTAAGCTTGGCATACAACTGGCAATCTCGTAGCCTCTGAAGTACTTTCCTCAAATGCTCCTCATGCTCTTGCTCATTCTGGGAATATATAAGAATATCATCAATGAACACCACTACAAACTTGTCGACGTAATCCATGAACACACTGTTCATTAGGTACATGAAGTAAGCTGGCGCATTCGTCCATCCGAATGACATAACCATGAACTCATATAGTCCATACTTAGTGATAAAGGCTGTCTTCGGTATGTCTATAGGTCGGATTCTGAGCTGATGGTAACCTGACCTCAGATCTATCTTTGAGAACACATTGGCTCCTCTCAACTGATCAAATAAGTCTTCAATTCGAGGCAGGGGTACTTGTTCTTGACAGTGACTTCATTCAAAGCTCTGTAATCGATGCACATCCTCTTTGTGCCATCCTTATTCTCCACAAATAACACTAGGGCTGGCCATGGTGAGGTACTTGGTCTGATGTAGCCTTTCTCGAACAACTCATCAATTTGCTTCTTGAGTTCCACCAACTTTGGTCCGGACACTTGATAAGCTCTCTTGGAAATAGGGGCAGTGCCTGGGATAAGCTCTATGGCAAATTCAACTTTCCTTTCAGGTGGCATGCCTGGTAACTCTTCCGGGAATACATCACAGAATTCTGACACAATCCTAATTGCCTTAATTGGATTGGACTCCTTGTCATCTACTGATAAATGGTGATAAGCTCCTTCTTCTAGTTCAGGTAAGTATAGCTTGGTTACTACCTCCTTTTCGGATAGGGACACCAACTTAACTGTCCTCTTGTCACAACTGATCGTGGCTTGGTTTCTGTGTAGCCTATTCATCCCTAGGATGACATCTAACCCTTGAGTTCCCATTACCACTAGGCTAGCGGGGAAGGCTATCCCCCTTATTTCATTCCTTAGATTCGGACAAATCCTATCGGACTGAACTTTCCCCCCAACTGAATTAACTCTCAAAGGTGGGATCATTGGTTCTATGGGGATGTTATGTGATTCTACCCAAGATGCAGAAACAAAAGAATGTGTGGCACCAGTATCAAATAGTACTTTTGCTGGGTAGGATTCGACTGGAAACATACCTACTGCCACGTCCTGAGCATCCTGGATTGCTTCGACCTCCAGGTGATTCTTCTTTCCATGGTTGTAGGCCTGACCACAGACTCCTGGTGCTTGCTGCGGTGCTCCTTGTCTTGCTGGGGCATTGACTGCTGGCGGTTGCTGGGCTGCTTTCTTTGGACAATTCTTCACCCAGTGATTTTGTTCTCCACAGTAGAAGCATGCACGACCTCCTACTTGTGCTAGGGCTACTTGGCCATTCTGGTTGGTTGCGGGGGCAGGAATATGATCTGCCTGGTTGTTCTGACAGTACTGCTGCTGCTGAGGAAACTGCCTGTGGTACTGGTGCTGGTGACCTTGCTTGAATTGCTGTGGTGAGCTGCCTGAGTAGCGGGGACGACTGCTACTCCCGGTCTGAGGTCCACCGATCTTGCGCTTCCTATCCTCCATCTCCCAATGCTTCCTTTCAATCATGATTGCTCTGTCTATCAAATGCTAGAAGGTGGGGAAAGTGTGGTTCATGAGCTGGTAATGGAGGGGATCAACCAATCCTCTCAGAAAGTGGTACTACCGCTTGGCATCTGTGTTGACGTCTTCTGGGGCATAACGTGACAGCTACAGAAACTTATCCCTGTACTCACTGACGGACAGGGGACCTTGCTTCAGGGCGAGAAGTCCTCCTTCCTCACTATCATCAGTCCCTCGGGCACATGGTAGCGATGGAAGTTGTCCCTGAACTCCTCCCAAGTGATGGCTTCAGGGTTGGCATGGGCGGCGAGGTAAGACTCCCACCAAGATTGTGCTGCTCCCCTCAATTATCGGGGACCATACAACACCTTCTCACGGTCATTGCACTGGGCAGTGTGCAACTCATGCTCCATGGTACGCAGCCAATCTTCCGCGTCCATGGGGTCAGCAGAGTGGGCAAAGACAGGGGGATGGCCCCTCATGAATTCGGCCCGCTTGTCCCTGGGCACTTGAGGCATCTAGACTTGCACTGGAGGCTGAGGTGGCAGTGGCTACTGCTAAGCCTGCTGCATTGTTGCTAATGTCTGACCAATTGCCTGAACTGCCTGGGTCTATATCAAGAACATCTGCTCAATGGTCATTGGGGCTGGCGGTGGCAAATGCTCCTGCGGGGCTGCCTCCTCTTGGGGTGCCTGCTGCTCTGGCTGTGCACGCCTTGCACCCCTGCGCCTGTTCTCAGACATCTATAGAAATCACACAAATAATTCAAATCTGACTTTGCAGTCTTTCAGCATAAGAAAAGATGTATAGAGAATCTTCATAGAACTGAGCACTTGACCATCTTCACTGACAGCTTCTTAGATAAAGAGGAAAGTGGAAATAAATGGATTACCCAACTAAATAACTGACTTTATTAATAACAACACCAAGTTGCAGGGGATACCCACCCCTTGGTGACAATCATTACAAAGATCCAACTTCATTACATGTTCATCATGACAAGCATCCAACAAAAGGTAACCAAACTAACTCTAACTAAGACTGACTAGACTAAGACACTAAAGTAAGCATTATTACATATTCCGACTCCATCAATCTAGGGATCCAAATCTATGCGGGTCCTGCAGTCTGGGGTACCATAGTCGAAGCGACCACGGGGTGGTGAACAATAAGGGTGTTGAATCCCAAAAGGGCAGGAGAACCACCATCAAGATAGTGGCGTGCCGCGCATTCAGCACACAATTCTGCAACCTCCGCCCGAACCTTGCCCAACTCGTCAAGGGCGTGGTCCAACTCTGTGTTGAGCACGGCGACCAAGTTGACCATGCTGTTCAGCCTGGGATTGCCCTCACCAACAGGCGAGACAATCACACTTCCAGCACGGCCGGTCGAAAGGCGAGGGTAGTACTTCAGGTCAAGGCCATCAGCTACCCCGCTGAACAACGAGCAATACTAAGAAAGTGCCTGTCGTGCTGCATCTTGCATGGCTGCCTCAGCAGTATCCCTCTCAGTGATAGAATAGTGCTCCTAGAAGGCCTCTGCACCCCGGAGATCATCGTCAGGACGGCGCACCAAGCAAGTAGCCTCCCATTGGTCCGGGTATAACCCTCGACGATGCTGGTAGACTACACAACAGTACTCGATAGACCAAGTGTGTCGGTCAAAGGCCCGACGCAGCAGGGTATCGAGAGCGTCGTGGAAGTGACACCCGCGAGCGGCGTCACGAGTGATGGGTCTCGCAATCCATCCATCCGGCTCTGGCTCCTCCGAGAGCTTCGTGCCGTGGCTCGAACTGCCACCGGCGTCGGTGTCGTCTCCGTCTCCGTCAGGGTCTCCTCCAGCAGCTGGGATGCCCTGAGTGGTGCAGGGAGCATCTCTAGCTGAGGTGCAGCGGAAGGCGGCCTCTCAGACTCCACCTCCTGCTGAGGCAAGGGGCATTCTCTAGCTCCAAGTGCAGCCTAAAGAGATCCAGGGTGACACTGTCCAGGTCGGTGTTGAGACCGGCCACTACACCAGCTACGGTGTTGAGGCGATCCTCACTAGCTTCACCTGGGACGATGCTGGTCTGACTTCCTCCACTCAGACGCAGAGGGAGATGCCTGAACCTCGTGTCCTGCAACTGCTGCCAGTAGGTGTGGCTGAGCGACCACAGGGTCCGCCTGGCAGCGTCGCTGACCGAGGCAGCGTAGGTGGACAGTGGTGTCAGGGACTCATGAGCAGACAAAGTCCTGAATCCCCTATCCCCTGCATCCATCACCCTGACGTGGATCTCAGTGATGTAGTAGCAAGCCTGGGGAGGCTCGCTCACTCGCCTTGTTTCGTACAGGGGGCAGACGTAGGTTCCTAGCGCGTGCAGCACTTCTTGCAGTAGGTTGGGGAAGTGCCCCATCTCGAACATTGATGTGTAATGTTCGACAACTGGACCAAACCCAATGAAGTAGTCCTGCTGGGCGTAGTCGGCTTCCTGGTTGACGTGTTCGTCTCCTCCTTCATCGTCGTTGTCATCCTCGTCATCGCCGTCCCCAGAGTCGTCGGGGTCGTCGCCACTGGGTGCAGGTGCTTGGACGGCTGGTGCAGGCAGGGCCGATGTCGATGACCTAGCTGCGAAGGCCAGGGACTCTGCCAACGGGGTGGGCATCGACAACTGTTCCTCTGAGCTGTCCTCCAGGATGACTACATTCTCCACTCGGATGTGAGGGAGATCCACCGGAACTTCCTCGACTACCACTGGATAGACAGGGATTTGCCGGGGCGGAGGGGCGTAGCTGGTGTTGACACGGGTAGTTTGGTGGGTACGAACCATCTACAAGAGAAATGTCAACTCAGTTGAAATTTTAAAGAGGTAAGGCTGATAACATAAATTATAAGAATGAAATTAGCAATTTTTTAACAAACTAGGCTCGGGTCCATTTCTAACTAATTTAACGACCTAGGGTCAGCATAGCTTTGATACCACTTTTTCACACCCGGTTCCAGGGGGTAGAACCGAGCGCATACCATATGTGTGCCAAGATCCATTTCCACACATATGTTGATGTCACAAGTGTAATATATCAAAAGACAATGCAATAAAGGTGTAAAGAGAGTAGAATACTTTATAACATCATCTGAATCATTGTATCTTTAACAAGTATCACATCGAAGTAAAGCGGAATTTAAATAACAGGGGCAATCTCCCATAGGAAGATGACCGGCGCATCATTAGAGTTAGAATTCGTCGTCGTTAAAATCTCCATCAAAGTCTCCAACATCATCCTCTGATCAAAATATTAGCAAGGGTGAGCTCACTTATGGTCGGGGCTCAGCAAGTGGGGGAAAAATTAATGCAGGTATAACAAGGTGAGGCTAAGGTTAAGCAATAAACATTTTAGTTGGTCAATATTTTATTAACAACACCTGTCTTACTAATATGTGTGAATCCCAAATATCCCATTTAAACAAAGGAATATGAATATAACAAAAACACTTAAGTGAAACCACTTAAGCAAATCATTGGCAGATCATCGGATCTTAATTTATTTCCATCTTCAAGTTCAATTATCATGTGAGGAGTCCAAGTCACTCGTAACCGTGAGCACGGCTGATATATTAGTTTTACACTCTGAAGAGGTGGTACAACTTTACCCACAAGTCGTGTATCCCATCTAGCCCGGGTTGTACGGACCCTTAAACACTGCCGAGGTGAATGGCTAGGGATCCACTATGAGGCTTTCACAAAATACACTTAATACAAAGCAACCCGCTAAGGTTTCTAAAGTCGATGGTGGAGGCCCCCTGGGTGAGGTACCTTAGCCAAGAATACGTCCCCATGTTAACGTGGGCTGCCAACACCACCGCTCCCCCTCTTGCCCATATTTCAGGTAAGGTTGCTAGACACTAAGCATATAAAGCTAATTACCAAAGTCGGAGCCATGATAGCACTCGTGGTTGCACTGTTATCCTGGGTGGTCACTCCATGTTCCAATTAATTTGAAATAATGTTGTTTTAACCATCGGGTTAATGTCATAATTGCCAATTTCAATTTTGGAACATTAATATCAATTAATGAGTGACATCAAAATTAATAAGTTGAGCGGTAGCACAAATTTGCAAAGCTTAATAATTTCCCAGGGTAAACAAGGAATACAATTGGTAAATCTAGGAAATCCTTAATTAGGTAAAACCCGTCAAGTTATGCAGTATATCAAAAAGTAAACATTATTATATGCATTGATTGGGTACAAATAGAATATACAGAGGGAGAATCCACTTGCCTTGCTCAAAAGCGTCTTGCAGGTCGTCCTCGAACGTATTCGAATCCTCTACCATAAAATCAGCTTCTAATAACGTTGTACGTTGCCATACAAAGAGAAAACATACACCAATAAATAAACATGCACCATTACATAAACATACACCATTACATACACATTAACACATCGCACTTATCACACCTTAAATACGTCCTAAACGCGTAAATACCTATTAATTCAAGTATAGCTATTATTGTGAGTCATAAATGGGGAAATTATGAGTAGGTGCTATAAATATAGTTTTAACTATTATTAATTCGTATTAACATTATTAATAAAAATAAATGGTAGTTATTGTCTTTAATACTAATAAATAGACTAGTAAATTTTATTCTTTTTATTTCTAACTTGAATTATTGAGTATGGCTAAAAATGAATCTATTAATATTCTAAAAAAATCCATATAAATTACTAATTGGACTTTTATAACATAAGCGGGGTTATTTTGACATAAACATGTATTTTACTAACTCCAATAATTTAAGTGCTATACTCGCGAACATGTTTATTTTGGCCAGTAAAAATCTATTTTCCATACTACTAGTGATATTTTCTCCTTTCTTTTTAAAAGAAAATTATTAATATTATAATCGGATATAAATCATCTAAAATCCTATAATGTTTATATGACATGAATTCTATACTATTTTCTAAATCCATTAAAATGAACCTATGACTATAATTCTCCAAATAGTTTCTAAAATTCATTGTGACCAAATTTTAACTGCAAAATTTCCTATCTAGTGTTTTTATCACCAACGTGTGACTACTAAATTTTCGTCATATTTCTCTCTAATCCAAAAATCATCGCATCGACTAACATGAACAATCACGGTGCACTAATAATCGCATATATCTACCAAAAAATTCCATAGCGCACATACACATGTATTTCGGATCACACATGTTCATATTACAACAAAATAATCATACAATTCATGAATTGAATCAAAAGAATTTTGAAAATACACAAATTAATTTGGTGTTGTCTTCCACCTTGGGTTCTCGCTTGCGCAGGGAAATGGAGATGGCTCAGCAGGGAGGTCGGTCGAGCAAGAGAAGCAGGCAGGGGTCCTCGACGTCGGGCGGGCTCCGGCGGGGCGAGCTCCGGTGAACTCCAGTGAATTCCGGCGACGACGGTGAACTCCGGCAACAACGACGAGCGAGATAGTGCGAGGAAATGAGAGTGAGCTCGGGTAGGGGAGGAAGAGAGGAGAGAGTGTCGGATTTATAGGGGAGAGGGAGGGGAATGGAGGGTCGGCCACGGGGAGAGGAGAACGGTCGGCGGCTCCATTACGCGGTTTAATGGCAACGATTTCTTCTCATGGCTTCAACGGAGAGGAATGGGGAGAGGAGAGGATTTCGGATGCATGAAGTCCATTAATGGGGAAACGAATCGGCACAGTGGCTTGGTGGCTTGGTCGGGCGCGGCGTCGGGTCGGCCTCGGTTGGTGCAGGGCGCCGGGCACGCTGGCGTCGCGCCATCGAGAGAGGGCTCACGCGGCTCGGCCAGCCGGGGTCGCGCGGGCGCAGGCACCGGGACCGGCTCGGCGAACGGCCAGGGAGCGCGGGGCCACGGCTGGGCGCGTAGAGGCGGCCTGGGTGCGTGCGTGAGAGAGAAGAAGGGAGGAAGGAGAGAGAGTAGGGGAGAGAAGGGGAATAGGGGAGCTGGCGGCGGCGGCTTGGGGAGCAGCCAGGGAGGGCGCGTGGTGTTGGAACTTGCACTCAATCGCAAGGAGGCCAACAAGGGTGAACGGTGATGACAACAGGGTTACGTGCTAGAAGGCAACAGCTCTGTTAATCTGGCCTTCCACGGGCACTGTACAGGGGTATTTATAGGTACCTGAGCACCCAGCGCCTTGTGCTAAGGACGCATGTGCCCTCAGCTACCTAGGTTATCCCTAGAATATTCCCATAAAGCGGGGTTACATACTGTAATTACAGGGGTGCCTTTACAGGTTAGGCCCGTAACCGGCGGCGGCCACGCAGGGCCCGTTATAATGGGCCGGAACGCACGTGGGCCTCTGAGCTGGACGAGGCCGCACTATGGGATGACTTCGTTGCCGGTCTTCGTCTTGTGCCGGTCAAGCGAAGGGTGTCCCTGCCTGTTCTGTCTCTGTCTGACCAGCGGTTATCAGCGAAGACTTCGAGCGAGGGGTGGCGCCTTTGCCTTCGCCCCAACATTTGCCCTCCGAGGGACCAGTTCGACAAAGTCACCTGGTGTCGAAGACGTCGCTAGATGGCGGAGACGCTGCCCTCGCTCGAAGTGGTTCCGCGGGGGTTTTTGATGTGACCGTTGATGGACGGCGTACTGTTGGATTGCGGGTTTCCCGAAGCGCCGCGCCCTGTCGGATTGCAGGTTTCCCGAAGAGCCGCGCCCTGCCTATAAAAGGGGGCGGGGGTCGGCGCTTTTTGAACTTCGCCTTCCGCGCTCCGTGAAAACCCTAGCCGCCCGCCGTCTTGCTGCTCGTCTGCCCGCCGTGCTCTTGTTCGCCGGAGATCTGGCTCGAGTGAAGCAGACCGCCCGCCGCCGCCGACGGTACGTAGCGATGCCGTCCTCTTCTTCTTTCGCTGCCGCTACGCCGCCGGCCGCCGCCTCGTCCGAGGAGACGTTGAGTAGTTTGATGGCGGAGGAGTTGCGCGCCGGCGATTCTGTTGATTTTGGCGTGTCGCGGATGACGTCAGCCCGCGTTCAAGATATGCAGCGGTTGGGCTACTTTGGCGGCGGAGTTGCTCGTGCTCCGGGGATGGAGGAAGTCCCCGAGCCGGAGGGTGAGTTGGTCGTTTTCGAGGCGTTCTTCGCCGCCGGTCTCCGCTTGCCTGCGCACCAGTTTGTTGGTGAAGTCCTGCGTAGATTCAACGTTCAAATACATCAGCTGACACCGAATGCTGTGGTGGCGCTGTCGAAGTATGTCTGGGCGACGACTTCGTACGGCGGACAGCCATCTGTTGAAGTTTTTGCGAAGTATTATTGCTTGCACTGGCAGAAGAGGATGATTGGGGACGAAGTTGCTCAGTTTGGGTCATGCACATTCATGCCGAAGACCGGCAAGACCACAATGCAAGTGGTGGAGTTGGTTCCATGCGCCCGCAACAAGTGGGGCAACTGGAATGAATTTTGGTTTTATGTTGCTGAGGGTACCGTCGAAGGCCATGAGGGACTCCCCGTGTCCGAGATGTGCTCTCATTTTTACTCAGCGTACCCGCCCTTTAAAGTGGCAGAGGAGGATGTGGACGAAGGGGCCCTTCGGTGCGCCGCCGGCCAGAGTAGTGGGCGCGATTTAGTTGAAGAGTTCGTGGCGTACGGGGTGTGGCCCTTGGCGCATGGCTGGGCGTTGGGCGAAGTGTGCCCTCGCCAGATGCCTTTTCACGGTGGAAGGGTGGTGCGGAGTCCTACCTTCGCACTGAATCTGCGAAACCACGACCCGGCCGCCTTTGTGCGTGATGTGGAGGATGGGGCGGTGTGGCTCGTGGGACGTTACGTGCCGAGGACGGAAGGCCAGCGCAGCTTTGATATCCGCGGGTCAAATGACCGTTTGAACAGGGTTTTCGAATTAAATCAATTGCCGTACGACGGCTATCCTGGTCAAGACGACGCGGACCGCCGTGGAAAGAAGCCGGTGGTGGAGACTGGAGACGACCCTGCGCCGGCGGCCGCCCCTTCCTCCAAAAAGAGAAAATTAGGTACTGCTATGGGAGGACTTGGGGTGTCTGATAGTTTTGCTAGAGAGTTGATGAGGACGTGCGTGGCCCCGGGGGGAAGGATGTCTTCGCCCGAGCTCCGGGAGTCTTCGGCTCGGATGCTGAGGGTTACCGGGGGTTGCTGGCCTAGGAATGTTCCTATCCCCCGTGCGGCTGGCGAGGACTGTTTTACATCTCGCATGGCTCATGAATGGAGAGTTTTTCCTTACGGGCGGAATATTGCTGCTGTTGTGTCGGCAGTGATGGACAAGGATCGCCAAGGGGCAGCGCAAAAACGCCAGGCGGCTATCAGGCTGCATGAAGCTAGGCCGAAGAGGCAGCGGGGGGCTGCGAAGGCTGCGGCCTCCGGCGGAGGCAAGCCGCCGCTGGCGGCGAAGTCGGGCGCCTCTGCACCTAGCAAGGCGTCGGAGGCAACGGCGGGCGCCGGAGGCTCCAAATCGACGAAGGTGGTGCCGCCGGCCAGCGGAGTGGCGGAGGTCGCGAAGGCGGCCCGAGCGTTGCCGTTGTCGGGCAAACGTGTTGCCGAATTCGGCACCGATATTAATGTGGACGACTATCTTAGTGGTAAGTCGTTGGCTTGCTTTTTTTTAATTCGTTGATGCGTTGCAGGGTCGGACGAGGGCCAGCTTGCTATAGTTGCGCCTGCCGCGGCGATCGCGACGGCTGCCATAGTGCCGAAGGCGAGGGGCGAGGCCCTTGGCGCCGGAGGCGAGGTGTCGGCCCTCGCGGTTGTCAGGGACGAGGCGGGCGCAGCGACCCGCCGGCTGAAGGAGGTGACGGAGGCGCTGAGTCAGGTCCGCTGAGCTATACTCTCTCCCTTACGTTTTTTTTTGCTAGAAGGCAACGGCCTTACGTGTGCTCTGCAGGTGGCTGACTTCGCCAGCCGTACTGCGTCGGGGGCCCTCATGGCAGCTGTGTCTGCCGAAGTCGAGAGACTTCGGACGCAACATGCTGACGCTGTCCGTGAAAAATCGGCCTCCGACAGCAAGTGTCGTAAACTGACGGACAAGGTGGCCGCACTGGAGAGGGAGAAGGCTGACCTCCGGCGCCAACTGGCGGAGGAGAGGAGGGAGGCCAACGAGGCCGTCGCCAAGGAGCAGGCTGCGCAGGCGGAGGCCAGACTGGCGCGGGCGGAAGGCAATCTTGCCAGGGAGCGCGCCGAACATCTGCAGGAGCGGCTTACCGCCCTGGAGAGCCGCGTGAAGGGGGCCGAGGCCGCGATGCGTGCGGAGGCCGAACGGACGCGCACACAGCTTATGGATACATATCGTGAGCTGGGTGCGCGGACCGGTGACTTCGAGGTGCCGGACCGAGAGCCCGGGCTTCGCTGTCTGGAATGGGTGCAGGAGGAGCTGCAGGAACTCCCCACTGTCGTGGGGGGTTTATGTCGTACGCCTCCCTGGTCACCTGCGAGGGGGCGATGAACGCACTCTCCCGCGAAGGGTGCCGGCACTTCGAGGTCTTCGACCAGGCAGATGAAGATTTTGAGCGAGATGTCTATAAGGTCGAAGACCCCGTAGTGAAGGAATCCGCCGGGGCCCTCTATGACCGGATGTGGGGTCCGCACGGTCGTGAGGTGGTCAGGGAGCGAGCCGAGACTGCGAGGGCTCAGGTAACGTTGTCGTTTGTTTGGCGTTTGCTGGATGTGGGTTGTGCGTGTGTTTGCTGAATTTTGTGTGTTTTGTCTTAGGCGGCGCGTGGCGAGCGGGTGGACGACTTCGGGGCGTTGAACAGCGCGCTGCCTGACCCGGAGCCGACCCCCGCGGAGGCCGTGTCTGGGGTCGCCCTGGGGCCAACCACGGAGACCGCGGAAGGCGCACCGGATGCCCCCACATCTGCTGCGGCCGGCGAAGACCTGCCCCCAAAGGTGGCCGAAGGCGCACCTGATGCCCCCGCAGCTGCTGTGCCGAGTGCTGAAGATCCCGCGACGGTGGCGGCGGAAACAACGGCGGAAGCAGCGGCGGAGCCAACGGCGGAGGCTCCCGCAGCGTCAGGGCCTTCGCAGGTGGCGTAGTGGGTGTATAGGGTTGGGGAATTTTGGATAAGTTGCTGAATTTTGGTTGCTGCGCAGGTTCAAGATTTTGGGCCTGCACACGCAACCGCTACTACTGAATTTTTGGCGGCTTCGACCGCGGAAGGTGGTAATGAATATGGTGGATCTGCATCTGAGTTTTTTTATTTTACTGACTCTAGGAGCTCGGTTGAGTGGACTGAGGAGTCGTCGGAGGGGGACTTGGACTATTTTGCGGCCTTGGACGTGGCTGCGGCGGAGGCTTCGCCACACGCCGCGGACGCGCAAGATGTGCCAGGTTCTAGCACCAGGCGCCGACGACGAAGGGCGGTTGCAAAGCGTAGGGTTAGTACGGAGGAAGGGGCTCGGCTTCGTGTGAGTAGGGCTGGTCGGCAGGAACTTTTGTCTTTGCCGGCCGCCGCGAGTACAGGGGAAGGGGAACTGCGAAGTCTTTTTGCGGGTGAGGAGCTTAGGATAATGTTATTTAATTATAGGGAGATGGGAATTATTCCTAAGGTTGAGCCGATGTAGAGTGTGGCGCCCTCGCTTGTATATGTGTAAAGGCTTGTACGATGAAGTTGTGTGCCCTCGCTTGCCTGTGCCTGCGAAGGCGTTGTGTGCTTTGTCTGGTATGTTTTGTTATGCTGTGCTGGTGCGACAGTCTTCGCGGTAGACTTCGGCTTTTCCGTATTTGTTGTGCTTAATCCTGCTGCGCCCTTAGGCAACTTTCGCGCGGATAGTCTTCGTTGTAGACTTCGGTCTTTTCGCACTTGTTGTGCTAGTCCGGCTGCACCCTTAGGCGACTTCTGCGCGGATAGTCCTCGCGGTGGACTTCGGTTTTTCCGCACTTGTTGTGCTAGTCCGGCTGCACCCTTAGGCGACTTCTGCACGGATAGTCCTCGCGGTGGACTTCGGTTTTTGCGCACTTGTTGTGCTAGTCCGGCTGCACCCTTAGGTGACTTCTGCACGGATAGTCCTCGCGGTGGACTTCGGTTTTTCCGCACTTGTTGTGCTAGTACGGTTGCACCCGTAGGCGACTTCTGCGCGGATTTGTCGCACGCGAGGGTGGCTAGCGCTTAGCCTCGCGGTGACCTCGAATTGGTCGAATGCCGAAGACCGTTGTCGCGGTCTTTTTTCGACACATGTTTTTGCGGGGGATTTTTCACACATATATTACATGGCTCCGCCTCGTTAAAAACCTCACCCCCCGGGAGGAAAAGAGTGCGGGCCGGTACAAGATTGTTTTTGGCGAATTACAAGGGCAGAATCGGCCCTGATGAGTCAAACAAAAAATTTGCGGAGGTTGTCGATGTTCCAGGAGTGCTCCAGGTCCTCGCCGTTTGGCGTTGTGAGCCTGTAAGCGCTGGGGGAAGCTTTCGTCTTGACTATAAAGGGGCCCTCCCACTTGGGCTCCAGCTTGCCCTTAGACTCCGTCCGAGCTGTTCGGACGAGTACGAGGTCCCCTTCGCTGAACTCCCTCGGGATGACTGTGTGGTCGCACCATGCTTTTGTCTGGGCTTGGTATTTGTTTAGGGCCTGTAGGGCGAAGACTCGGTCTCCGTCAATGAGGTCCTTTGAAGTTGGCTCGTCCACGTCGGGGACGACTGACGGAACTGTTCGCGGGGACCCATGCTTTATTTCTTGCGGGGTCATGGCCTCCGATCCGTATAGAAGGCGGAAGGGAGTAAACCCGGTCGCTCTGCACTCAGTCGTGTTTAGTGCCCAGACTGCCTCAGGTAACAAATCGGTCCATTTCCCCTTTTTTCATCAAGGAGCATCTTCTTGACAGCTGTGAAGATTTTCCCGTTGGCGCGTTCCACGACCCCGTTGGACTGCGGATGATAAACAGAAGCGAAGGCAAGCTTGGTGCCGATGGAAAAACAAAAATCCTTGAAGTCTTGGTTGTCAAACTGCTTGCCGTTGTCGACTGTTAGTTCGGACGGCACTCCGAAGCGGCAAACAATGTTTTGCCAGAAAAATTTTTGGGCAGTCTTTGACGTTATTGTAGAAACAGCCCTTGCCTCGATCCATTTGGTGAAGTATTCGACGGCGACAAAGGCGAACTTGAGGTTCCCTTGAGCGGTGGGCAGGGGCCCGACGATGTCCAGGCCCCAGCGCTGGAGAGGCCATGTATGGGCGATCAGCTTTGTATACTGCGAGGGGCTGCCTGACCGAGGAGAAAATTTCTGGCAGGCTTCGCAGGACCTTGAGACCCGGTTTGCGGCGCAGATCATTGCGGGCCAGTAAAAACCTCTGGCGGATCACTTTGGCGGCCAAGGCCCTTGGCCCAGCGTGTGAGCCGCACGTGCCACTGTGGACTTCACATAGGATCTGCATGCCTTTGGTTTCGGTGACGCACTTAAGCATTGGCTGACTGACCCCTTTCTTGTAGAGTTGGCCTTCAATCAGTGCGAAGTCCCGGCTTCGATGTCTGAGGCGCTTGGCCTCGCTGACGTCGGTTGGATGATAGTACCCTTGCAGGAACAGGGTTATTGGTGCCCGCCAGTCCTCGGTCATGATTAGGTTGACTATGCGGTGGCCCTCGCTATCATTAGTTATTTGGAGCCCTTCGGGGCTCCGGACGGCTGGCGTGCCGATGATGTGAAAGAACACGTCGGAGGGCAAGGACTCGCCCCTGGCGGCGGCCTTGGCCAATGCGTCGGCCTCCTCATTCTTGGCCCTATCCACATGCTGCAAAGTGAATCCCTTGAACTGTCTCTCGAGACTTCGGATGGCCGCGAGGTATTGCATGAGCGCGGGGTCTTTTGCTGCATAGTCTTTCTCGACCTGGCCGACAACTATCTTGGAGTCTGTTTTGATGATACATGTGGTGACTCCGAGGGCCCTTAGCTTGCGGAGGCCGAGGATAACCGCTTCATACTCTGCTATATTGTTTGTGCATCTGTCGGATTCCAGAGCGAAGCTGAGGCGTGCTGCATATCTGTGTTTGACTCCGGCTGGTGAGGTGACGACTGCAGCGACGCCTGCCCCCGCATGGCACCATGCGCCGTCGCAATGGATAGTCCAAACCTTCTCTGTGGACGGGTCTGGCTATGTTATTGGCCCAGTCCAGTCGACGACGAAGTCTGCCAGGACTTGTGACTTGATGGCTGTCCTGGGCTCGAAGCTGATGTGGTAGCCGGATAGTTCGGCTGCCCACTTGGCAATCCGCACCGATGCCTCCGGGTTTCTGAATAGTTCGCCGAGTCCCCTTTCTGAGGTGATTCGGACCTTGAATGCTTCAAAGTAATGGCGCAGTTTGCGCGAAGACATAACGACTGCGTAGGCGATCTTCTCTAGCTCTATCATGTTGCACTTGGACGGTGTCAGTACCTCGGAGACATAGTAAACAGGGCACTGTCTGACCGCACCCTCAACTGTCTGCTCCTGTACTAGTGCCGCGCTGACCTCGTGCGGCGAAGCCGCCACATAGAGCAATAGGGGGAGCGAGGAGTCGGGGCTTGTGAGGATGGCCAGCTCCGACAGGTACTGTTTTAGTGAGGCGAAGGCCGCTGCTTGCTCCGGTCCCCAGACGAAGTCTTTTGCACCGCGAAGTGTTTTGAGGAAGGGGAGACTTCGCTCAGCGGACCTGGAGATGAATCTGTTGAGAGCGGCCAATCTGCCTGTCAGACGCTGGACGTCCCTGGCGGACTGCGGAGGCAACATGTCTACGATGGCCTGGATCTTGGTTGGGTTGGCCTCGATGCCGCGGTGTGATACTAGGTAGCCCAATATCTTGCCCTGGCGAACACAGAAGACGCACTTTTCCGGGTTTAGGCGGAGTCGTGCATCTCGCATGTTCGCGAATGTCTCGGCGAGGTCGGCGAGATGGTCCTCCTTATTCTTGCTGGCGACGACGATGTCGTCCACATATGTAAATATATTTCTGCCAACCTGCCCTTCGAGTACTGTTTTGGTGAGTCTGGAGAAGGTGGACCCGACATTCTTGAGTCCCTCCGGCATTCTGATGAAGCAATAAGTGCCGAAGGGTGTTATAAAGCTGGTGCTAGCCTTGTCTTCCTCCTTCATGTATATCTGGTGATAGCCGGAGAAGCAGTCAAGGAGTGACATGACCTCGCATCCGGCCGCGCTATCGACTATTTTGTCGATCCGTGGCAACGGGAAATTGTCCTTTGGGCAGGCCTTATTGAGACTGGTGAAGTCTATGCACATTCGCCATTTCCCGCTTTTTTCTGCACCATTACAACATTGGAGAGCCACGTGGGGTAAGCCACTGGCTCGATGAATTTAGCCTCTAGGAGGCGGTGCACCTCCGCCTTGGCGGCCTCTGTCTTTTCGTCGGACATTTTGCGAAGCCTTTGCTTTTTTGGTCGCACCGAAGGGTCAATTCCCAAGCTGTGCTCAATTATGGATCGGCTGACTCCGACCAGGTTGAGGGCGGACCAGGCGAAGACATCTTTATTCTTGGCCAGGCAGCAGAGAAGCTTCTCTTTTTCATGTGAGGTAAGGTCTTCGCTGATAGTGACTGTCTGCTTGGGCGTGGCCTGATCGAGGGGGACAGTCTTGGTCCCGTCTTAGCTCTGCAGCTGTGCCTTGTCGTGCTGTTTATCGGTTGGGCTGGCGGGTGCAGGGACCTCGCGCTGGGTCGTGAGACAGTGCACGTTCCTCTGACCAGGCACGAAGTCCCGCTCTATGTTGCGCGCCGTCTGCTGGTTGCCGTAGATCGTAATAGCGCCTAGCGGACCTGGTATCTTCATACATAGGTACAGTCCGTGGAAGGCAGCTTCGAACTTATTGATGGAGCCCCGGCCCATGATGGCGTTGTATGGATATACCATGTCCACGATATCAAAGGTTACTTGCTCACTTCGGGCATTGGGTGCTACACCGAAGGAGAGGGGCAACTCTATTTTGCCAACGGGAAAGGTGCCCTTGCCGCCGAAGCCATACAACGTGTTGTCCGAAGGCTTGAGCAGGCTGTGGCTTATACCCATGCGGTCGAAGGCGTGGAGGAAGATGATGTCCACCTGACTGCCGTTGTCGACTAGGACTTTGTGTAAGTCCCAGCCTACCACGCTGCAATTGATGACCATAGCGTCGATGTGGGGGGCGCTGCGCAGGTCGACGTCTCGTGCGTCGAAGGTTAGCGGTATGTGGGACCACTTTGTCTGCATGACTGGGCCAGTGACGGCGACATGGTTGATGCTGCGGTAGTGGTCCCGCTTCTGCCGCTTGGTGTCGAAGTCAGTGCTGGACCCCCCCTGTTATCATGTGAATGACTCCGCGATATGGTTGATCGGCGAAGTCTTCCTGCTTTGGGGCATGGGGGATGTTTTGATGTTGCTGGTGTGGTGGTGGGGGTGGAGGAGGTACGATTTGTACTTCCTGATGGTGTTGGTAAGCGTGGTGCGGTGGATGCGGGGCGGGAGCGTGGATATATGGTGGAGGGGGTGGCTGGTAATTATGCGCGACAATTCTGGGATTGTCGGTTGGCTGCGCCCTCGCCATTCTGTCTCTGGTGGCCTTCGTTTCGGGGTAGTCTTTGGTTTGGTGGGCGCAGTCTTCGCCGTGGAAAAGGCAGTAGAATCGGCGCGGCGGCTGCGCGCGCCCTCGGCCCCTGCCACGAGTTCCATTTCCGCGGCCCTGGGGGGGATATTCCTGGCGACGAGGGGGGTCAGCAGCGGGATGCTGGTTGGCGATGTTGTGCACTTGCTGCTGACTGCGGCCGTCTCGACCGGAGTCTGGCTGCGGAGTCCTCGTCCACGTGCGGCTGGACTGCGGGGCATCTTTGGGTTTCCGCTGTGACTCAACCTTGCGCTGGTGGAGCTCTTCGGATTTGGCATATTTTTCAAAGAGCTGATATAGCTCCTGGAGGTTCTTGGGTGGATCTCTGATAAAGTGGCTGTAGAGGACGCCGGCACGAAGGCCACTGATGGCGTAGTGGATAGCGATCTGATCATCGACGGAGGGCAGCTGTGACTTGAGTGTTAAGAATTTGCGGTAATACTCCCGCAGAGTCTCCTTTTCCAGCTGCTTGCAAAGCGAGAGCTCGGCCAAGGCATCGGTGTCTGGGCGGTATCCTTGGAAGTTGAGCAGGAACTTGTCCCTGAGGCTTCTCCATGAATCAATGGACAGCGGAGGCAATCTGGTGAACCAGGTGAGTGCTGGGCCCTCTAGGGCGATGATGAAAGACTTCGCCATTGTGGCGTCGTCCCCTCCGACGGATGCAACGGTGACCTGATAACTCATTATGTATTGCGCCGGGTCGGTGCTGCCGTTGTACTTGGGATAGGTCCCTGCTCGGAAGTTAGCTGGCCAAGGCGTCACTTGCAGGTGTGGCGCCAGGGGACTTCGCTCGTCGAGGTAGTTGATCCCTTGGAATGGCGCGCCGTGCTGGAAGGTGTAGTCACGCTGGGGGAAACGCGGGTCTTCCGGCTGTGCTCGGTGTTGTAGGGGTGGCCCATGCTGCAGGCCGAGGTGGCCTTCGCGCGTGTCTTCTGGTTGTGCGCGCTGCTGGAGGGGTGGCTCTTGCTGCAGGCCAAGGTGGCCTTCGCGCTGCATCAGCGCGATCTCACGCTCGAGGTCTTGGGCCTTCTGCTCCTTGTCGCGTATCATTTGCCGCACTTTGGCTAGTGCGGACACACGCTAGCGCTTGGCCTCCAGTATCTCTTTCTGCCTCTGGAGATTGCGGTTCTTGAGGCGTAGGGCGCGCAGCTGTAGCTGTTCTTCCACTGAGACGCCGAGGACTTCACCGTCCTCGGTGAGGTCCGCGCCTTGCAGTGGGGCGAAGCCTGGGGGCGGCTGCGATTGTCCTTCGGGCCCGCAGGTGCGGAAGGTGTCGTCTTTGCAGGTGCAGGGAACATTGTCTTCAATGGGCTCTTGGTGGGTGGATTGGGTGAGGGCGAGGGCCTTGCCCTTTCTTGCGGCGAGCAGTGCTGCCTTCGCAGCCTCGTCAGCCTTCGGGTTAGCTCTCTTGGGTGCCATCGCGGGTGGTTTTGTCGTAGCACGAACGGTGGGCGCCAAATGTTGGAACTTGCACTCAATCGCAAGGAGGCCAACAAGGGTGAACGGTGATGACAACAGGGTTACGTGCTAGAAGGCAACAGCTCTGTTAATCTGGCCTTCCATGGGCACTGTACAGGGGTATTTATAGGTACCTGAGCGCCCAGCGCCTTGTGCTAAGGACGCATGTGCCCTCAGCTACCTAGGTTATCCCTAGAATATTCCCATAAAGCGGGGTTACAGACTGTAATTACAGGGGTGCCTTTACAGGTTAGGCCCGTAACCGGCGGCGGCCACGCAGGGCCCGTTATAATGGGCCGGAACGCACGTGGGCCTCTGAGCTGGACGAGGCCGCACTATGGGATGACTTCGTCGCCGGTCTTCGTCTTGTGCCGGTCAAGCGAAGGGTGTCCCTGCCTGTTCTGTCTCTGTCTGACCAGCGGTTATCAGCGAAGACTTCGAGCGAGGGGTGGCGCCTTTGCCTTCGCCCCAACACGTGGCTAGGGTTTAGTTGGGCCCCTAGTTGGGCCTTAGGGTTAGGAAGTTTGTTTTTTTAAAAATTTCAAAATGAATTTTGAAAGAACTCAAAAAAATTCATAAAAAATCACCAAATTTTTTTTATAAATAGAATATTTGTTTTTAGAATAATAATTATTATATTATTTAATTATTATATTAATTACTAGGATTTTCTTTTAAGAAGAATTGCTATAAAACATCCGATCATCAATCATGCGCATACAAAGAAAAATGATTCAAAGTGCAAATAAATAACTAAACACTTAAAAAAATTATTACCATATTTAACATAATAACCAAATTTATTATTTGTAGTTGATGGCTTTTATGGTGTTACAACTGACCTGACACCATGCGACGCAGGGGACGCTCCGCCAGGCGAGAAGGCAAAAAGGGGATCACAGACTTACGTGCAGTGCACCTGATACGAGCCATCTACAGAAGACATCGTAAGCACAAGAGTAAGAGTAGAACTACGAGACCAGAAAGAAAAGTGAGACGAAACTTTTGAGATAAGAAAATAACATAGAGTTGGTCAAGATAACCAACTTTTGAAAAGACACTAAGGTCAAGGTAAGAGTAAAGGTCTATAGTCCTTAGGTCGACCATTCTAGTCTAGGTTAGTGGTCCTGCAGTCAGCAAGGCTCTGATACCACTTATGTCACACCCGGTTTTGGAAGGTAAACCGGATGCGAACCATGTACGTGCCAAGATCAGAACTCACGTACACAGCGATTACATAATTGGACATCATCACACAATGCTTGAATTAAATAGCGGAAAGGTACTTTATTACATCAAGATGTCCAAGACATCCACATAGTCTATTACATAAACATAGTTCAACATAATTATCAAAGTGCGGAAATAAGAAACGTAGATGTTAAGCCTACACAGGCAGCTAACTGAGGGTTTGCCGCTAAGATAAACTAGAACTCATCGTATTCGTGGAACTCCTCGAAGTCATCCATGTTGCCAGCTTCACGTCATGAGCACTGAGAACAGTGGGGACAACCTGGGGTGGGGTGGTTTGTAAAGCAACAGTGAGTACACTTCAACGTACTCAGCAAATGTCTCGTTTGGCTAAAGTGGACTAGCTGTATGTGGAGTTAAGGTTAAGCAGTTCCTTTTAGTTGGTCAAGTTTTATTATTATAAGTAGAGCCAAATTTTAGTAATAACCCAGTTATTACCCAGAGGCACTCCCTCTAAGAGGAAATACCATATATCAGAATTATAATCACCATTGTTAACCATCATCATAAAAGTAACCATTGTTCTTCTAATCGAAGAGGATCCCAAGGCTGCTCATAACCGTGAGCTCGGCTGATATACCAGTTTTTAACACTCTACAGAGGTCGCACACTTTACCCACAAACCGTGATTCCCATTCTGCCCGGGGTTCTAGCCTCCCCATTGATCACTACCAAGGTGACCTAGCAGGGTCTCACTACGTAGCCTTTACAAAGATTTTCCAGAAGTCATAGTCGCCCGTTAGGTTTCTCCAGTTTGATAAACACAGTACATCACCCCAAAGGAAGGGTGACTAACAAAACCAAATCAAAGAACCTCTGCAACCAACCTCGGCAGAGCAAGTACCGTGCCCGGACCCCATTGACGGCCCTACGGCGAAGCCAACTACTCCTCTGGTTCCTCTAATTAATCAGCTAAGGGCATCCCATTCCACCCTCATGGTTGTACTGTTATCCCGGGTTGTCACTCCCCAAACAGTTCCTGACGGAGAAGTACTCAGGAAAGAGCCTGAGCCCCCTAAAATAATCACAAGGACCCCATCGGGATAACATCATCGTATCATAAAAGATCACATCATGTTCATTGATTAAGTTTAAGCAATAACATAAGCTAACCATGATTAACCCAAAAAGGTGAACAAGAGTAAGGGAAATACAAATTAGTCAATCCTTAGGTTTTCAATAAAGTAATGCGGGACAGTGAATTATATAGTAAAGTAGGACATGATAGGTCTGAGGACACTTGCCTTCACCAGGTTGTTGCTCAGAGGGATCTTCGGCAACACACTCAGGAACCACGAGCTGCTCGTTGTATAAGTAAAGCGAGCATACATTCAATACATTTGGAAGGTAAAAATGAACATCACATCACACATGTACAAATATTAGCACACAACTCAAGAAGGTACAATATTAAGTACAGAGGAATGAGGTCAAGTTATAAAAATGGACTAATCCTAATTGGGGAATTGATTACTCTCTAAATGTTTGAAACATAGCTCAAAAAGGTTAAGTAGTGATTAAAACAAATGAAAGCTAGAATTATAAGATAAACTACTCTCATTTAGAAATTTGATTATCTTTTAAGTATTATCCATAATTACATTCCTAATTCTATTTATCACATTAGGATCTAAAGGTTAAACCAAAAATGAATCCATGAAATGTATTACACTAATCTCACAATTTTTAAATATATTTTAACTCCTAGGATTCCACTTTTATTTATTTCAATAAATAAATCAACATATACTTTAATTCTATATTCTGAGTGTAAAAATTGAAGTATACAAATTACATTTGATCATATTTTATTTGTATAGAGAATAATCTTGTGAATCTTTTGCAATTTGAACCACTAAATTTGGAGTTCATATGAAAAAGATATGAAATAAACAAGTTTTGAGGTTTGAAATATAAAATTAGGGCTAAATCTGTGATTAAATAAAAGTCCAGGGGTCTAATTAAAACAAACCAGTGACCTATGCGCTAAAACAGAGGACGGCGGGTTGATTTCCTAAAACCAGGGGGTTTCTTAAACAAAATAGCCATGCGAAGGGGTATCGGGTGAATCTAAGCGCTAGATCAGAAACCGACGGCCGAGATTAGATCTGCGGCCGAGGGCGCTCGCGCGCGGGCGGGCGAGCACTGACAAGCGGGACAGGGGGTGTCAGCGACAGAGGGGGAGAGCGCACTGACCGAGCAGGGCCAGCGCCAGAGGGGAAACGAACGGCTACAGGGGTCCGAGGAGGTCTGAGCCGTTCGATCAAGATCGGGCGGAGGGGGTTCCGAGGGGGTCCGAGCCGTTCGACCAAGATCGGACGGGGGAAAATCAGACCGGGAAGGATGAGCGGCTGCGGGTGGCGCTGACAGGTGGGTTAGGGCGTCAGGCACGCGTGCGCGAAGCGGTATCCTATGGTCCGGGCCGTTCGATCTGAATCGGACGGAGGGGATCAGACTGGGGAAACAGACGACTGCGGGCGGCGTCGCTCCTCTCCGCGGTGGTGAGGTCGCTGGAGTTGAGGCAGGCGTGAGCTAGGGTGGCTCCGGGGTCGCCGGAGTTGGGCAGAGAGGAAGAGGACGCCACGACGAACTCAATGGCGGGGAAGAGGCCATGAATCCACGGGCAGAGAGGGGAGAACGGTGGTGAGAAAGTCTTGGGCGGGTCGGAGAAACTCCGGTGAGCGATTCCGGCCACGGGGATGGGACTTAAGGCACGCTAAGGCCTTGGCTAACTTCAGTAGAGGCAAGGGTGACACAGGGAACTACTCCGGTGAACTTGACCGGGCTAAATCGGCCGGCCACCGCGCGAGCACGGCGGACCGCTGTGGTCGAGCACCGACGAAGGCAAAATTGGACGAACACAGGGCACAATAAGTGAAATTGGGCACGGGGACGAGTGTCTCACCTCGGGGCGGAGCTCTGGGAGGCTTGGGGCGGTCTCCGGCGAGCTGGTTGGCCGGGAACGCGGGCGCGGGTCTCTAGTGGCGGCCGGTGGCAAGGGCAGAGCGCGAGAGAGGGCGAGGGTGTGCGAAATGAGGCGAGGGGCGAGTGCGGGGCACTGGCGGGGCTCTAAAAAGGGAGCTGGGCGCGTGGGCGGGCGTCGTGGCCGAGAAACCCGGCGACGTGCACGAGTGCACACGCGCCGGTCCACGACGAGCGCGAAGAAGGCGGAACTGACAAGACAGGCCCACGACGCAGAGAGAGAAAAGGGGACGTGCGGGACAATGACTCGGGGGCTGGCGAACCAGGCCCGCGAGACAGAGAGATAGAGGGAGCGCGCGGGTGAAGAAAACCGGCGCCAACAGGTTGGCCCCACTGTGCAGCGAGTGAGAGAGGGAGAGCGCGCGAGAGAGAGGACTGCCGCTGACAGGCGGGGTCTGCCTGTAAGGCGGCGCGGACGCGCGGCCTGGCTGGGCTTAGTGGGCCGACTGGGCTGCTTTCTCCTTTTCTTTTTCTCTGGATTTTCTAATTCCTTTTCTATTTTTTTCTATAGGGTTTTCAAATCCAAATTCAAACTAGGTTTCAAATTCAAATAAATTCAAACTTATGCAACACTTCAAAGAATATTTTAAACTCAGCATGATGCAACATGTCCTAGCTCATAAGGTTTTGGTAAAAATAAATAATTAACCCCTACTAGTTTAAGCTATTTCTAATCAAAAGGAAAAAGAGAGAAAGAATCTAGAGAGAGAAAGCCTAGAGTGAGAAAACGAAGAGTAACACATGATTTTGGGTGATAATTAGAAAGAAATTTTATACCCCCAAAATCAGGGTGTTACATCAACATAGGTCAGTACATTCCTGCCTATTTGAGAATGAAGGACATTGGCTGTCATTCTGCTAAAGCTTCCTCCAGCATTTTTAAGTCTCTCAGGCATCCAAAGATAGCAATATGTGCCACTGGGGGTTATGAAGCTAGTCTTCGGCTCATCTTACTTCTTCATCCATATTTGATGATAGCCTGAGTAACAATCCAGTAGACTCATGAGCTCTAAAGAAGCTGCTGCATCTACTAGAGAGTCTATTCTTGGCAATGGGAACTCGTCCTTTGGACAAGCCTTATTAAGATCTGTAAAATTAATGCACATTCTCCATTTACTGTTGGCCTTCTTCACCATAACAGTGTTGGCTAGCCATTCTGGGTATTTCACCTCTCTGATAACACTAGCACTAAGAAGTCTCTTCACTTTGTTCCGAGCACCTTCAGCTTTGTCTTCAGACATTTTCTGAAGCCTTTGTTTTCTTGTCCTGAAGGATGGATCCACATTAAGTGAATGTTCAATGACATCTCTGTTGACACCACAGATATCATTGTCTGACCAAGCAAAAACATCTTTGCTGTTGAATAAGAATCTTAGCAAAGTCTTCTCTTGCTCTTCAGATAGCTGAGACCCCAGCAGTACCCTTTGTTCTGCTATGTCTTCACATAGGAGTATAGGCTTCGACTGACCCGCCGAAGCAGCCTTCTCTCTTTTGTATTTATACTGCTCACAGGCTTTGGCTCCATCTATATTATGGATTGCCTTTGAATCTGTCTAGTTTCCTTCAGCTCTTCTGGCAGCTTCTTGACTCCCATGGACAACAATGGGCCCTTGTTCCGAAGGTATCTTCATGCTTATGCTGGATGAAGTATCGCTTCGAAAGCATTAAGTGTCCCTCGACCAATGATTGCATTATAGGGGTATTCCATGTTAACAATGTCAAAGACAACCTGTTCTGTCCTTGTGTTATGGACGAAGGCGAAGGTCATTGGCATTGTGATTTTGCCGAGTGCTACAATCTGCCTTCCTCCGAAACCACAAAGAGGGTATGTAGCATCATGAATCTTATCATCTGGTTCTTGCATCTGTCTGAAGGCCTTAGCAAATATGATATCCGCTACACTGCCTGTATCAACCAGAACATTATGGACCAGAAATCCCTTGATGACACAAGATATGACCATAGCATCATTGTGAGGGTAATATTTGAGCTAAAGGTCCTCCTGGGAGAAGGTGATTGGGATGTGGGACCATTTTGACTTGATGAAGGGTCTCTGCACCCCAACATGTTGCACCCTTCTCTGCGGTTCTTTCTTCTGCTTCTTGTTAGCCGGCTCTAAGCTTGAACCGCCTGTTATCGGGAGCACCAGCTTCGTAGCCGAAGATGCTTCGAGTTGGTTGTCAAATGAAGCCATCAGCTCAAAAGTGGAAGTGAGTTCACCGGAGGTGGGCGCCAATGTTGGGGACTTGTTCTCAAACACTATGAATTAAGAACAAGGCAACACAAAAAGAAGTTAATGGTTAATGCCCTTCGTCCTTCGAAGCATTATTTCCCTTAGGATATAACGATCTTCGGACGAAGGTCATGAAGGACATACCTTCATCATCACAGTATACATTAATGGAAGAAGAAGCATATGAAACATGAGAAATAACATGAGTAATCATATGACATCATTAATATATTTTTATTATATCATCATGGATGAATAAGAACAATATTGGATTACATTTGTACCTTCGGCTTGACTGAAGGCAAAAAGTTTGAGTGTGACGCGCAAGCGAATACTAATCAGCGTGAACAGTATGGGGGTATTGTTCACCTATTTATAGGCACGGGACGCAGCCCGATCAAAATTACATTTATATCCTCTACAACTAGTTACAATCATGACACAAATTACCATGGGCCAATTGGTCTTTTCCTCTTTAAGTCGGTGCAGCCCTTCGTCTCAAGGCATGTCGCTATGCCGAAGCTCCCCGGATGGTAGCTTCAGCGTGTAACTTCACGCAATGTTTGCTTCTGTGCTGATCTTTCGAAGGTGTTTCTTCTTAAAGGACCTTCGACGATGAAGCAGATCCCAACAGGGATTAAATTCAAAGGAGCAAAGAAACCGAGTATGCCCTGGTCTGGCGCACCGGACTGTCCGGTGTGCCACCGGACAGTGTCCGGTGCACCAGGACTGTACAACGTCCAACTCTCCACTCTCGGGTTTCTCAGGGCGCGCTCCGCTATAATTCACCGGACTGTACGGTGCACCAGCGGAGCAACGACTACTCGCGCAACGGTCGACTGCAAAAGCCACGCTGACCGCTGAACAGTGAAGAACAGTGCGCGCAGAGTCAGAGCGCAGAAGTCAAAGGCGCACCGGACAGTGAACAGTGTGTGTCCGGTGCGACACCGGACTGTCCGGTGCCACTAGAAGACAAAGCCTCCAACAGTCAAAAGCTCCCGAACCCTAACGATTGGGTGACGTGGCTGGCGCACCAGACAGTGTCCGTTGGAGCACTGGACTGTCCGGTGCGCCCATCGACAGCAGCCTGCCCCAACGGCTATGTGGTGGTTGAGGGCTATAAATACCCCCCAACCACCACCACTCCAAGCATCCAAGTTTCCAACACTTCACATTCAATACAAGAGCTAGTGCATTCACTCCTAGACACAATTCAAAAGAATCAAAGCCTCTCCAAGTCCCAAACTCACTCCAAACACCTAGTGACTAGAGAGAGTGTTTTGTTCGTGTTCTTTGAGCTCTTGTTTCTTGGATCACTTTCTTCTTCCTCATTCTTGTTCTCAAAGTGACTTGTAATCAAAGCAAGAGACACCAAGTGTGTGGTGGTCCTTGTGGGGTCTAAGTGACCCGTTTGATTAAGGAGAAAGCTCACTCGGTCTAGGTGACCGTTTGAGAGTGGGAAAGGGTTGAAAGAGACCCGGTCTTTGTGACCACCTCAACAGGGACTAGGTTCTTTAGAACCGAACATCGGTAAAACAAATTACCGTGTTCATCCGCTTTATTTCTTGATTGATTTGTTTTTCCCTTCTCTCCCGGACTTGATATTCGTTCTAACGCTAACCTCGGCTTGTAGTGGGTGCTTAAGTTTATAATTTTCAGATTTCGCCTATCCACCCCCCTCTAGTCGACTTTCAATAACCCTGTTATATATATCATTTTACTACAACTCTATTTGTAGGTTTGTATAGTGCGCTTAAGTGTAGGAATTGCTTGAAACTCTAGATGCATGAACATATGCTCCTTTTAAGATGAATACTAGAATGCTAAGTCGAGTAGCTGTTATGCTAATTAAGGACCTCGGTAGAAGGCGAGTGATTTTCTAACACTCACGTGAGATCAGGAATTGATTATATTCATTTCGAGAATGAGATTATGAATATATGTGGACACGGATCCCTTTGGATGCCTGTCTATGCAACAGAATTGGAATAAGGAGTAATGTGCGAACACCCTATATCAAGTGTTTGAACATACTAAACGCATGCGAGGAATATGGTAATTGGTAAGCCCAGTACCTAAGTAAACCTGCCCTTGGACTTTCCACCCACTTTCCTAAAACGATTTTCCCATGCTAGCAATGGTGGGTACGAGAGCAGCAACTTCACGACAGAGTCTAGGGTAGTGGGGATTTGCATTCCTAGGGAGTGGGTTTTGATCTGTGGCTAGGGGATCGATGGGGACGGTTGACGTGTGTGGGGACAGAGTGTCCTACATGTTGTGTGTTAAACTCGATTCAAATCATTTGCTTCTCGCAGCTAATGAGACTGATAGATCTTTGTACCGCATCGAGTAAGAGGTGAAATGAGGTTTCATCCCAACAACTGTTGTTTGCCATGAATGCTTGCTACCATGTGTGATTAGCAGGAAAGCTTACCTAGATAATTGCTATTACAGAACTCAAAGGCTAAAACTTGACTAGACTTAGTAAGCTGTTTTTGGCAATCAAACCCCTCAGCTGAAAAAGCCTCATGTGTCTAGAGGTAGTGGAATCGTTTCCACACACGGGGTATGCGGGGGACAGATATCCCCGGGTCCACTAGAAGGTAAAAACCCTTGTATATAAGGGTATAAGTTCCAACAACTTTCTTTTATATATTTCTATAGAAACACAAAAATCGATCGTAAGAGTATCTCCAAGTGTATTTCTAAATTTCACTCTAAATTATTATTTGTAGAGTCATTTGCATAAAAATCACCTTCTATATCTTTTCAATTTTTAACAACTTTTCTATATCTTGTTTTTGAAATATAGAGTCATTCACGTTTTCTATTTTTGGTTAGCGAGAAACCCGGAATAGAAGATGACTATATTTAGATAACCATTTAAACAAGATGTTGTTGAGGGGTTTTTTAATAATAAAAAAGTCTATTTATATTAATTAGGAAAAACATAGAGAGCCTGTTGGAGTTGGTTAAAACAATGCTAACAAATACGAGTCCGATCCAACGATATATATTTATTGTTGATCAAAAATTACGGAGGCATGAACCTTGAAACGCGCAGACGATAATTTAGCTAGTTATACTATGCTATTTTTGCATGGCGATATCTGAAGCAAATAGATATACATATATACGCTCAAGCCGGTTGCGCGCATATCGCTTACGGCAACAGAACAATGACATGATTCCAATTCAACAAATCAATAGGAAGAGCAGAGCCTTCTTGCGGTGCCAAAGCATGCAGAGCCTCACTTTGCCTTCTTGTCTCTTGGCTGCGTGGGCTCTTTTCGCATCATTTTTGAGGGGTGCAATGCAATGCAATGTAAGCAGTACAGTATAATCTCGTGGGTTATTGTATCATCCCGTCCGCTCCTATTCAGGGGTGTCATCAGCGCATGCATGCAGTCATGCGGCTGTCGTGCCCGGCCGGCCCCTGCAAATGCATGCTTAATCCGTATAAGAAACGAAGCATATATACAGACTGCACGCACTGTTCAGTACCAAAGACAGCCCTGCTTAATTTTGTCTGGTTGTCTTGACAGATCACGAGAATGACCAGCTAATAATTAAAATAAAACGCACAAAGATCAGTATGTAATTAAACAACCATAATAATGATTCAGAAATTAAAACCGATCGAACAGCTAGCAGGGAAAAGACCATCAACAGTTTATGTCAATAATAACCAAACTGCAAACCCTACTAGCTAGGTGGTTCTGTGGATACATGTAGTCTCTACATGCACAGTCGGAGTGTAGCAAGCGAATGCAAGGCACGAGAGACACGGTGGATATGTATTGCACGTACTACTACTGTTTGCTCACTCTGTAATAATCAATAATCCTGCATGATCGATCGATGCAGATGATGTCGATAGAACGAGCGAGCTACGTTTAGGCTTAGCTGGAGCCGCCGGGTGTGTGATGTGATATTACATCTCAACATTACACCTAAATCGAGTAGCTAGCTAGCTGGGGATGGGAGAAGTACTAGCTCTGATAACTGTATGCTGCTTGCGTTTATTTTTCTGCCGTCTTTAATTTTTCCCGTTCCATATATACTCGATCTCCGGTTAAAATACATGTATATATAGATAACGTATATATATGGTACCGGTTCTGTGTATTATCACTCGCTTATATATAACCATTAAAGCGAAAAACGACATTGCTGACTCATCTTGTTATTGCTCGGAGAGAAATTCGACTTAATAAGCTCGATCGATAGATGAAAGAGAATAAGAGGCCGGAGCAAATATAATGAATTGAATTCCTCAAATATATCCTAAAAAGTGCATGAAAAACCATCAATCAAACAAAAAAAAAAAAGCAAGGGAAATGTGACGTTTGCTAATGCATGCGCAATCCAGCTGAAAGGACTTGGAATCGATCGATGTTGCCTACCAGAGTGCTGGGGCTTTACAGATGAAATGAAAAGGAATCATGAGGGAAACAAATAGGTGAGCTCAAGAATCATAGCAAATCATCTCCCCGGTCGATCTTTCTACATTAGATACGATATCTAGCTACTAATAGCTAGTAATTAATTAATCTGGTTAAACTAAAGCTGGCGATGCCTTTAAATTAAACCAACTAAAGGCGCGATACTGATGGAAGAAAGCAATGCAATAAACTAGTATTATTCCAGGCATTTTCCCTAGCTATTTCCTATTTCGTCACGAAAAGAAGAATCAATAATGTAAACATGACGACGATCGACTCGACCGTTGAAAGAAGAAAAAAAAAAGACAAAATTTGGAACTTCTATTATATTCCACGACTTTCCAAATTTTGCTGCCCAATGCACAAGGACTGATTCGGGTGGAGAAATGCTTTGAAACATCTACAAAATACTATTTCCGTTCCGTTGTTCAAAAAAAGAAGAAAAAAGGATTCAAGTTACGCTTGGAACTAAACGGCACTCAAAAGCGGAAGGAAGGGAGACAATATGATTGTCGCCTTTTTGCTCTCCCTTTTCATCCAACCAAATAATAATGCAGTGGCCGTGATGCAACAAAGAATGATGGAGCCGCTAGCGATGGATCGGAGCAAGATCTTCTTCTATCTATATATAACAGCCAGTAATATAGTCTAGAAGTAGTACCAAACTATAGCTAGTGCTGCATTTAATTTCATGCATGGCTCACTTTGATCGAGTGAGGTGCCAATGACGAACACGCAAAGATCCCCTACGCAAGTCAAGACACGCATCCAAAAGAGAATGATCTTTTGCTCTGAGATAGGACGAGAGGGGACAACTCAACAGGAGAGAGATTCAGGGCTGCAGGCTGGCCACCAAAAAGGGGTGCCTGGTTTTGAGAAGTCCCATGATTTTGCTTGAGGGGACAGTGAGCAGGAATTAGGGCACGCAGCACTAGCCACTGATGCATGGGATCGTGCTATTTCTGTGTAGCCTGTGCTCGACATGAGGCAGAAAACAAGAACCACATCCTCCTCGTCCTCAGGCAGCTAGGGAACCTCTCTATTATTAGCTACATGCAAGAGAGTACTAGCTTTGTATACATTTTTCCTTTATATGTGTACTATATACTATATGCGCATGGCGGTGTATATATATGTATGCGCTGGGAATGCACGCTAGCTGGCCTTCCGTAGCACACAAGAGTGATGATTACGCAGAGTAAAATAAGAAGACCAACCAAATGGGGCATTAACTTATTACCAGTGGAGGCCAAAGCACGATTAGTTATAATACAAACAACCGCAACAAACAGCAAGATATATAGAAGAGCAAGCGAAATTTTTCAGGATAAACTTTTAAAAAGATGGACCCGATCCACTACTGAGGCGTGTGCAGGAACTTCAAGATCCTCTTCATTATTGGGAGCGAACAAATCAGCTTTATCTAGGGACTTGACCTAATTTTCTCAGGAGCATGCAAATGAGCATATCCCGCTTTACCCATTACAATATTGGCAGCATTAGATAGCCATATCAAAATGGTCAGCAAACTATAACAACTCCACCAAATGTACCGTGTGAGGCAGAGAGAGAGAAAGAGAGAGACTTGTAATAGTAGCATATATATTATATTATGACAAGAAAAAAAAACAAAGGAATTGGTAGGAGCTAACTAGTGGTTGAAGGAAGGCTTACCAAGTTGAACAATTGAATTATGCCAAAGATCCTAGCATGGATCTCCCAATGGTGCGTTTCCATGCAACGTGTCCATCACGCACGCCATCGCATCTTCTTCCTCCACCTCCTTCATCCGCCATTGCACTAAACCAAAAGTAGTATCGACCTTGCAAGTTTGAGAAGCTAGCCGCCATGCCTTTGGCCATCATCCATGAGAATGGTGGTGGTGGCCAAGCAGCTGGTAACTTAACTCCTCTCCTCTGGCTAGTGTTCATTTCCCCCTAGATCCATGGGCGCACGCAGGGGCGCGGTCTTCTTCCATCCAAAATCTTACCAAATAAATCTCTTCAACCGCGTAACAGATCAGATTGCCACACTCGATCCACAAGTGTCATGGCTCCTTGCTTGTTGCCGGCAATGCAGTGGTGCATGCAGGTGCCATCCATGTTTAGGTAGCCAGCAAGATCGATGCCACATTAATCATGGCGAAGCAGAAGAGCACACCAGGTAGGTATGCACGACAAGGTCCAAGAGTCAGCGCTGGCCGCTTCACGTTGTCTATTGCCAAGACGAAACCGCCATGAGCGGCCGCGTCTGCCAGCCGAGGAAGCACGCGCCGCGTGCCTCCTCGGCGACGTACCCCTCCGACGGGTAGTGCAGCCGCAGCAGCAGCCGCGCCTGCGACACCGCGAACGCGCTGAGCGGCCGAGGCGAGAGCCCGGCGGTACGCGCGGCGGAGGCCCACGCATCGAACCCCCAGGAGTGTTCGCCGACGCGACCCGGCGTCAGCGCCGCGTCGATCTCTCTGCCGAGGACCTCGCTCTCCACCAAGAGGCGGTCAGCGCTGCCCGGCGGCACCGTCGCCTCCAGGGCGTCGAACACGGCCGAGTAGTAGCTCATCGCCGCAGTCACCCGCCGCGGCAGGTCATCGGAACAGTCGTCGCTGCCGATGCTATTGGCTTCCTTCTCGGCGATGGTCACCACGGCGGGGTTCATGGATTTAACCCACTTCAGGAACGTGGCGACCTCGCCCTCGCCGCCGAGCCTGTGCAGGAAGAGCACGCAGTTGACGGCCAGAGTCTCGTCCGAGTGCAGCTCCAGCCCGGTGTTCGGGTCGGCGGCGAGCTGCACGGAGTAGGGGAGGTGGAGCGGGTGGAAACGGAAGGGGAGGTTCAGTGAGCTGGCGAAGGCGCGGAGACGGTCCCCCGTGCGGAGGAGCACGTCGCGGTCGGGTCCAGCGCCGGTGATCCGGACCTCAAGCGGACCGACGGCGGGGTCCGCGCGGTTAGCGATGGCTTGGAGCAGCGGCGGCCACTGCACGCCGTGCGCGGCATCAAGGTCGACGATGTGCAACCGCCGCGCGCCGCCGCTGGTGCTAGCGGCGGCGTCGAGGATCGCCTGGTTGGCCGTCAGGTGCGCGAACCGCAGAAACGGCGCGATCTGGTTGTACGCCAGGTACGCCGTCGGCCCCGGGGGCGCAGGCGGCGGAGCCCCTCCCGCGGGCGCCGCGGCGACGTCGCCGCCCCCGGCGGCGGCCGCCTTGTCGTCCACGAGGCGAGCGAGCGCGCGGGCGAAGTGGTGCGCGAGGCGGTCGGCCGCGTCGCCCCGCTGGTCCATGGTGGACAGGACCTCAGCCGTCGCGCGCCGGGCGCCGTCGACGTCGCCGCGGTGGAGGAGACCGGCGCTCGCGACCACGAGACCTCTTGGCGAGGAGGGAGCATCGTCGGCTGCTGCTGCTGCGGCGGCGGCGGCTTGCTCCTGCGCGCGCTCCGCGGCGTCGTCGCCGTCGTGGCCGGGTGCGCCGAGCATGGCGGCGTCAGGACGCGGTGGGCGCAAAGGCGCATGGCTCGGGCGGGTTAATAGCTGCGCCGGCCGGGTAGCATGTGCACGGGCAGGGGCAGCAGCTTGTGTCACAGGACATGCTCAGCTTGCGGTAACATGGAGATTCAGATTTCGGAGACACACAGAGTCACAGAGATGCCTCCGTGCTTGTGCAGAGAGAGAGAGAGAGAGAGAGAGAGAGAGATTAGCAACGGCTTGGCTGTCGACTTGGCAACCTGAAGTGTCTTTTCTCTAGTAGACGAGAGGAAAGGTGGCAAGGTGCATCTGTATTCTTGCACCTAGTGGATTTTGGGTGAGAATGGTCAAGTGGCTGCTTCCTCCTGGTGTGTGTGTGTTAGAGAGGGAAGGGGGAGCTTAGGGGAATCTAAGCTCTATCTAGCTAATTAATATTTTATTCTAAATTATATTTATTTCAGTTTAAGTATATATATTTTGCTATTCTAAATCCTAGGCAACCACTATAATAGGAAGCCACCAAAATAAGTCATAATCCATCGAAATTAGTCTATTTTCAGCGACATATGACCTATTTTCGGCGGTTTCTGGCCGCCATAAAATATAGTCGAAAATTAGCTACTATTTTCAACAACAATATAATCATAACATTATGAAATCAACAAAAATTCTCGGAATTACACACATTCACCAAAAATATCACAAGTCCTCACAAATACATCACAGTCCACCAAAATACCTCACAAATTCATTATAATCCACAAACTCACAATTCCATCACAATACATCAGAATCTATCACATCAACCAAATTCACCACACTACAAGAGAAAGAAGTATTGACGACCAAAAATAGACGACCACGTAAAATATGTGGTCGTAAGGACTGTTGGAGGCACAACACCGCCACATCCCAATGAACCGACGACCAGAAAAAAATACGGTCGTTGTTTTCAAATAAGACTGGTCGCTAATGAAGTATAATAACCATATGTACGAAGAGTGACCGACAACCAAAACTAATCGAAACAAGGCGCGAAAAATTATCAGATTCCCGGGCTTGGTTTCCCTCATACGAAGCATATTTGGTAACTGCTTATACGCAGATTCATTAGGCCCCGATCTCCTCCCCTTCCTCTCTCGATCTCCTCCATTGCACAGATCCGAAATTCATAGCAGCAGCAATGGGAGAACCCATCCCTAATCTCTCCGGCCACCAAGATCCTCCCCCCTCTGCCCGTAGGAGGCAGCAGCAAGCATCTCCCCTCCCAGGTGACCACATCCTCCTCTTGCCCCGCTGCAATTTTCTCAACCATCCTTGGTGAGCAGGTCCTCCACCCCTCCGCCCAGAGAAGGCAGCTGCTGGAATCACCTCTCCCAGGCGACTACATCCTCCTCCTACTCCTCTCCTCCCCAGCTGCAGTTCGCACACCCTCAAAGGGCACTTTGTTTTGGCAAAGGTGTGTTCCTGCTCTTATTTTCTTTCTAATAAGAAGTAATAATTAGGGTGACTTGTAATACGTAGGTTACTGTGAGGCTTATTGTGCCATTATGTGAAGTTCATATAGGAATTTCTTATATCATGATTAAAGGTGTGCTGCACTCCACAAACTGATGTGCTCCAGTAATTAGATATATTAGGTAAAGCATAGAAGACAAGCATTATAGAAAACTAAAAATTGTAGGCATTTGTGAATTATAGAATTGTAGATAAATCTTTGTTGCAAACTATCTTGTAAAGCCACAAACCGAAATCTGTTGTGAAGTTTAATTAGTGAATTACATATGAATTTGTGTTGAAAAGCAATCTATTGCTACAGGTTAGTTCATAAGCAATTTTTATTACATTTATGGCACCAAGTAAGGCATGGATGGATCTAGTTGATGATCGGCTTAGTGCTGAATGTTGGGATGCTATGTCATCAAAAAAGGATATTTATCTGAATGGGGTAAACAAGTTCTTGGATTATGCATTCAGTAGGACTGGTGATGGAGGTAAAATTAGGTGTCCCTGTATAAAGTGTTGCAATACATACAACTTGTCTTGTGAGGTTGTGTATTCACATCTGATGGCTTATGGAATCATAAGAAGCTACACCTTTTGGTATCATCATGGGGAAATTTTGGGAGAATATGAGAATGATTTAGAAGTGGAAGATGACGATGAATCTGCTGATGGAATGCAGGAGCTGATGGAGGATCTATTCCCTCAGAATAACCTCCCCGGAAGTGACACAATGGCAGACCCATCTTCTAGTGATTTTTTTGAAGAGAAACCAAATGGGGAAGCTATGAAGTTTTATAATTTGCTTAGTGACTTGAACAGACCTCTTTATCATGGATCCAATACCACTAAATTATCTGCGCTTGTAAAGTTACTTAATGTTAAGAATATGGGAACGTGGAGTAATAAGACCTTCACAGATTTACTAGATACACTTCTGAAGGACTTTTTACCTAATAACTCTACTTTGCCAAGCTCTTACTATGATGCAAAAAAGACTATTAATGAACTAGGGCTTAGTTACAAAAAAATTGATGCTTGTAAGAATGATTGTATGTTGTATTGGAAAGAAGAAGCAATGGCTGATTTTTGCAAGATATGTGGAAGGTCAAGATGGAAGCAAGACAAGCATTCAGGTGAAAACAAGTAGTCAGGAAAAGGGAAAAATCCCTGAAAAAACTTTACGTTATTTCCCTCTGAAACCAAGGCTACAACGATTGTACATGTCTCGAAGAATAGCTACTTTCTTGACATGGCATAGTGATGGTAGAGCGGACGATGGAGTGATGCGGCATCCAGCAGATTCCAAAGCATGGAAGAATTTTGATGAGCTGCACCCTTCTTTTGCATCTGACCCTCGTAATATCAGGCTATGCCTTGCTGCTGATGGTTTCCAACCATTTTCTAACATCCGATTATCTCATACCATTTGGCCTATATTTCTCATCCCGCTGAACTTACCTCCTTGGATGTGTATGAAGCAACATAATGTAATCCTCTCCATGTTGATTCCTGGACGGGAAGAACCTGGGGATGCGATTGATATTTACCTGCAACCATTAATTGATGAATTGATTGAGCTTTGGGAGGAGGGTGTTGACACATATGATTCATCAAAAAGATAAATTTTACTCTCAGAGCAGCCATTCTTTGGACAGTCCATGATTTCCCAGCTTATGCAAATCTGTCAGGATATAGCACCAAGGGAAAGCTAGCATGTCCAATTTGCCACAAAGAAACTTGTTCGTTGTGGTTACCAAACGGTCGAAAATTTTGTTACATGGGTCATAGACGCTTTCTGCCTAAAGGTCACCGATGGAGAAATGACAAAGCCTCATTTGATGGAACTAGAGAAGTACGTAGCCCAGCGGAACCCTTAACTGGAGATGAAGTGCTGCATCAAGTGGACGATCTGGAGGGGATTATTTTGTCCAAGGATAAGAGCAAGAAGACTAAGATTTCACACGATGAGAGGGGGATAATTGGACTAAGAAGAGCATATTTTTTAAATTGCCATATTGCAAAACACTTCTGCTGAGGCATAATTTAGATGTGATGCATATAGAGAAGAACATATGTGATTGTATTATTGAAACTGTTTTGGGCATAAAAGGCAAAACAAAGGATAACGATAAATCTCATCTTGATTTGAAAGAAATGAATTTAAAGCCACATTTGCATCCTGTTGAAGATGGTGGAAAATATGTTATGCCACAAGCAGATTATGCTTTGTCTCAAATGGATAAGAAATCAGTATTACATTTTTTAAGGACTTGAAGGTTCCAGATGGTTTTTCTTCCAATATTAGTAGACTTGTGAATTTGAAGGAGGGGAAACTTTCAGGAACAAAGACCCATGATTGTCATGTCAAATCATATACTCCCTTATGCTCTGCGTGGATTTTTACCAAATAATATTTATGAGCCTTTACTTGAACTTTCTTATTTTTTTCGAGAACTGAACTCAAAGGCATTATCAATTGAACTGTTAGAGCAACTGCAGCCTCTTATAGCCACCACTTTATGTAAATTGGAAAAGGAATTCCCACCCTCATTTTTCGTTAGCATGATGCACTTGCCTATTCATTTAGCTTATGAGGCTCTAATTGGTGGACCTACAATGTATCGTTGGATGTCCCAGTTTGAGAGATATATAAAATTTCTGAAATCTCTAGTTCGAAATATGGCTCACCCAGAGGCATCCATAGCAGAGGGTTATATTGCATATGAGTTTATTATGTTGTGTTCGAGGTACTTGGATGATGTAGAGACAGTACACAATCGACCTGGACGAATCAATGATGCATCAAACTATAAAAAGTTTTGTTTACCAATATTTTCTTGCACGGGAAGGCCACTTGGTGCTCACAAGACTCGAGGTCTTGAGTTTCTTGAGTTACAACAGGCTCATATATATGTTCTCAGGAATTGCGACGAGGTGCAACCATTTATTAGGTAATCCTTTTTGACACATCAGATTTTTACATATTTTCGTTTGACTTCCTATTCTAATGTTGGTGCTGATATTTTTTTGTGCAGTGAGTACAGCAGCGGTGAGGGCTCTTCATTGCTGCAATTTACATCCTCCTGGAACAATAAGTTTATTAAATGGTTCAGGGAGAAGGTAACATATTTTATTCGGTGGTTCAGTGCTTCAATTCAGACTGTTGACTCTATTCAATGCTTAACTTATATTGTGTATATGTTTGATATACTTTCACCTTGCAGATCCATAATTTGTATGAACATGATACAAGTGAAAAAATGGATGACCTTCTATCATTGTCTCGGGGCCCTTTGCAAAACACAACATGTTTTGCAGGCTATGACATCAATGGATTCAGATATCGTATAGAGATTCGTGATAGAAATCGCTGCACACAAAATAGTGGGGTGGCTGTTTTTTAGAAGAGAATACAACTGATGACAATGCTGAATATTATGGTGTATTAATAGAGATAATTGAGCTTCAATTTCTTGGTGGAAGACGTGTGCCATTATTTCATTGCAAGTGGGTTGACATATTCAATAAAAAGAGAGGAATAAAGAAGGATACATATGGACTTGTTAGTGTCAATTTTAAGTGCCTCCTTCGAATAGATGAGTCGTTTGTATCAGCTAGCCAAGCTTCTCAAGTCTTTTTTGTTAAAGACAATATGATCAAAGGATGACACTTGGTTGTCAAAATGCAGCCACGTGACACATATGATGTAGCCGACGTTTCAGATGATGAAGACGTTGAAGATGAGGATGCCAATGCAGAGGAAGACACATGATGAATGTCCTTCAACCACATCCTTGAGTGGAAATAGGAAATATTGTTATGAATTTTGTTTCCATATCTTAGGATATGAAATCTGTGACCATTGCATCAATATTTGTTTTTTATATTGACAGCTTATGTATGAACTAGTTTTTATAGCCATTTTTTTATTGTCTCCTTGAGGTGCAGCCACGTGCCTCCTTATAATGCAGCTTATGTATGACCATTGCATCAATATTTTTGTATCAACCACATCCTTGCATCAATAGTTGTTTTTATATTTCTATCTTGCCATTAATCTGTTTTCTTGCTTCTATTCATAGCTTACCATTGTTCTTGTTTTCCTATACTGAACTAGTTTATAGTTTTGTTGCTTTCTATAAAAATTAGGGCAACATCCTTTTAATTTAATTTTTTGTGCATTTGTTATCTATGTAGGCTATAGCAATGCAAAGCAAGTATGGAAATGTGAGATCCCCTCCAAGGTCACACTTCATCAGCCCAGGATTGCTTCGTCAACAACATGCGAAAAGGTCCTATCCAAACCCCAATATAGGCATAGGAACAAACAATGAGAGTTCGTCTAGAAAGCGAGCTATGAAAGCTATGGGCAATGTTAACCAACCAAAAGTAGAATATGGTACTGCTTGTTACAGTCATATCGAACATACTTGTAATTTCTGTATGCCAATTTTGAGTTACTAACAATATAGACATTGCAGATAATTTAGAAGATGAATGTGTGAATCTTGAAAGCAAAAAATGGGGACTGAAGATTAATATATAGGGTCACTGGCGAGCCTATGTATGATTCAGATGATGAAAGTGAACATGATTCTGAATATGAAAATGAGTACTCTGAAAATGAGTACTCTGAAGATGAAAACATAGTGAATAACATGACAGCAAGGGAGAAGAACTTATATTTCCAAAAAAAAGATTCCTGAATAAGGAGAGACATCCAAAGAAGTCAAAATGTGAGGACCTGATAACTTAGTACATGACCAATAAATTGATATTTCATTTTTTCTAAGTCATTGAAAATTATTCCACATGCCCTGCAGCCATGAACCAGGATGCTCCAACAAGCAGAAGGGATTATTTTGAAGATAGGAGGGACTGTGCCAGAGCATCTAATGCTGAAGACTTAATGAATGCTACAAAAATGGTGTGCTTAATTCACACACCAGAAGGGATGATTATGAAGAAGGGAGGGACAGTGCCAGGGCACCCAATTCTGAAAACTTTGAGGAGGGGAGGGACTGTACCAGGGCATCCAATGCCGAAAACATTGTGAATGCTACAAAAAAGGTATGATTAATTTACACAGTTTTCATTTTTCTCTTTTAGGTATAGGAACACAACTAATAGTTGAAGTATAAATGTTTCAGCTGATAGAACTGAAGAGAAGAGGGGCCGTGGCAAAAACAAATGTAAAAAACTTGCTAAACTAAAGCTTGGAGAAAAAAATTAAAGTAACGTTCTACAACAACCGTGCTCTTTGTACAACATTCGCACGACACATATGTAGAATCGTTCGTGATCCTAGTATTACCCTTGTGAGAGTAAAGAAGTGGACTGACATTACTGAGACATCTCTAAAACATATTTTTGCTGCAGTCAAGGTATGTTTTCATAGTACTGTTCCCTGTTGTTTCATCCTAAAAAGGTAGTACATTTATGTTCGCTTCGGCTTGCTGATTATTCAGGACAAGTTTGAAAACATGGATGAAAACATTGAAATTGATGTCTACAAAAATGACATCATGGAGCATGCTAGGGATTTGTGGAACAATTGGCGCGGTGACTTAAGTCGACACTATGTCAAGCCGACAAAGAATATGCAGCAAGCCATTAAGAATTGTCTGAATGATTTTGCACAAGCTGATTGGGAGTGGTTGGTCAAAGAGCATTTTTGCAGTAAGGAATTCATTGTAAGTTATCCTATTACTGCATAGTGCAACAATTTATTTTTTACCTCTGATTATGTTGTTAGTATCCATTTCATGTAATTCCTCATGATATTCTAGGCAAAGAGCAAGAGAAATTCTAGAAACCGATCCAATTTGACAATCCTTCATCACAGTGGCAGCAAACCATTCAGGAAAGTGATTTATGACAATGTAAGGATTTGTTAACCAATCTGAACAACCTAATTAGTTTTTCATACTACTTATCGATTATGATTACATTATGTTGTACTAGGGCGGCAAGGATAATAATCCACTAGCTTTGGATGCCTTATTTTTTATGACTCACACAAAGGGTGACAATTTTATTGATTCTGAGTCCTCCAGCAAGCATGTAAGCTTATACAATAATATGTGTTTTTGCTATTTGCTATTGTATCATAATGAAAGCTGCTAAGTTAAGTGTTTATTGAATTCTAGGCACAAATTCAGGAACAAATGTTATCGGATCCTTCTCTTTCCAATGCACAACTTATGGACAAGTGCTTCCCTTCAAAACGGTAGGACCATATCATTGGATATGATGGTGGAGTGAAAGCAAGACATCTTCGAAGTCCATCTGTTAGTAAGTCTAGAAGCTGAAACAGTCGGAGGATGAGAAACGAGCAATGCTTGAGGAGAACAGAGAGCTTTGAGAAGAAAATCGGGCTACAAACAGCCGTGTAAGCCAAATGGAAAAGGAGTGGGCAGAGTTGAAGAAACAAATAAGTAGTAATTAGCATAGAAATCTTGATTTGAGTAGAGTTTGAGTGATATGAATACTTACAACTTTTATACCATTGGATAAATACGTGATACTGGATTTATTATATGTAATAATCAGATTACCACCGACATATATACAAGCTACAAATGGTTCATTGGTGCATCTCAATGTGAAATTGAATGGTCATTGTTGTTTAATACAGGGAAGCAGAAAGATGTCGTTTATTAATGTTTCATGGGTGTCATGTAGAAGAATGTAGTTGTTGATGTTTCAAAAATGGCTGGTAGAAGAAATAAATTTGGTCGTTAATGCTCCATACATGGATGTTAGAACTAAAAACTTGGTTGTTAATGTGTCATATGTGGTCGCTAAAGGTTACAAATATGATCGTTAATGAATAATGGTAGCCTGTACACAATTATTAACAATGAAAAATGTCATCGTTATTTTGATAATTGTGGTCGTTAATACTGTATAATTGACGACAATCACATATGTCGTTGTTAATCATGTAACGACCGGAATCCTCATGTGGTCGTTATTACAATTAACGACGGGACTTTTAACGACCATCGACGACCACATTTTTGTGGTCGTTACAAACTTTTAACGACCACATATGGACTTTTAACGACCACATATCCCGTGGTTAAAACATGTTTCTCCTGTTGTGCCACAAGAGTCAATTGATCACATATTGAAGTCGTTTGAGTTGTGGCCACTACCTCCAGAAGCGAAGAAGTTGTTTACGAAGTCGTCTATCTGGTTTGGAGTCTGAAAGAAAGAAGAATTCATTAATAACAACAGTTTTAACTTGACCACTTTTCAAATGAATTGTTTGTCAAACTAACATCCTCTGTAGTAGCTCCCTCCCCTGCAAAAGCTCCTCCTGGTGCTGGTATCACCAGTTAGTTTTCCAGTTTTCAAATTCATAGCTCTTTTCAAGCCCGCGGCATAACCATCAGAAATTTTTTTTTCATCCATCTCATCACCTTGATCTTGTCCTTAGAGGTAAGACAGAACAAGGCATGTGGCAGTTTGTCGTTGTCATTGAGCACTTGGGTTGGTCGGTCACAAAGCATTGCTAGATCTCTTCGAGCTTTCAGATTGTCCTTTGTTTTTTTCTAAATTCATGCAGGTGTGTATCAGGGTTTCGGCAATATTACTTTCTTGGTGCATGATATCAATGTTGTGCACAAGAATCAATGATGGCATATAAGGGAGCTCCCGCAGACCACATATATGTGTCCAGTTGTAGTCCACTCCGAATCCTTGGTACTTGTCCCCTTTTTCATTTAGGACAAGGTTGTTTAGCTGAGCATAAATTTCTGCTACGTTCAGACATTTTGGTTGTCCTTTCGTGACCATGGTGTTCTTTATAAAATTTTTCTTGTCGCTCCTAAAGGGGTGTTTCCTGGGCAACCAGCGTTGATGACAACCGAAGTAAGTGATCTTTCCACCATGAGCAAGACAGAAGCAATCTGTATCTGAACCGCAATACGGACATGTCAATCTACCATGTGTACTCCAACTGATCACAAATACACGACTCGATGTTTGAATATCTGTTTTTTAAAAACATCGTATGCTTTGACTCCTTTTCAAAGCTCCTTCAACTCTTCAATCATGGGTTTTAACATGACATTGAGTTTCTTTCTAGGATTGTCCGGACCAGGTATGATCAAGCAAAGAAATATAAACTCATACTTCATACAAAGAGAAGGTGGAAGGTTGTATGGAATAACAAACACAAGCCAACATGAGTATGATGATGCCATTTGGCCAAAAGGTGTGAAGCCATCGGTCGCGAGACCGATTCAAACAGTTCTCTGTTCAACAACAAGTCTAGATCAAACATGTCGAGAGCCTTCCAAGCATCCCCATCTGAAGGGTGCACCATTAGCTCATCGTTCTTACGGACACCTTTTTATGCCATCGCATGTGCATGGCAGATTTTTTTGATAGAAACAACTGTTTCACTCGAGGAGTTAGTGGCAAGTAGCGAAGCTGCTTATGTGCAACATCTGTCATCACCTTGTCACCCTCATGATTATCAACTTCCACAAATCTATATTGTCCACATTTCAGACGTTTTTTCTCTCCTGCATGCTCCTTCATGAAAAGCATACAATTATTTTTGCACACATCAATCTTTTCATAATCCATCTTGAGACCTTTGATAATTTCCTTTGAATGATACATGTCTTTAGGCAACTTATTGGGCTTTGCATGCACATCCCCAAATAACTTTAAAATCTCATTGTAAAAGTTGTTCGAGAAAAAGTATTTGGACTTAATGGCCATGAGCCAGGTCACAAAAGCGAGTATACTCACATATGTGTGTTAATGCAATGGCTCTTCAGAGTCGTTTATTAGCCTAAAAAATCTTGAAACCTCTGGTGTGGGAGGATCCTTGGAGCTTAGGTTTAACTCTGGACATAACAAATCTAGCATCTCATGCATCCAATCACCGCCAACCCAATCATTGTTCTCCTCCTTATCTACATTATGGTTGGGTAATACCTCACCATGATGTTTCCAAACCTCATATACGGCGCATAAATCCAAACTGATAGAGATCTAGCCTAACTCTTTCCTTATTAAAGAATATACTATTTTCGTGTCGTCTAGAAGGGCATCTGACAGTGCTAGTTAATGACAAGGAGAAAACATGATCCACAAAATATTTGGTCTTGGCTACCCACTCATCAGAATGATGCCCATTCCTACCCCATCCATTGTACATCCATTCACGATCTTCAGCCATGCCTGAGACTGTTAAAGCAAACCATATCGTAAAAACATCATTCAACTTCCTAAAGGGTATCGGTCCGCCGGGGACAAAATGGATCGACTCCTTGGATCTTGAACTAATGGCCACACGCTCCACATGAAGTTGCTTCACCTCAACACAACCTTTGTGACGATGCCATGTGCTGCCTTCGATTCCCACCGGAACCGCCACCACCGAGTTTTGAGACTCAAACTCAACAAAACCAACAACTGGGTGGTTTTGCAGCTCAACCATCGAAACCCCCGTGAGTAGCACACCACATACGCGTCCCTCACGTCCTAGACACGTGTCCCGCCAATCCTTAACTGCGATGGCAACATAGCTCGCTCTGCCATGTCTTCGCGTCGGTGCGTGTACCAGGTGTTAGCCACTGCAGCTTGTCACCTAGACACTTTGGTCCTTCAGTCAAGCCTCAGCGCTCGTCCTTCACCGCTCCCGGTCCATCAGCACGAACCCACATGACCTTCACCTTTGACGTTTACCATTATCCCTGTGCTCCACACCTGCACACCACAAGCCGAGAGACATGGTTGTACAACATAATAACTCATGCCTCGGTTAGTCCATGAATCAACCCAAGACGCTACCCATTTACAATCACTCATCATCAACTCGAACCACAATAGACAAGTGAACCTTGTGTTTGCAATCTGCCCCTTGATGAGTGGATTATCAACACCACCTCATGAGCATATATTAGCAGAAATAGGAAGAAGAAGAGAAACTCACCTGAATGACCAAAAAATGGATACAAGCCAAACAAGTCATATAGAGTGAGCAAAGCTTGGTCCCCAAAGAAATGGTCAATGGCTCAACACGACTAAGCAAGAAAACGGCTAGTCCTCAAGAAGAGGCAGAAAGGGGCTCAACACCACTAGCCAGCGGCCAAAACCAAATCAGAGCACAAAATCTACACAAAAGCTAAAATCAAAGCTAGTTCCTTCAAAAAGAGGCTCAACACAACTAGGAAGAGCTCCTGAATGGCTCAAAAACTCACCCTGACAAAAGTGTCTCTCGCTGAAGCACATCTAAAAAACCTCAAATAAAGCAAGACATCCTCATAAAAATATGTATACAAGAAGAACTCACCAAAATCTTGCACAAATGCACATCTCTAAGAGATTGCCCCAAAACAAAAAAACTCTCCCCCTTGCATGAAATTCAGCCCCCAAACCCTGAGGGAATGCAAGGATCAAAAGGAGAATGCAGAAAAATGCAAATAATGCTAGAGCTTTAGGAGTATAGCAACTAGAGTGCAAAGATGATCTAAGTAGTGTTGTGCGATGCATGCAATAATAAATGCACGTGCTAACGATGCTCAAACTTATCATATGTACATGATATGTGAAGAATAAGCATTTTGATTCAATTTTAAGCATGTCAAAAGAAAAGTTTACCACTAAAACAACACTAGTCATAGAGTAAGCAGGAAATCAACCAAGTGCTAGACAAAGGTATACACAGTGAACTACCCCAAACAAAGGTCACTCATCATGCTAAACAGATTTGAAATCTTGAAACAATTAAATTTTTGGAGTTTGCAGTGAATTACAAGTTTTACTTAAAAGAATGTCAACGCGAGAGGTTGTAAGCATTGTCATTGTCTAACTTTTCAACTCGGTGTAGTCTATGCAGAAAAGCAATCAGAAGCTAAAGACAGCGGTTTCGATCATCCACTATAGTGCTCAAGTTCTTCTAAAAGTGCAAATAGGAGCAGTCTCGATACAGTGATGTGGTGACAAAGGCAAACCCATCTTGATTTCTAATTTTAACTTACCTTGATTCAGATTTTAGCACAGAATTAATGTATCAAGACAATGATTGACTCAAAGTACGAGACATAGCCACCTAGCATACTAGTGACAACAGAGAGGATCTCAATTCATCCTACACATGCTAGGTACAAATATCAATGGTGAACAATTTTGGATTTCACAAGTAATAATAAAGTTCACAATTATGAAAATGGGCAAAAAGAGCCTAAGCTTGCCATAGCATCATCATGTACACAAGGAACATACTACAAAAAGCATAGTCACATTCTAACAAATATACAAGTGAAGGTCAATAATATACATGATGATATGCAAATGGAGAGATATTACAAAACTACAAAGAAGAATGAAAAGGTAGAAAGATGCAAGAAAAAGCAAAAAGAAAATCCTCATCTAAAAGGGAAAACACTTACCCAACTTCCATTGCAATTGTGCAAAAGTGGACTGGTCAAGGGGTTTTGTGAGGAAATCTGTAACCTGCTTGTGGGTATCAACATGATGAATATCAGTGTCCCCTTTCTCATAATGATCTCTGAGAAAATGAAAGTGAACATCGACGTGTTTGGTCTTAGAATGTAGCACGCGATTTTTGGCAATGCTAATGGCACTCGTGCTATCACAAAGCAGAGGCATATGAGAAAGCGCCAAGCCAAAATCCCTCGAAGTAGCCATCATCCAAAGCAATTGCGAGCAACAACTAATGGCAGCAACATAAACAACCTTTGTGGTAGACTGGACAACGCTAAACTGTTTGCAAGAAGCCCAAGAAACCAGGGTGGAACCTAGAAACATACAAGTCCTAGAGGTGGACTTGTGATCCTAGCGACATCTCACAAAATCAGCATCTGAATAACCGCACAAAGATAGAACAGACAAAGAAGAATTCCATAAGCCAAACTTAGGAGTGAAATGTAGGTACCTCATGATCCATTTGATAACCTGTCTATGAGAAATGTGTGGGGAAGCCTAGAATCGAGTGCACAGACACACTGCAAAGTGTATGTCTGGCCTCGTCGCGATTAGGTACAAGAGGGAGCCGATCATGCTCATGTACTCCTGTTGATCCATGGGATCGCTGTCCTCATTAGCATCCAGATCTGTCATGGTGGACATGGGCGTCGAAAGAGGCTTGGCCTCAACCATGTCAAACTTCTTCAAGACATTCTTTGTGTATTTGCCTTGGTGCACAAAAATCCCATCTTAGGTCTGCTTGATTGGCAGCCCAAGGAAGATGTTGTGTTCTCCCATCATGTTTATCTCAAACTCCCTACTCATAGTATCTGAAAACTTGGAAACAAGGACATGAGAAGAACCACGAAAAATGATATGATTCACATATATCTAAACTAAAAGAGTGTCATTGCTATGCTTAAGGAGAAAAAGAGTTTTATCAATAGAGCCCATTTTGTAACCCTTTGCATAAGTAAGGTTTCAAACATTCATATCAGGCTCTAGGGGCTTGTTTCAAACCATGCAAAGCTTTTTGGAGTTTAAAAACATGGTTTGGAAACTTGGAACTCTCAAAACCAGGGGGCTGCCACACATAAACCTCTTCCTCTATATACCCATTGAGAAAAACACTTTTGACATCTATTTGAAAAGTTTAAAACCCTTCGAGGCAGCCAAAGCTAGAAGGATTCTTATGGCTTCTAAATGGGCAATAGGGGCAAATATTTACTCAAAATCAATACCCCCTTTTGGCAAAACCCTTGTGCAACGAACCTTGCCTTGTTTCTCACTACCAACCCATCCTCACTCTGTTTGTTTTTGAAAACCCATTTTGTACCAATGGGATGGCAGTTCAAAGGAGGTGGCACCAAAACCTAAACCTAGTTCAAAGGAGGTGGCACCATTCCACCTGCAAACTCCTCCTCTCTGTCGCGCATCCATTCCACCTGCAAACACCTTCCCTCGTTCACCATAGCTCATAGTCATAGGATTTTTCCCGGAAATGATCATCGTTGCCGCCATAAAGAACCCGTCCGTGGCCAGCCTCACTCGGGTTAGTTCATACCCATTTAATCCTTGTTTCGGTATGCCTTTAGCCTCTAGTTGCTTATCGTGCCGGCTGATTGAATACTACTGCCACAGAACTCCTAGAACACCACATCGTCGCCGAAAACGCTGCCGTGGACACTCCCTCCGTCGACCCACTGCTCTGTTCCTTCACCCATCTTCCTGACCGTCGTCCTTGAGTCCTGGTGAGTTACTGAAGCTTATCGTACTCCCAATTTGAACACTACCGTGCTGGATCGACGGGAACAACTTTGTCGATCCTCGGTGTTCACCGTCGTTGTGGACAGGGGGGATCTCGGGTCAGATTAGCCCAATTAGTACATGGATTAGGGTCATCTTGGATAAGGGATGATGATTTGATGCTCGGATTCGATGGTCATTGCCGTTTGAAGCGAGTCCCAGCGAGGGGTGGCCGGCGGCGAGCGCGTCGTTGTCGGGGACCTAGCACCGTGAAGAAATAGAAGTAGGAGGGCTTGGGTGAAACTGTCAGTGAGACACGTAAATAGTACCATGGACTCTTTACTGGATATTCGAAACAACAGGGACCTCGGCGCAAAACCGCCAGCGCGGTCGCGGGCGCGCGCGACTTCGGTGTGGGCTTGGATTCGCAGGGCCGAATTCGGCCTGGTGCTCTTCATCAGTTTTCCTTTTCTTTTTGTTACCAACTTGGGAAATTTGTAGAAAATTAATAAAATCATGATACCTAATTTTGCTAGATTCCTAAAATCAAGTAGTATTTAATAAAAATACTTCCAAGATTTTTATCCCAAACCTGGAATTGTGTAGCATTTAAAGATACTTAAACCAAGCCTTTTAGAATTTTTGAAATAGTTTAGTAATTCCAAAAATCATAAAACTTTTTAAGTAAGCTTAATATGATGATTAGAGCCATTGAGTGATGTTTGAAAGGATTTGAACACCGTTTGATTAAAAACCAAATAACTAGCCTCATAGGGTTAATTACTTAATACTAATCCTAATGGAATATCTAATTAGAAAACCTTAGTGATTAGTTTGTACCATGAAGGAAAGTTGTATTCAAGATGTAACTTGTTATATTTTTATTTTGTAATTGCATACTCATGACATAGCATAAGCATTCATGTACATGTATTATCATGTATAGAACATGAGGAAGAAACCGTAGTAGAAGATGAGGTTGTCTCCCAGACTCAGAATCCTCCAGCGGAGAACAACTTTTACTTCGACATCTGCGGTGTGGAACCAGATCCTCCTGCAACACAAGGCAAGCCCCGGTGCATTATCCTTTTTCCTTGTTGTTTTAAAAACTTTATCACCTTGTTTGATGCATTAGGTGATAGGAGTTGTGTGCTAAACAATTGATGCATTCCCTTCCTTGGAAAATTGATTACCATTCCTTGTTACCTGATTTAAACAAACTAGTTTTCTGATGCTTAGCCTTGCTTTAGAAACAAAATGTTTTGTTTTAAAACAAAAGGTGATACTTCACACTAGATGGGAAGTTTTACAAATAAAAGAATTATGATGGTGAATCCATCATGGCCGTGATGGGTTCAACATCTGAAAAGAGTACCTCTACCAGGTACCAAACTTTGGGGTTTTAAGTAAAAAAGACGAGACCGGGTGGGTGACTTGCACGAGAAGAGTCTCAGTGCAGTGTCTCCGTTTGAGTCACTTAAGGACCGAGCCGATGTAGGCTTGATGATCGAGGACCTTTTAACTGGCCACATGCCTCGTCATGGGTAAGCTTTGCCTCGGTCGGACCAATACTAGAAAGGCCACCACGCAATGGGAGTGAAGGGATGGCGAGAGTAGCATGTACCCTCTGTGTCAAGAGGCTGGACGGTGGAGTATTTGTGCTCTCGGTTGGCGTGAACCCATTCTGGTCTTGAGAAACCCTAGTGCAAGTTGACATATGCAAGGGTTAAGTGCTACATATGTCGTGTGGTTGGAGATCCCCAGCTGGGTATTAATCGATTTGGATCGCCGTTACTTCTCAGAAATAAAGACTTGGTCACTGCCCTACACGTAGCATCAAGTGAACTGAAGGGATGATAAAAGATGGTTAGTATAGGCCAACTGCTTGATCTAGAGTAGAAAGAAATCTAGATGTAGGTAGCTACTTAACCTGATAAGTAAAAATAAATTTTTAAGGATTCACTCATAGTAAGCTTTTCTGCAAAAAGGAGTCTATGAATCTTGATAAGCTTTACCTTGATTCCTAAAGGCCATCATATCCTTGAGAGTCTTTTTCCTTTGATGGGTAAGACTTGCAAAAGTACACTCCGTACTCAGGGTTTCTAAACCCATGTTGTAGGTGATGAAATGGCTGAGTTCTGCTGTTTCTGTTCCAAGGTGGTTCCCAAGCAGGAGGATGAAAACTAAGTTTTATTTGGGGAAGGTGTTTTGCCTTCCTGTGATGTAATAATAAGTTTACGCACTCAAGTACCCGGATATGTAATAACCACTCTTTCTATATTTTTCTTATGAATGTAAATTATGTTATTGTAATCCTTTCCGCTTACTCCTTACTCTGATGATGTGTAATGTCTGCATAATGGGTTAAGCGCTCTTGGGCGATGTGATGGAGATATAGGTAACCGAACTTATTGAGTCATTATGCACACCTGCATGACTGTCTGAGGTCCTTAGGACAAGGACAACTATAGGTGGGCCTAATACCTTGGGAGGTTCCGTGATAGCTGGTATCGGAGCGAAGCCCGTTTCTTCGGACATTACTTAGTGCTTCAAAAGATTTTAAAAGATTTATCTTAGAACATTCTTTCATTCTTATCTTGATCCTTTCTTGTAGCAACTTATCTTTTGAAGTCGGGTAATAGAGTGCCAAATAATAGTTTATACGTAGGATGTATGGGATCAACGAGAGGTTGATTCCATAATCGTAGGTCATGCATGCATCATATTTAATCAATACTAATTAATTTTCCCATCTTATAGAGGTATGGCATGTACCAAGACTACTCAGCGGATGGCGACCGGACCTCGAGGTGTGCCTCGGCACCAGTTGGCTCCTCGACATGAGGAGAGCAGTAGCGGAAGTAATGATCCCATAGGGGATCTGGAGGTCAGAGTTGAACTACTAATGACGGAACTGCGGCATGAAAGGAGGGAATGTGCGCGTGATAGCCGTCGTATTACTGAGTTGTTAGCAGAGGTTGACCGTTTGCAGCATGAGATTGTGGAGAGAGACAGGGCTATAGGCTGGGTTGTAAATTAACGATCTATAGCCTGGGATTGCGAGGCGAATGCCCGAGTTCGGGCGGAGGAGCTAAGCGTAGCCTTGGCAAATCTGCAAGCATACAATAACACTCTACACGAGGAAATGCACGTGTTGTATGACCAGTTGCATCCGAACGTGCCACCAGAGGTTGCGGCAATGGGAGCTGGAACATCCGGAGCAGCTGGTAGAGGACCTTATGGGGAGTTGGATCTCTTCGGAGCCCCTCCTTCCATGAACCTCGCAGATGATCGTTCTCCCAAAGATAGCAATGAAGCGGGGAGCAGCCAAGGACATAGATAACTAGAGTAGTATAGTAGTAGGTTGTTTCCTTATTGAGAGCACCTAGAGGGGGGGGTGAATAGGTGATCCTGTAAAAACTTAAACTTATAGCCACAAAAACTTGATTAGGCGTTAGCACAGTTTATGCCAAGTGGCTAGAGAGGAGTCAAAACACAATAAGCACAAGAATCCAATCACAGAGATGACACAGTGGTTATCCCGTGGTTCGGCCAAGTACAAAACTTGCCTACTCCACGTTGTGGCGTCCCAACGGACGAGAGTTGCACTCAACTCCTCTCAAGTGATCCAATGATCAACTTGAATACCACGGTGTTCTTGTTTTTCTTTTCTCAATCCCGTTTGCGAGGAATCTCCACAACTTGGAGCCTCTCGCCCTTACAAAAGATGTTCACAGAGAATCACAGAGCAAGGGAGGGATTAGCAACTCACACACGACACAAAGATCACAGCGAATACGCACACACAAGACCCAGACTTGAGCTCAAAAGACTAGCACACTAGAACGGAGCTCAAATCACTAGAATGTCGAACAAGTGCGCGAGATTGATGTGTGAGTGATCAAGAGTGCTCAAGGAATGCTTGGTTGTCTCCTCCATGCGCCTAGGGGTCCCTTTTATAGCCCCAGGGCAGCTAGGAGCCGTTGAGAACACATCTGGAAGGCTATCCTTGACTTCTGTCGTCGGGCGCACCGGACAGTCCGGTGCACACCGGACACTGTCCGGTGCCCGATTTCTTTCCTTAACAGGCGCAGCCGACCGTTGCTGACCGTTGCAGATCTGGCGCACCGGACAGTCCGGTGCACACCGGACAGTCCGGTGCTTCCTTCCGACCGTTGGCTCGGCCACGTGTCGCGCGCCGATCGCGCGGCCGACCGTTGGCCCGGCCGACCGTTGGCTCACCGGACAGTCCGGTGCACACCGGACAGTCCGGTGAATTTTAGCCGAAGTCGCCGGAGAAAAACCCGAGAGCGGCTGGTTTGCGCTGCGCTGGTCTGGCGCACCGGACACTGTCCGGTGCACACCGGACAGTCCGGTGCCCCAGCCCGAAGCAGCCTTTGGCTTTACACAGCCACTCTCCACTTCCTTTCTTTTCTTCTTCTTCCTGTTTCTAACACTTAGACAAGAATATTAGTACACAAACCAATGTACTAAGGCTTAGAAACATACCTTAACTTGTGATTTGCACTTTGTTCATCCTTGGGCATATTTTCACATTTAAGCACTTGTGTTTGCACTCAATCACCAAAATACTTAGAAATAGCCCAAAGGCACATTTCCCTTTCAATCTCCCCCTTTTTGGTGATTTATGCCAACACAACATAAAGCAACTAGAACAAGTGCAAAACTACTTCAAATAAAAACTAACTTTGAGTTTTATTCAATTTTGGCGTATATGGATCATCCTTTGCCACCACTTGGTTTGTTTTTGCAAATCAAACTCAAATCTCTATCTCTAAGTCAAACACACATGTTGAAGCATAAAGAGAGTCATTCCAAAAGAGATTGACCAAAGATTTCAAAAACCCCCCCTATTTCCCATAATCAATACTTCTCCCCACAAGAAGCCAATTTTTGACAAGAGAGACAATAAAAGAGTTTAACAACACAAAAATTTCAAAATCTCTCAAGTGGTAGCTGATCCATTTAATTGCTTTGGCCTTTATTTTCTCCCCCTTTGGCATCAAGCACCAAAACGGGATCAATCTTGGCCTTTTAACCTCATTGCCTCACCAAAGTCTTCAATTAAGAGCAAATGGCAATAAGATTTCATTAGATGAACTTGGAATTAGTTACCCTCTCATCGGAGTGCAGTGGAAGTCTTTCATGGTCCAAGTCCACCTTTTCCCTTTCAATCCTCCTTCGAGACTAAATTACTAAACTCAAGCATATGGTTAGTCTCAAAAGGGTCAAGTTGTAACACATCTCCCCCTAAACATGTGCATTACTTTGCAACGGACTTGTGAGGTCCAGGGAGTGTTTGTACAACTTGAGCACCATAATAAGCAACAAAATGCAGAATGAACATGATCAAGGGCATAAACACATGTATGCTACAATTCAATCCAAGTTCCGCGAATCTAAGACATTTAGCTCACTACGCAGCCTGCAAAAGGTCTTCTCATCTAGAGGCTTGGTAAAGATATCGGCTAGCTGGTTCTCGGTGCTAACATGAAACACTTCGATATCTCCCTTTTGCTGGTGGTCTCTCAAAAAGTGATGCCGGATGTCTATGTGCTTTGTGCGGCTGTGTTCAACAGGATTTTCCGCCATGCGGATAGCACTCTCATTATCACATAGGAGTGGGACTTTGCTCAGATTGTAGCCAAAGTCCCTGAGGGTTTGCCTCATCCAAAGTAGTTGCGCGCAACACTGTCCTGCGGCAACATACTCGGCCTCAGCGGTGGATAGGGCAACGGAAGTTTGTTTCTTAGAGTTCCACGACACCAGGGACCTTCCTAAGAATTGGCACGTCCCCGATGTGCTCTTCCTATCGACCTTACATCCAGCATAGTCGGAATCTGAGTATCCAACTAAGTCAAAGGTAGACCCCTTTGGATACCAGAGCCCGAAGCAAGGCGTAGCAACCAAATATCTAAGAATTCGCTTCACCGCCACTAAGTGACACTCCTTAGGATCGGATTGAAATCTAGCACACATGCATACGCTAAGCATAATGTCCGGTCTACTAGCACATAAATAAAGCAAAGAACCTATCATTGACCGGTATGCTTTTTGATCAACAGACTTACCTCCTTTGTTGAGGTCGGTGTGTCCGTCGGTTCCCATCGGCGTCTTTGCGGGCTTGGCGTCCTTCATCCCAAACCGCTTTAGCAGATCTTGCGTGTACTTCGTTTGGGAGATGAAGGTGCCGTCCTTGAGTTGCTTCACTTGGAACCCAAGGAAGTAGTTCAACTCGCCCATCATCGACATCTCGAATTTCTGCGTCATCACCCTGCTAAACTCTTCACAAGACTTTTGGTTAGTTGAACCAAATATTATGTCGTCGACATAAATTTGGCACACAAACAAATCACCATCACATGTCTTTGTAAAAAGAGTTGGATCGGCTTTCCCAACCTTGAAAGCATTAGCAATTAAGAAATCTCTAAGGCATTCATACCATGCTCTTGGGGCTTGCTTAAGTCCATAGAGCGCCTTAGAGAGCTTACATACGTGGTTGGGGTACCGTTCATCCTCGAAGCCAGGGGGTTGCTCCACGTACACCTCCTCCTTGATTGGCCCGTTGAGGAAAGCGCTCTTCACATCCATTTGGAACAACCTGAAAGAATGGTGAGCGGCATATGCTAGCAAGATACGAATGGACTCTAGCCTAGCCACAGGAGCGAAAGTCTCCTCAAAGTCCAAACCTGCGACTTGGGCATAACCTTTTGCCACAAGCCGAGCCTTGTTTCTCGTCACCACCCCGTGCTCGTCCTGTTTGTTGCGGAACACCCACTTGGTTCCCACAATATTTTGCTTTGGACGAGGCACCAGTGTCCAAACTTCATTGCGCTTGAAGTTGTTGAGTTCCTCCTGCATGGCCAATACCCAGTCTGGATCTAGCAAGGCCTCCTCTACCCTGAAAGGCTCAATAGAAGAGACAAAGGAGTAATGCTCACAAAAATTAACTAATCGAGATCGAGTAGTTACTCCCTTGCTAATGTCACCCAGAATTTGGTCGACAGGATGATCCCTTTGAATCATCGCTCGAACTTGGGTTGGAGGTGCCGGTTGCGCTTCTCCCTCCATCACTTGATCACCTTGTGCTCCCCCTTGATCAATCGCCTCCACTAGAGGTACCTGTACGTCACCTTCGGTTGGGGGATGCACCATAGTTGAGGAAGAAGGTTGATCTCGTTCATCTTGTTCCTGTGGCCGCACTTCTCCAATCGCCATGGTTCGTATAGCGGCCGTCGGAACATCTTCTTCATCTACATCATCACAATCAACAACTTGCTCTCTTGGAGAGCCATTAGTCTCATCAAATACAACGTCGCTAGAGACTTCAACCAAACCCGATGATTTGTTGAGGACTCTATACGCCTTTGTATTTGAGTCATAACCTAACAAAAACCCTTCTACAGCTTTGGGAGCAAACTTAGAATTTCTACCCTTCTTCACTAGAATGTAGCACTTGCTCCCAAATACACGAAAGTAAGATACATTGGGTTTGTTACCGGTTAGTAGCTCATACGAAGTCTTCTTGAGGAGGCGATGAAGGTAGACCCTGTTGATGGCGTGGCAAGCCGTGTTTACGGCTTCCGTCCAAAAGCACTCGGGGGTCTTGAACTCTCCTAGCATCGTCCTCGCCATGTCGATGAGCGTCCTGTTCTTCCTCTCTACCACACCATTTTGCTGTGGTGTGTAGGGAGCGGAGAACTCGTGCTTGATCCCTTCATCTTCAAGGAACTCCTCCACTTGAAGGTTCTTGAACTCGGACCCGTTGTCGCTCCTTATCTTCTTCACTTTGAGCTCAAACTCATTTTGAGCTCTCCTGAGAAAGCGCTTGAGGGTCCCTTGGGTTTCAGACTTATCCTGCAAAAAGAACACCCAAGTGAAGCGGGAAAAATCATCTACAATAACTAGACCATACTTACTCCCTCCTATGCTCAGATAGGCGACGGGTCCGAAGAGGTCCATATGCAACAGCTCCAGAGGTCTTGAAGTGGTCATCACATTCTTGCTGTGATGCGCTCCTCCCACTTGTTTACCTGCTTGACAAGCTGCACAAGGTCTATCTTTTTCGAATTGAACATTAGTTAGACCTATCACGTGTTCTCCCTTTAGAAGCTTGTGAAGGTTCTTCATCCCCACATGTGCTAAGCGGCGATGCCACAGCCAGCCCATGCTAGTCTTAGCTATTAAGCATGCATCTAGACCGGCCTCTTCTTTTGCAAAATCAACTAAATAAAGTTTGTCGTCTAATACACCCTTAAAAGCTAGTGAACCATCACTTCTTCTAAAGACAGACACATCTATATTTGTAAATAGACAGTTATATCCCATGTTGCATAATTGACTAACAGATAGCAAATTATAACCAAGAGACTCTACTAAAAACACATTAGAGATAGAGTGCTCATTAGAAATTGCAATTTTACCTAACCCTTTTATCTTGCCTTGATTCCCATCACCGAATACAATTGAATCTTGGGAATCCTTATTTTTGACGTAGGAGGTGAACATCTTCTTCTCCCCTGTCATATGGTTTGTGCATCCGCTGTCGATAATCCAGCTTGAACCCCCGGATGCATAAACCTGCAAGGCAAATTTAGGCTTGGGTTTTAGGTACCCAACTCATGTTGGGTCCTACAAGGTTAGCACAAATATCTTTAGGGACCCAAATGCAAGTTTTGTCTCCCTTGCATTTTGCCCCTAACTTCCTAGCAACTATTTTCCTATCCTTTCTACAAATAGCAAAGGAAGCAGTTAAAGCACAATAAATTGTAGAAGGTTCATTCACTACTTTCCTATGAACATTTGCAACATTGCTTTTAGGAATAACATTTCTCCTAGTAACATTTCTATCATACACATAAGAAGAACTAGGAGCAAACATGGCATGAGAATCATAAACATATGAATCAAAAGCATCATAACTTCTATTTACATTTCTAGTTTGTCTTCTATCATGATACAAAAAGGCATGGTTCCTTTTAGCACTAGTAGCCATAGGGGCCTTCCCTTTCTCCTTGGCGGGAATGGGAGCCTTATGGCTTGTTAAGTTCTTGGCTTCCCTCTTGAAGCCAAGTCCATCCTTAATTGAGGGATGTCTTCCTATTGTGTAAGCATCCCTTGCAAATTTTAACTTATCAAATTCACTTTTGCTAGTCTTAAGTTGGGCATTAAGACTAGCCACTTCATTATTTAACTTTGCAATAGAAGCTATGTGTTCACTACAAGCATCAATATCAAAGTCTTTACATCTATTGCAAATAACAACATTTTCTACACAAGTTGTTGATTTACTAGCTATTTCTATCTTAGCATTCAACTCATTGTTAATGCTCTTTAATTTTGAAATTGTCTCATGGCATGAAGATAATTCACAAGTAAGCATTTCATTTCTTTTAACTTCTAGAGCATGAGATTTTTGAGCTTCTAAAAATTTATCATGCTCTTCATACAATAAATCCTCTTGTTTCTCTAAGAGTTTATCCTTCTCATTCAATGCATCAATTAATTCATTAATTTTGCCGATCGTAATTCTATCTAGACCTTTAAATAAACTAGAATAGTCTATTTCATCATCGTCACTAGAATCATCACCACTAGAAGAAGCATAAGTAGAGTTTCGAGTACTTACTTTCTTCTCCTTAGCCATGAGACACGTGTGACGCTCGTTGGGGAAGAGGGCCGATTTGTTGAAGGCGGTGGCGGCGAGTCCCTCATTGTCGGAGTCGGAGGAGGAGCAATCCGAATCCCACTCCTTGCCTATATGCGCCTCGCCCTTGGCCTTTTTGTAGTGCTTCTTCTTCTCCCTTTTGTTCCCCTTTTCCTGGTCACTTTCATTATCAGGACAGTTAGCAATAAAATGACCAAGCTTACCGCATTTGAAGCATGATCGCTTCCCCTTGGTCTTAGTCTTGCTCGGCTGTCCATTGCGACCCTTTAGCACCGTCTTGAATCTCTTGATAATGAGGGCCATTTCTTCATCATTAAGACCGGCCGCCTCAATTTGCGCCACCTTGCTGGGTAGCGCCTCCTTGTTCCTTGTGGCTTTGAGAGCAAAAGGTTGCGGCTCGTTGATCGGTCCATTCAAGGCGTCGTCCACATACCTTGCCTCCTTGATCATCATTCGCCCGCTGACGAATTTTCCTAGGACTTCTTCGGGCGACATTTTGGTGTACCTGGGATTCTCACGAATATTATTCACCAAATGAGGATCAAGAACGGTAAAGGACCTGAGCATTAGTCGGACGACGTCGTGGTCCGTCCATCGCGTGCTTCCGTAGCTCCTTATTTTGTTGATAAGGGTCTTGAGCCGGTTGTATGTCTGAGTTGGCTCCTCGCCCCTTATCATCGCGAACCGTCCAAGCTCGCCTTCCACCAACTCCGTTTTGGTGAGCAAGGTAACGTCATTCCCTTCATGAGAGATCTTGAGGGTGTCCCAGATCTGCTTGGCGTTATCCAAACCGCTTACTTTGTTATATTCATCCCTGCACAATGAAGCTAGAAGAACAGTGGTAGCTTGTGCATTCTTATGGATTTGCTCATTAATGAATGAAGGGCTATCCGAGCTATCAAATTTCATTCCACTTTCCACAATCTCCCAAATGCTTGGATGGAGAGAAAATAGGTGAGTACGCATTTTGTGACTCCAAAATCCGTAGTCCTCTCCATCAAAGTGAGGAGGCTTGCCAAGTGGAATGGGGAGCAAATGAGCATTTGAGCTATATGGAATGCGCGAATAATCAAAAGAAAAGTTTGAGTTAACCGTCTTTTGTTTGTCGTGGTCGTCGTCCTTTTGGGAAGAAGAGGACTCATCGCTGTCGTAGTAGACGATCTCCTTGATGCGTCTTGTCTTCTTCTTCTTCCCATCTTTTCGCTTGTGGCCCGAGCCCGAGTCATTGGACTTGTCATCCCTTGGCTCGTTGACGAAGGACTCCTTCTCCTTGTCGTTGATCACAGTTCCCTTCCCCTTAGGATCCATCTCTTCGGGCGGTTAGTCCCTTTCTTGAAGAGAACGGCTCCGATACCAATTGAGAGCACCTAGAGGGGGGGGTGAATAGGTGATCCTGTAAAAACTTAAACTTATAGCCACAAAAACTTGATTAGGCGTTAGCACAGTTTATGCCAAGTGGCTAGAGAGGAGTCAAAACACAATAAGCACAAGAATCCAATCACAGAGATGACACAGTGGTTATCCCGTGGTTCGGCCAAGTACAAAACTTGCCTACTCCACGTTGTGGCGTCCCAACGGACGAGAGTTGCACTCAACTCCTCTCAAGTGATCCAATGATCAACTTGAATACCACGGTGTTCTTGTTTTTCTTTTCTCAATCCCGTTTGCGAGGAATCTCCACAACTTGGAGCCTCTCGCCCTTACAAAAGATGTTCACAGAGAATCACAGAGCAAGGGAGGGATTAGCAACTCACACACGACACAAAGATCACAGCGAATACGCACACACAAGACCCAGACTTGAGCTCAAAAGACTAGCACACTAGAACGGAGCTCAAATCACTAGAATGTCGAACAAGTGCGCGAGATTGATGTGTGAGTGATCAAGAGTGCTCAAGGAATGCTTGGTTGTCTCCTCCATGCGCCTAGGGGTCCCTTTTATAGCCCCAGGGCAGCTAGGAGCCGTTGAGAACACATCTGGAAGGCTATCCTTGACTTCTGTCGTCGGGCGCACCGGACAGTCCGGTGCACACCGGACACTGTCCGGTGCCCGATTTCTTTCCTTAACAGGCGCAGCCGACCGTTGCTGACCGTTGCAGATCTGGCGCACCGGACAGTCCGGTGCACACCGGACAGTCCGGTGCTTCCTTCCGACCGTTGGCTCGGCCACGTGTCGCGCGCCGATCGCGCGGCCGACCGTTGGCCCGGCCGACCGTTGGCTCACCGGACAGTCCGGTGCACACCGGACAGTCCGGTGAATTTTAGCCGAAGTCGCCGGAGAAAAACCCGAGAGCGGCTGGTTTGCGCTGCGCTGGTCTGGCGCACCGGACACTGTCCGGTGCACACCGGACAGTCCGGTGCCCCAGCCCGAAGCAGCCTTTGGCTTTACACAGCCACTCTCCACTTCCTTTCTTTTCTTCTTCTTCCTGTTTCTAACACTTAGACAAGAATATTAGTACACAAACCAATGTACTAAGGCTTAGAAACATACCTTAACTTGTGATTTGCACTTTGTTCATCCTTGGGCATATTTTCACATTTAAGCACTTGTGTTTGCACTCAATCACCAAAATACTTAGAAATAGCCCAAAGGCACATTTCCCTTTCACTTATGTAATTTAAATAAGGAAAGCTGAGTTGTACAAGTTGAGTATGTATAATTAGTACCAATTTGGAATAATGTAACAAAGGTGGTGTACTTGTGGCATGTAATAATCAAGTATGTTTTCTTCTTCAGATGCCATCCAGAACTCGTGCTCAAGATGGGCCGGAACTACCCATGGTGGGGAGGAAACTCCGAACCCGCCGCCTGTACCTCCCACGTTGGCTGAGGCTATCGCTGCCTTAATCAATGCCACTACTGATAACACTCGCTTCCTTCGAGAAATGGCTGGGAATCAGTTTCATTAGCAGGGAGGCAGATGTCAACCCCAAGGCCCTAGAGACACCATATACCTAGGATTTTTAGAAACTCGTCCACCTCTTTTTGTTAAAGCGGAGGAACCTTTGGAGGTGGACAAATGGATTTGGGTCATGGAGTAGAAATTCGGATTGATTCGGTGTACAGAGACCCAGAAGCCCCTGTTCGCTGCCCAGCAACTGAGAGGTCCCGCCAGCACCTGGTGGGCAAACATTACAACTATTCAACCTGAAGGACATCTTGTCATGTCGGCAGAGTTCAAGCAAGCATTGAGGGAACACTACATTCTAGATGGTGTTTTACAGATGAAACTTGAAGAGTTTGTGCGCTTAAAGCAAGGAGGAGATTCGGTGATGCAATACCTCGCCAAATTCAACCATCTCTCCCAGTATGCTATAGAGCAAGTTGACACGGACCTGAAGAATAAGAATTGCTTCATGAGAGGTCTAAATGATCGACTACAGCGAAAGATGGCCACTTGCCTGGACCTCACTTATAGCAGGGCTGTGAGCATAGCGCTTTCAGTGGAAGCCAAGAATTTGGGGCAGGGGAAGACAAAGAGATATGGGCGTGAAGGATCCTATCAAAGGATCCGAGAAGTGGTCGAGGTTGGTGATTCGTCCTTTTAACCCAAATCGCTCTTTTCCTCGTCCACCCGCCTATCCTTTCAAGAAACCAGTTTTTATCTGTCCCACTCCTGCCCTCGCTCAAAACAATCAGCCGAGTGCCCCTGGTATTTGTTTCCCCGCCTTACCCAGTTCATCTAATGGCTGCTTCAACTGTGGGAAGTCTGGACACTTCATCAAGAACTGCCCCTATCCAAAGCAAAAAAAATCTAATTTCCAGCAGACTTTTGGGAGCACATCTCAAGGCAAGGGAAATGTGGCCAACACTTAAGCAGGCAAAAATACAAGGAAAACTGGGCGGGTCTACTACACTCAAGTGGCTACCACCTCGGAAGGAGAGCCTGTGATGATGGGTACGTTTTCCGTTGCCAGTCATCACGCCGTCATCCTTTTTGATTCTGGTGCATCCCATACTTTCATAAGCAAGACTTTTGTTGAGAAGCATTGCATACATAGTGTTGAATCAAAGGAGGGTTTTGTTATTCAATCACCTAGGGGTCAAATCTTTACCAAGGAAGTAGTCTTCCGCATACCCATGAGTTTAGCTAGATATGAATTCCCTACCAACATGATAGTTATAAAGGGGCAAGATGTAGATGTAATTCTAGGCATGAGTTGGTTAGCCCAGAATAAGGCTATTATCAATGATGATCAAAGGACTATTCAGCTAAGTTATGGACAAGAAGAAGTCAAGTTGTCCATACCTGTATCTGTCCCAGTTTAAGTATCTGGACAAGTTTTTGAAGCCGTGGTGCAAGAAATACAAGACATTCTAGTTGTGTGTGAGTTTCCGGATGTATTTCCTGAAGATTTACCTAGACTACCTTCAAAGAGGGATGTGGAGTTTGTGATTGAACTGAAACCCGGTACGGCTCCTATTTCTAGAAGATCGTACCGTATGCCTCCTAATGAGTTGGCACAACTTGAGATGCAATTACAAGACTTATTGTAAAAAGGATTTATCAGACCGAGTCCATCACCATGGGGATGTCCAGCCATCTTTGTCAAGAAGGATCAAACCCTACGAATGTGTGTGAACTATAGACCCCTTAATGAAGTGACCATTAAAAATAAGTATCCTCTTCCCCGGATTGATCTTTTATTCGATCAACTCACTGGAGCCCGGGTATTTTCTAAAATTGATCTCAGATCGGGCTATCATCATATCAAAATTCGACCCGAGGATATACCCAAGACAGCTTTCACCACCCGGTATGGGTTATTCGAGTATTTGGTTATGTCCTTTGGATTAACAAATGCTCCAGCCCATTTTACATACTTAATGAATTCGGTATTCATGCCCGAATTAGACAAGTTTATGGTGGTTTTTATTGATGACATTTTGATCTATTCCAAGACTAAGGAAGAGCATGCAGAACATTTGCGAATTGTTTTAACACACTTAAGAGAACATCAGCTTTATGCTAAATTCAGCAAGTGCGTGTTTTGGTTGGAGCAAATCCAATTTTTAGGATGTTTTATCTGCTAAAGGGATTGCGGTTGATCCCAGCAATCTTAAGGATATTCTAGAATGGAAATCTCCTACCTCAGTGCATCAAGTCAAAAGTTTCCTTGGATTGGCTCGTTATTACCGCAGGTTTATCCTGGATTTCTCCAAGATCGTTAAACCTATTACTGAGTTACTAAAGAATGATGTTAAGTTCGTCTGGTCTCCCAAGTGCAACGAGGCCTTTGAACAATTGAAAATATTGCTGACGACTGCACCAGTTTTGGCTCAACCGGATATTAAGAATTCATTTGATGTATATTGTGACGCATCAGGCATTAGGCTTGGGTGTGTTCTGATGCAAGAAGGACGAGTAATATCGTATGCTTCAAGGCAGCTACACCGGCATGAGGTACATTACCCAACACATGATTTGGAACTGGCCGCAGTAGTTCATGACTTTAAAATTTGGAGTCATTATCTACTAGGGAATGTATGTCATATGTATACTGATCACAAGAGTTTAAAGTACATTACCCAGTCGGAGTTAAACATGAGACAAAGAAGGTGGCTCGAGCTGATCAAGGATTATGACCTAGAAATTCATTATCACCGAGGAAAGGCTAATGTGGTGGCGGATGCTTTAAGTCATAAAGCCTTTTGTCATTGTCTCATGGTGGGATCACCTAACACCACCTTATGTCAGGAAATGGAAAGATTAAATCTGGGGATAGTGCAACAAGGAACCTTGATGCATTTGAAGCTTGAGCCCGTTATTCTACAAAAGGTTATTGATGCTCAAAAAATTTATAAGGGTATGAAATATATCCACGATAAAATGGAGGCTGACAAAGCTACTTGTTTTAGAAAAGATAACCAAGAAGTATTATGGTTTAAAGACCACATAGTAGTGCCTAAGGATGCTGAACTCTGTCAACAAATCTTGGATGAAGCTCATCTTAGTCGGTATTCCATTTACCCTGGAAGTACTAAGATGTGTCAAGATTTGAAACAACATTACTGGTGGACTAAGATGAAGATTGAAATCACTCGCTATGTGGCGAACTGTGACACTTGTAGACGAGTTAAGGCAGTGCATATGAAAACTGCTAGACCTTTACAATCATTGCCGATCCCAACCTGGAAATGGGAAGACATCAGTATGGATTTTGTTGTGGGATTACCCAAAACATCTAAAGGATATGACTCTATTTGGGTCATAGTGGTCCGGCTTACAAAAACTACTCATTTTCTCCCCGTTAAGGTTAAATATCAAGTGGTTACGTATGTAGAACTTTATATTGCTCGTATTCTCAGTTTGCCTGGAGTTCCAAAGACGATAGTGTCGGACCGAGGACCGCAATTTCTATCCAAGTTTTGGGAAGAGCTGCACAAATCTTTGGGCACTAAATTGCTCCATAGTTCGGCCTATCATCCTCAAACGAGCGGACAAACAGAAAGGGTAAATCAAATCCTGGAAGATATGCTACGAGCCTGTGTCTTGGAGTTTCCACAAAAGTTGGATGATTGTCTGCCGCTGGTAGAATTTTCTTATAATAACAGTTACCAAGAGAGTATTAAAATGACACTGTTTCAAGCTCTATACGGACGGCGATGCAGAACACCCTTGAATTGGTCAGAACCAGGAGAACGGTGGTTTTTTAGGCCTGATTTGATTAAAGAAACAGAAGAAAAGGTCCAACGCATAAGACATAACTTGAGAGAAGCTCAAGCCCGGCAGGAAAATTATGCGGATAAACAACATCGACCATTGATTTTTCAAGTCAGGGATCATGTGTACTTGAAAGTATCACCAATGAAGGGTGTTAGTCAATTCGGGGTCAAAGGAAAGTTAGCACCTCGATACATTGGCCCGTTCCCTATTTTTGAACGATGTGGGCAGGTTGCGTATAGACTTCAGTTGCCATAATCATTGTTTGTTGTGCATAATGTGTTCCACATATGTCAATTAAAGAAGTGTCTTCGGATTCCTGATCGAACTATGGATGTGCCTGATGTTAATTTTGAACTAGACTTAACCTATTGAGAACATCCCATTCAAGTTTTAGATCAGAAATACCGAATTACTCGAAGGACTCTCAAGTTTTACAAAGTATAGTGGAACCAACACACAGAAGAAGAAGCTACATGGGAGTCTGAAGATTTCTTAGAAAAACATTTCCCCAAATTTTTAGATTCCTGTAATCATTAAGGTTTATGTACATTGTTGTAAAGTTAGAACAAACCCCACACCCACTCCTGCTCTGTAAGAGAAAATAGGAAATAAGTTGTGACACATTTCCTTTTCCATTAATTACCCTAGAGCCTTAAATGTCGGGATGAAATTTTTTATGGGGGGAAGGATGTAACACCCATGGCTTTACAAGAACTAAAACTTTGGCATGACATCATATGCATTGACATTTCATTATGTATGTTACACCTAGAGTGCATTCACTAGGCTAAAAATTTCAAAACAAACATGTGATGTGATGATTGGACTTGGTTAGAGAGGTCCTTGATCCTAGGATAGGGTATTTTCGCAAGGAATAGAAGCATTGGGATGTGTGAGATGAGAACTAGAGTATGATCCCAAAGGTTAGTAGAGATGTTCAAGAAAGACTAAACATAGAGAGTTTAAGTACCACTTAAACCCTAGAACACTCAAAACCCTAATTGAAACCCTAAAACCCTAATTAGTTCCCTATTGGATGATTTCAATTTCTAGGCACTTTTGGACAAAAGTGTATATATCAAAGTGATAGAGTAACAAAAGTTAAGTAACTTTCATGTTTGGGGATTTCCATGTTTTGTGGAGCAAATTGGGGTAAATTGTAAAAAGGTCAAAGAGTACCCATATGCCTAACCCTGAAGATAGTGTTATCAGGCCAAGTTCAAGCCTTAATATCTCCTGATCTATGAGAATTTTGTCATGGGTCACTACAACAAATTTGTAGAGTTACTATAGTAGTCCAAGTTTGATTAAAGGATTGAGCCCTAGAACTGTATAGAAATTAGAGCAAAATGCCCTAGAAATCGGGCTGTTAGTCGGGCCTTACACTCAACAAAGATTGTTAATGGTTTCTGGTCAACTTTGGGGCCGGATTACGCTTGATCTAGTGGGTGACTGATCAAGAACCTTATAACAAAGTTGAAGCTGGTATGTAGGGCAACAACTTTGACGCAGTCGGATTAGCAGTTCGTCACATGAAAATCGGAGAACAAAGCTCCTCAAATTGCTCTGTCAGGCCGGTAAACGAGCTATTCAGAAGGAACGGTGTCTGAAAAAGATCGCAGGTGCAGTGCACCCGCCGTCGGTGAACCCCGCGTCGCCGGTAAGATTCGTGCGTGGTATGAAGTGGATAACACCAGGGGGTAAAAGATCTCGGCGTTGAGATGAACTCAGGCCCTATCACCGGTCGGTTCGCCGTACCCACATGCCTAAGTAGATGTCGTCGCGGAGCTCACCGTTGTTATCTGTAAATGCCACATAGCTGCTTGATTCACCGTAGTCTCATTACCGTGGCACCTTCTGAGTCGTGCCCGTCGACCGATGAATGCATGAGCTCCATGGTGGGTCTCGGTAATCATTCCGCCGGGGCAATGATTCTCACTCTCATCCAAAATTGAACCAAGTCGCGTCCCATCTCTTTAAATTGATTGCTTCCCTCGCTCCGCCTCTCTGTCGCGCATCCATTCCACCCGCAAACAACTCTCCTCATTCACCATAGCTCATAGTCATCGTATTTTTCCGGAAACGGTCATTGTTGCCGCTGTGAAGAACCCAATCATGGCCAGCCTCACTCGGGTCAGTTCATACCCATTTTATCCATGTTTGGGTATGCCTTTATCCGCTAGGTACTTACCGTGCCGGCCGATTGAATACTACTACCGCAGAACTCCGAGAACACCACATCGTCACCGAGAACGCCGCCGTGGACACTCCCTCTATCGACCCACTGCTCTATCCCTTCACCCATCTTCCTGACCGTCGTCCGTGAGTCCTTGTGAGTTACTAAATCTTATCGTACTCCCAATTGAACGCTACCGTGCTGGGTTGACGGGAACACCTTTGTCGATCCTCGTTGTTCGCCGTAGTTGTGCACAAGGGGGATCTCGGGTTAGATTAGCCCAATTAGTACATGGGTTTGGATCGTCTTGGATCATGGATGATGATTTGATGCTCGGATTCGACGGTCATCGCCGTTTGAAGCGAGTCCTAGCAAGGGGTGGCCGGCGGCGAGCACGCCGTCGTCGGGGACCTAGCACCGTGAACAAATAGAAGTAGGAGGGCTTAGGTGAAAATGTCAGTGAGACACGTAAATAGTACCGCAGATTCTTTATTGGATATTCGAAACACTAGGGACCTCGGCGCAAAACCGCCAGCGCGGTTGCGGGCGCGCACGACTTCGGCGGTCGTGGGCTTGGATTCGCTGGATCGAATTCGGCCCGGTGCTGTTCATCAGTTTTCCTTTTCTTTTTGTTACCAACTTGGGAAATTTGTAGAAAATAGTAGAAAATTAATAAAATCATGAGACTAATTTTGCTAGATTCCTAAAATCAAGTAGTTTTCAATAAAAATACTTCCAAGATTTTTATCCCAAACCTGGAATTGTGTAGCATTTAAAGATACTTAAACCAAGCCTTTTAGAATTTTAGAAATAGTTTAGTAATTCCAAAAATAATAAAACTTTTTAAGTAAGATTAATATGATGATTAGAGCCCCTGAGTGAAGTTTTAAAGGATTTGGACATTGTTTGACTAGAAACCCAATAACTAGCCTCATAGGGTTAATAACTTAAAACTAATCCTAAAGGAATATCTAATCAGAAATCCTTAGTGAATAGTTTGTACCATGAAGGAAAGTTGTATTCAAGATGCAACTTGTTATATTTTTATTTTGTAACTGCATACTCATGACATAGCATAAGCAATCATGTACATGCATTATCATGTATAGAACACGAGGAAGAAACCGTATTAGAAGAAGAGGTTGTCTCCCAGACTGGGAATCCTCCAGCAGAGAACAACTTTTACTTCAAAATCTGCGTTGTGGACCCAGAACCTCCTATAACACAAGGCAAGCCCCGGTGCATTATACTTTTTTTGTTGTTTTAAAAACTTTATCACCTTGTTTGATGCATGAGGTGATAGGAGTTGTGTGCTAAACAATTGATGGATTCCCTTCCTTGGAAAATTGATTACCATTCCTTGTTACCTGATTTAAGCAAACCAGTTTTATGATGCTTAGCCTTGCTTTAGAAAACAAAATGTTTTGCTTTAAAACAAAAGGTGATACTTCACACTGGATGGGAATTTTTACAAATAAAAGAATTATAATGGTGAATCCATCATGGTCGTGATGGGTTCAACATCTGAAAAGAGTACCTCTGCCAGGTACCAAACTTTGGGGTTTTAAGTAATAAAGACGAGACCGGGTGGGTGACTTGCACGAGAAGAGTCTCGGTGTAGTGTCTCCGTCTGAGTCGCTTAAGGACCAAGCCAATGTAGGCTTGATGATTGAGGACCTTTTAACTAGCCACATGCCTCGTCATGGGTAAGCTTTGCCTCGGTCGAACCAATGCCAGAAAGGCCACCACGCAATGGGAGTGGAGAGATGGTGAGAGTAGAGTGTACCCTCCGTGGAAAGAGGCTAGACGGTGGAGTATCTGTGCTCTCGGTTGGCGTGAACCCATTCCGGTCTTGAGAAACCTAGGTGCAAGTTGACATATGCAAGGGTTAAGTGCTAGATATGTCGTGTGGTTGGAGATCCCCATCTGGGTATTAATCGATTCGGGTCGCTGTTACTTTTAGACATGAAGACTTGGTCACTGTCCTACACATAGCATCAAGTGAACTGAAGGGATGATAAAAGATGGCTAGTATAAGCCAAGTGCTTGATCTAGAGTAGAAAGAAATCTAGATGCAGGTAACTACTTAACCTGATAAGTAAAATCTGCAAAAAGGAGTCTTTGAATCTTGATAAGATTTACCTTGATTCCTAAAGGCCAGCATATCCTTGAGAGTCTTTTTCCTTTGACGGGTAAGACTTGCGAAAGTGTAACACCCCGGGATCCACAAACACCCCGAAATGCTACTAAACTACATAAATAACCTTCATATATAAAATTTCGACAGCATCTCCTTTGAAAATTTGCATAAACGTGGAAGCAATAGAGTATAAACAGATATCATAATAAGAAAACATACTAGACATTAATAATCTGCTAGCAATGGGAAGATAACCATAATGACATGAACTGAATTAACTAGTGTGCACGACTAGTTAAAAAACAAACATCCTTTGACAAGAAGTTTCTAATTAAATCATGGCTATGCCTCGGTAGCGTTATTATGAGAGTAAAGGTGGACGTGCTGCTACTTCCCTCATTCCCAACATGAATCAAGTACCTGCATTGAGTAATGCAAGAGTGAGATGAAACATCTCAGCAAGTAAATTGTTTTGACAAGATATTTAAACCAAAAAAATTGGATTAATCAACATTTTAAAGGGATCACAATTGAGATCAGAAATACTTGTAGATATAGAACTCAATAGTCCCAAAATAACCAATGCCATCTCATTTCCTCGAACAATCACACTAGGTTGTATAACTCTTCCCTGCGTCAACATTACCTGCAAATATCACTTCAATGTATGCATAGGAATGCAATGTGTAAGTCCTCTGCCTTCATACCTCTTAGAGTATAAAACCACACCATCTACAAATATCACTTCAATGAATGCATATGAATGTAATGCATATGTCCTCTGCCTTCATACCTCTAAGGGTATGAAGCCGCATCGTACCCCTCCTCGGGCAACGTACGATGCTAAGTTGTACCGGTACGGTCGGATCATAGGTCACGACAACTTCAGATGCAAGTGAATCATGCAATGTATATGACATGCTACATTTATCAATATACTTCACTTCCTTCACATACAATACAAACCTCAAATAATACTTCGTTTACCTTCAGATACAATACAAACCTCAAATAATACTTCATTTACCTTCAGGGGTGTGAATTAATCTTGTGGGTCATACTCAAATCATCATCATCATCATCAATATATGATTAAGCATCAATATAGTACAATCAAGTAAAGCATCACCATAGGGTTCAATTATGAAAGAATTCGATGATTCTGAATATTAGAGTGTAGGCGATGAAACAACAGGCCAAAACGGTAGCAACCACCGCTATATTCACTTGCCTTCATCGAAGAAGAAAAATGTACTAGGCTTGATCTAGAGTGTAGACACCTGCTGCGGGGCATAAAACTTAGTACAAATATTTCACAAACATTTGCCAACAATCAATAAATCGCTCCTACACTTGAAACCAAGATCCGATGGAATGACTCCCACCCTGAACCACATGCCAAACAGCAGCAGCGCTGTTTGTTAATTTTGTATCTTTAAAATTATAACAGTAGTGATATCAAACAAGTACCCTAAGAGTATCTACACAAAATACTCTACAACTTCGGTATTCAATGGATAATTAAATTCTGCCATCTATAAATTCTAAAACATCTGACAAGGTAACTGACTTAATCTGTTTTAGACAGCAGCATAGTTAACTTCAAAATTTGATATCTCCCAAACTACTTAACCAAACATCATGAAATTCTGCTGGTAGTAAGAACTTTTATCCTTGTACAAAAGTCTTCATAGTTGGAAGAGCCAATTCGGCCATTTACTAGATGAAACCTACCAGTGAACAGACCCGCTCATTTTGTCAGGCAAACAGGAACAGCCACAGTAAAACAAATATAACTGGAGTTTCAAAATTCATATGAATGCACTCTTTAACAATCTGGAAAGCTTATGAAATTATCTACAACTTCTTTTACCAACCTAAAGTTTAATTTTGTTGATAAAATTGCCTATATCTTAAGAGAACAGATTCTGCATATAATTATGAGACTGAAAAACTGCTATAATAAAACTGCAACAACTTTCTGATCTGATGTCCGATTGAGGTGTTCTTCATGGCCACGAAAAGATCTACAAATTATCTACGACTCATATATGGATCTTTTATTTTTTTGAGGCCACTAAGACCACGGAAAACTGGCATGAACAGAAACTGTCGAATCTACCATTCTGCAGAAAACTAAATTCGAGATCAAAACCTAACCCCACATCTAATCCAACCTCTAATCCTTTAATCCCCATGATCCACAACCTCCAAAAGCACATAATTACAGGGAGGAATAAGGATCCCATCCATACCTAGGGTTTCCCAAGAAATTCTGCAAGAAGAGATGGGGAAGAACATCTCCTTGATCCTCTCTTCCTCTTCAATTCAACGTGCTCCTCCTCTTCTCGATCCTTGCTGCGTGGGGGAGATCTAGAGGGAGGAGGAAGCCGTGGAGAGGGTAGAGGGCGGCTGCCCAAGGGGAGGAGAGGAGGAGGGAGGGAGGGGGGCGACGGCCAAAGGGGTGGAAAGGGTGGGGGCGGCTACAACAATTGGGAGGAGAGGGGGTCGGCTAGGGTTGGGGAGGGGGGCGCTCCCATCCATCGGATTGAGATCAAAGGCCCGAACACGCTCTCCCATCTGAGCTCCCGACCCCAGCGGAAAAAAATGCCAAAACATCTACTGTTTCCCTGAGGAATGCCTCCTGAAACTCCAAACCCTAATGCCACAAAACATGAAAGAAAAGAGAAAATGAAATTTAACTTCTTTTCAGAAAATTGGGATATCACAGAAAGTACACTCCGTACTAAGGGTTTCCAAACCCATGTTGTTGTAGGTGATGAAATGACTGAGTTCTGCTGTTTTTGTTCCAATGTGGTTCCCAAGCAGGAGGATGAAAACTAAGTTTTATTTGGGGAAGGTGTTTCGCCTTCCTGTGATGTAATAATAAGTTTATGCACTCAAGTACCCAGATATGTACTAACCACTCTTTCTATATTTTTCTTATGAATGTAAATTATGTTATTGTAATCCTTTTCACTTACTCCTTACTCCGATGATGTGTAATGTCTGCGTAATGGGTTAAGCGCTCTTAGGCGATGTGATGGAGATACAGATAACCGAACTTGTCGAGTCATTATGCACACCTACATGACTGTCTGAGGTCCTTAGGACAAGGACATCTGTAGGTGGGCCTAATACCATGGGAGGTTCCATGATAGACATCGCAGACTGTCTCTGACTTCTGATGCTTCAGAATGCGGAGCAGTCGACCGTTGGGCGAAGATGATCGTTGCTCGTGGTCTCACCAGAGAGTCCGGTGATTTTTAGCCGAGTAGCGCTTTGATTTCCAGAGAGCGATCAGTTCGCGAAGTGCTCCAGCCTGAGCACCGGACACTGTCCGGTGCACCTCAGGCTGCAGCATGTCTGCTTGCTCTAAACTTGTAGAATCCCACAAGGTCCATTTTCCTTATATTTGTATATGAACTTTATGCACCTGAGAAAAATATCAACTAGGCAAACTAGTTAGTCCATAAGGTTTGTGATGGACGTCAAACACCAAAATCAATTATAGGAATGTTTGAGGTCATTTCCCTTTCAATCTCCCCCTTTTTGGTGATTGATGCCAACACATACCAAAGCAAATACAAAGTGTAGAAATGTAGCTAGTTTGCATTTTGTCAGATTTGCATAAGTTACTTTGAAATGAAAGCAGTTCTTAGCCAACATGATTGTTTTGATATATTTAACATTTTGGACTACATTTGCACCACTTAGCTTGTTTTTGCAAATCCTTTAAAAAAGTCTTTTCAAATTCTTTTGCATTTAGCCAATGATATAAGAATATGATTTCAAAAGAATTTTCAAGTTTTGAAAGACTCTCCCCCTTTTCAAATGCTTTTCATTTGGCTAAATAAAAGCCCCCCTGAAAAAGTTCTCCCCTTAGCTGTCAAGAGGGTTTTTGCAAATGATTTCTGTGACGGAACCTCCCAAGTAATTAGGCCCACCTACAGTTGTCCTTGTCCAACAGACATCAGACACCCTGTAGATGTTCCTAAGTCACTTGATAAGTTCGGTATCTTTCCTTACCTTACCAGGAACGTTTCACCCGTCTTGCAGACATTACAGAACATCGGAGATAAAGAAATGCGGAAGCAATTACATAAACTTACATTTATTTCAAAAGCAAGCTTGAGTTATTTTATTACAGACCAGACTAAAAGTGAGTGCAGAGTAGTAATATTATACAAACCAAGGGAGGCACAAACTCCTCCCGATAAGTTATAAACAAAAGATCCTATGTGGAGGACCGAATCCTCCCGCACTTCAGTCTTGTTTTTCCTCATTTGGTACCACCTTGGAGCAAAAGCAACAAAAATTTGTCGCTTCCTCACCTAAAAACAACAAAGGGATAAACCCTGAGTATGGAATTACTCAGCAAGTCTTACCCGACTAAGGAAAAGACTCTCAAGGGTATGCTGGATAAATGGGAGTCAAGGAGAGGCTTTAGCAAAAATCAACTTATACTTTTGCAGAAGTAGCTTACTAAAGTGAGTCCTTACTTTCAATCTTTTAACGCCATATTAAGTATTAATAGACTCTATTTGCATCTAGTCTAATTTCACATCACATCAAGACAACATCATTTTTATCCATAGTGTTCACGTCCTGACTTTAGGTTGTAGGGAAGTGACCAAGTCTTCATAACCGCGAAGGTACGGCAATCCGAATCGATTATACTCAGCTGAGGATCTCCAATCACACGACATATGTAGCACTTAACCCTTGCATATGTCAACCCGCCACCGGGGTTCTTAAGACCGGATCAGGTTCACGCAAACCAAGAGCACAGATACACCACCATCCAGCCTCTTGCCACGGAGGGTACACGCTACTCTCGCCACCGCTCCACGCCCATTTCGTGTTATCTTATTCCGGCCTTAGTCTGCCCGAGGCAAGGCTTACCCATGACGAGGCATGTGACCAGTTAAAGGGTCCTCGGTCAGCACGCCTACATACGCGTTAATCCATAACCAACCTGGGTAGAACATCACTTGTTCCTAACCCAAGTCTCAATTTAAGTATTTCCATCCTTAGGATTGTGTCTGTTCCTTAGGATGAAAGAGCATCACAGGGAACTTTGCAGTAAGATCCCACTATTGCTCCAAATGAAAATATTCTTGCAGGTAGAAGCCATCCTCTCCATGGTTAAATTGAGGACAACCTCTATCCACAAGATCTGAGCAAGGCTAAGCATTTTTGTAAATCATATTTTGATACTTCACAGAAGTATCTATAAAGGTATGGATATCAAGGAAAGCAATGCATCAAAGGGTTTCAAGTAACTCCTATGAACCTAATGCACATTTCACTAGACTTAAGTGTGCAAAAAGTATTTAAAAACACAAGGAAAGGGGTTGCATGCACCGGGGCTTGCCTTCGTTCACAGGTGAATCAGGCTCAGATCCACAGATATCAAAGTAGAAACAATTCCCGGCCTGAGGTTCCGAAGGTGGTGGTGGTGTCTCCTCTTCAGTTACTTCGATTTCTTCTTCACGTTCTAATCATAACCATACATATGTATAAGAATGGATGCCATGGGATGCTCATGAGGATGCAAAGATATTATAAACTTATTATCTATGTCTTGAATACAACTTTCCTTCACGGAGTTCCGGGAACTTAGGGTTTCCGGAGTCGGTAAAGGAGTTCATAGGGCAGGGGGGGTGGTTTGGGGTTTGGTGATCAAACAAGGTCCAAATCAATTCAAACTCTACCCAAGGCCTCTAAATATTATGAGGAACTCATATAAAAATTTTGAGGATTTTTGGAATTACCATTTGTTTTCTAAAAATCCATAACCCATATTTTTAACCACTTTAAATACCCTAAAATTTCTTACTTCCACTAAAAATCACAAACTTATTTTTATTAAATTCTAGGGAAAATAAGGAGCCTAGGAAAATTGGTCTCATATTTTTAGGATTTTTCTGTAATTTTCTACATATTTTTAAAGCTCCACTGAAAAAGAAAAAAGGAAAAAGTGTAACAGTATTGGGCCAAAACTAGCTCAAACGGCCCAACACCAGAGGAAAAGGCGCCCGCGCCCGCGCGCTGGCTGTTTTGCACAAAGGGACTCGGGGTTTTTACTAATCGCAAACATGTTCTATCACTGTTTAACAGAGTCACTGACGATTTGTAGAAACGTCCCTGATGTTCTATTTCTCCACAGGTGAGGTCCCCGACGACGGCAGCGCGCGGAGGAGCTCCGGCGAGCGCGTAGACCGGCCGAGCGGGGCCATGACCGGTGCTCCCGAGCGCCTGTCACCGAATTGGACCTACCCTGATCCATTTCCCCAACCTAATTTCACTAATGACCCTATGGTTTGCACTGGCCACGACGACCATGGATGTTGCGGGTGGATGAATGCGTTCCCGGCGACGAGGGGGCTCCTAATTCAATTGGATGGGTTGGCGAGTATCACCGATGTATGTGAATGCTTAAACAAGGGGGCAGAGGACGGGAACTGACCGGAGTATGGCTGGCGGCGGTGAGGCTCGTTTCACGGTGGCGGAAATCGGATTTGGGGGAAACTCTGAATTCGCGGACCTCAGCGAACGATTGCGGTTGATTCGTGGTGGCTGGTTAGCTTAGGACTTTACGGAACTGGTGGGGGGCTCAATTTATAGGGAGCGACAGCGGCGGCGGTCAATTCGAGCAGGTTGTGCTGGCGGCCGGAGAGGAGGAAGAAGCCTGGCGCGGTGAATACGTGTCCCTAGCCGTGGCGGGCTCATCGGCGATGATGGGACGACAGTAGGGAATTACGGCGGTGCCGTGGAAAGGCTCGGACACGCGGCGGGCACAGAGATGGCACGACGGCGGCGAGCGGCCTTATCTACGGCGGTGAGCAAAGGGGAGGGGTGTCATGGCCGATCGGGGTGGCTTCCAGCTCGGCGGTGACGACGATCTTTTGACGCCGCGAAGTTATCCACTTACCCGAGCGTGAATCGTGACGCCGGCGACGTGAATCACGGCGGAAAGCCACCGGCGGTGGGTTTGCTGGCGACCTTATCTGTTTCAGCTACTGTACAATGGCGAAGTGCAGTTCAGATGAACCTGACAGCCAAATTTGAAGCCAAGTTTTCTTTTGATTTCCAATAACAACTCCAACCAGGATCTGCAGCAAAGTTGTAAAGCAACATGCCCTCTACAATCTTGCCATATGGTGTTGCCCCAAAAAGCCACTGCATCTGGTTTGAAATTGGGCTTGAAGTTCAGGGCATGAATCTGTTAGTCTTATATTTAGACAGAACCAGACTGACAGTCCAACTTGGGTTGAGATTTTCTCCACATTTTTTATAAGACCATGGCTTGAATCCTTAAACAAAGTTGTTCTCCTATGATTGGTCTTCAACTTTGATGTGGTCACCTAACATGAATTTTCACTATTTTGAAAGCTACACAGCCCCAAAGTTGGGCCTATAACCCTGTTTTCAAACTTAGGCTCTATAGTGCTTAAGAGGTGATTTTTGCAAATAAGCCCAAAACTTAGGGTTTAACTTGCAAATTCACATATTTGTGAACCAAATGACTTTATATGTTCAAACATAGTAGTTTTTACACTTTAGTCCAAAGGTTCATCACTTTTGCACATAAGTCCCTAGGGCTTGGTTTTAGGGTTTTCCAGGGTTCCAATTAGGGTTTTTGATACCTTAGGGGTATAAATGTGATTCAAGTTCATTCTTAGGGTCATTTTATGACTTTTCCCTTAAAGCCTTTAGGTTTTCTCATCTTAGGTTAAGTTTTACCCCTTTAACCACTATTTAGGGTTAAGTCCTTTAACCAGGGTTTCATTTGCAAAAACATTAAAACAATACAACTTGTTTGAAATTTTTACCTAGTGAATGCACTCTAGGTGTGTCAAACATATGCAATGCCAATGCTATGATGTCATGCTCAAGTTTTAGTTATAGTAACACCAGGGGTGTTACATCCTTCCCCCCATAAAAGAATCTCGTCCCGAGATTAAAAATCCAAGGGTAGGTAATGGTAAAGGAAACACATCACATATTTATTTCCTTAATTCTGGTACAAGGCAGGGGTGATGTGGGGGTTACTTCTCTATTACACAGTTATACAGGCTTTACAATTTACAAGAGGCTAAAAAGCCTGGGAAATTCTTATCTAAAAAGTCTTGGGTTTCCCATGTAGCCTCATCTTCAGAATGCTGGTTCCACTGTATCTTATAAAACTTGAGAGTTTTTCTCCGGGTAACCCTGTCCTTTTGATCCAAGACTCGAATAGGATGCTCAGAGTATGTTAAGTCTGGTTCAAGGACAACATCTGTTACTTCAATGGTTCGATCAGGAACCCGAAGACACTTCTTCAATTGTGACACGTGGAACACATTATGCACAGCAGACAATGTTTCGGGTAGTTGAAGTCGGTACGCCACTGGTCCACATTGCTCAATCACCGGGAATGGACCAATGTACCTGGGTGCAAGCTTCCCTTTAACCCCGAAACGCGATACACCCTTCATTGGTGAAACTTTTAAGTAGACATAGTCGTCTACCAGAAAGCATAAGGGTTGTCGTCGTCGGCCTGCATAACTCTTTTGTCGAGTCTGAGCTTTCTTCATATTATGAATAATTCTCTAAACCTTTTCTTCGACCTCTTTCACCATATCAGGCCTAAAGAAGTATCTTTCTCCAGGTTCAGACCAATTTAGCGGAGTTCGACACCGTCGCCCATATAAAGCTTCAAAAGGTGCCATCTTGATACTTTCTTGATAACTGTTATTGTATGAACACTCCGCTAGGGGCAAACATTCATCCCATTTCTGTGGGAAGTCCAGAACACATGCCCGCAGCATATCCTCGAGTATCTGATTAACTCTCTCAGTCTGTCCACTGGTTTGGGGATGATAGGCCGAACTGTGGAGCAATTTGGTACCCAAGGATTTATGAAGTTCTTCCCAAAACTTGGATACGAACTGTGGTCCACGATCCGACACTATGGTCTTTGGAATACCATGCAAACTGAGAATACGGCTGATATATAATGCTGCATAATTAAGTGGCTACTGTATATTTGGCCCTTACGGGTAAGAAGTGGGCAATCTTTGTGAGTCGATCAACGATAACCCAAATAGAATCATACCCTTTGGCCGTCCTGGGCAGTCCCACAATAAAGTCCATACTGATGTCTTCCCATTTCCATGTTGGGATTGGCAAAGATTGTAATGGACCAGCAGTTTTCATGTGTATGGCCTTGACACGTCTGCAAGTGTCACACTTAGCCACATAGCGTGCAATTTCGATTTTCATCTTTGTCCACCAGTAATGTTGCTTTAAATCTTGGTACATCTTAGTGCTTCCGGGATGAATAGAATAACGACTAAGATGTGCCTCATCAAGAATTTGCTGGCAGAGTTCTTCGTTCTTTGGCACTACTATGCGGTTTTTAAACCATATCACACCTTGATCGTCTTCCTTGAAACATTTGGCTACTCCAGCCTTTATCTTCTCTCGTATGTGCTTCATACCCAGATTATCCTTTTGAGCATCAATTATCCTTTGCAAAATGATTGACTCAAGCTTTAGTTGATTTAGAGTCCCTTGTTGGATGATCCCCAGGTTTAGTTTTTCCATCTCCTGACACAAAGTGTTCTCGGAGGTCTTCGCCATAAGACAGTGGCAGGAAGTCTTACGACTCAGTGCATCTGCCACCACATTGGCCTTGCCTGGGTGATAATGGATCTCCAGTTCATAGTCTTTAATAAGCTCAAGCCATCGTCTTTGTCTCATATTTAATTCTGACTGGGTGAAGATGTACTTCAAACTCTTATGATCTGTATATATGTGACAGATATTTCCCAGCAGATAGTGACGCCAAATCTTCAGGGCATGAACCACAGCAGCTAGCTCCAGATCATGAGTTGGATAATGCTCCTCATGTCGGCGCAACTGCCTTGAAGCGTATGCAATTACTCGGCCCTCTTGCATCAGTACACAGCCGAGCCCACTGCCAGATGCATCACAATATACATCAAAAGGCTTAGTGATGTCTGGTTGAGCCAATACCGGAGCAGTGGTCAATAGTGTCTTCAATTGCTCAAAGGCTTCATTACACTTAGAAGACCAATTGAACTTAATGTCATTCTTCAATAAACTTGTGATTGGCTTCACAAGCTTAGAAAAATCTGGTATGAATCTGCGATAATACCCAGCTAGTCCAAGAAAACTCCGGACTTGGTGAACAGTTGTTGGGGGTTTCCACTCCAGAATATCTTTGACCTTGCTAGGATCTACCGCAATTCCTTTAGCCGATAATACGTGCCCCAAAAATTGAATTTCTTCCAGCCAGAACGCGCACTTGCTGAACTTGGCATATAGCTGATGTTCCCTCAGGCGTGTCAATACAATCCGTAGATGCTGAGCATGGTCCTCTTCATTCTTAGAATATATCAAGATATCGTCGATGAAGACTACCACAAATTTGTCCAACTCGGGCATGAATACTGAGTTCATCAAATAGGTGAAGTGGGCAGGAGCATTTGTGAGCCCGAAAGACATTACCAGGTATTCAAACAATCCATACCGCGTAGTAAACGCGGTCTTCGGTATATCCTCGGGCCGAATACAGATTTGATGATAGCCCGACCTGAGATCAATTTTGGAAAATACCCTCGCCCCAGTCAGTTGATCAAATAAGATGTCGATCCTTGGAAGAGGGTACTTATTCTTAATGGTGACCTCATTCAGGGGTCGATAATCCACGCACATTCGCAAGGTTTGATCCTTCTTCTTAACAAAAATGGCGGGACAACCCCATGGGGACGAGCTTGGCCGGATGAATCCCTTATTCAGTAGATCTTGTAATTGAATCTTTAATTCCGCCAATTCATTAGGGGGCATACGGTACGATCTTCGGGAGATGGGAGTCGTACCAGGCTTTAGCTCAATTACGAATTCTACATCTCTTTCAGGGGGCAGTCCAGGCAAATCTTCCGGAAACACATCTGGAAACTCACATACTACCGGAATGTTCTTGATCTCCGGTACAATGGCTTCATATACTCTACCAGAAGTTTTGGCTGGATTGGTTGCGGGGAGAGTCAAAAGAATCTCTTCTTGATTATAGCTCAACCTGATGGTTCTGAGTTCAGTGTTGAGAATTGCCTTGTGTTGGGTTAACCAATTCATACCCAAAATTACATCTATATCCTGGCCTTTTAGAATAATCATGTTAGCAGGAAAGTTCCGCCCGGCCATTGTTACTGGCACTTCATAGGCCACTTCTCTAGTGAAAATATGTCCCCCAGGTGAATGAATTTTAAATCCCTCTTTCGATTCATGGCATGCAATATGATGTTGCTCCACAAATTTCTTGCTAATGAATGTATGTGAAGCACCAGAATCAAAAAGAATAATTGCAAGGTGACTGGCCACGGGAAACGTACCCATCATCACCGGCTCTCCTTCCGGTGTAGTGGCCACTTGGGTGTAATATACACGCCCCGTCTTCTTTGTATTTTTCCCCACAACATTTCCTTTGGGCTGAGCTGATCTCCCAGATCCTTGCGAAGCATTTGATTGATTTTGCCTAGGATATGGGCAGTCTTTGATGAAGTGTCCCGACTTTCCGCAATTAAAACACCCAGTTGAAGAACTAGGCAAGGCAGGGAATCGAGTGCCTGGGGCACCCGACTGATTTGGGGTAGTGGGGGTATTGTTGGGGCGAATAATGATAGGTTGTTTGAAGGGGAATGAGGGTGGACGAGAAAAAGTGCGATTTTGGTTTGAAGGTCGGATCACAAACCGTTGCTTCTTCGCCTGGCCCTGACTAGGCCTCTCACCACCGAATCCCTTATTCTTCCCAGAATTTGCGTATTTGGCTTCAACAGATAAGGCTGTGCTGACAGCCTTTCCATACGTGAGGTCTATGCATGTGGCCATCTTTCTCTATAGCCGATCATTTAAACCCCGCATAAAACAGTTCTTCTTCTTTAAATCAGTATTCACCTGGTCAATGGCATACTGCGACAGGTGATTAAACTTGTTGAGATATTGAGTGACGGTATCTCCCCCTTGTTTTAACTTCATAAATTCCTCTTGTTTCATATGCAGCACTCCTTCGGGTATGTAGTGCTCACGGAAGGCTGCTTTAAACTCATCCCAGGTGATTAGATGGTTGACAGGTTGAATAGCCACAAAATTTCCCCACCGGGTACTGGCAGGACCACGTAGTTGTTGTGCTGCAAATAACGGCTTCTGCGTCTCGGAACAACGGAGAAGACCAAACTTTTGTTCGATAACCCGAATCCACTCATCAGCTTTTAGTGGATCTTCAGCTTTGACGAATAGGGGTGGACGAGTTTCAGAGAAGTCCAGATAGGTGGTTTCACGGGGGCCTTGCGGATAACCCCTTCCTGCCTGCTGCTGGAATTGCTGCTGACCCGCCATTTCCCTAAGGAAGCGGGTATTGTCTGCGGTGGCATTCACCAAGGCGGCAATCGCCTCGGCTAACGTGGGAGGAACCGGAGGTGGGTTTGGGGTAACATCCCTTCCCTCAGAAGTTCCTGCTGCGTCCTGTCCTCGAGTCCTGGTCGGCATCTGTGGCAAAGAACATTTGAAGTAAACATAATGTGCCAGAGAAAACCTTCCATTTTACATTACTATAAAAAGTAATGATATAGACTCGATGTTACATAACAGGATACATTACCCATTATACAAAAGTTCAACCTATTATACAACAGTACACCCTACAATACACTACTCTACTTCTATTACACCATTATTCCTGCTTTCCATTACTCTTGGCGGCCTCATCGTCAGGTGTGGGAGTCCAGACATCAACCAACCTCAAAGAAGGAGGGGGCTCAAAAAGGTCTAACTCCCCACCCAGCGCGCGTCCCGCAACGTGAGATGGTCTGGCTTCCGCCTCAGCAGGGTGTGCAGGCACACTAGGGTGTAATTGTGAGTATAGTATATGGACTTCCTCATGCAACGTATTGCAGTAGACCTGCAGGTTATCGACTGTTGAGCTAAGTTCTTTAATTCGGGCCTGAGCCCTTGCTTCCTTAGCACACATTAGCAAACGAGACTGTACGGCCCAATCAAGTGCTAAGTCTCGATCAGCAAGCTGATCTTGCAGATGTCGGATGTCCCTTCTCAGTTCATTGATTCTATCTCCGTCGGCGACCCAAGCATCGGTCCTGTGTTGCAGCGCTGCTTGAAGTCGACTCACTCGGGCTTCAAGATCTCCGATGGGGTCATTACTTCCACTGCTGCTGCTTTCATGTCGGGGAGCCAGTTGATGCCGAGGCACCCCAATTGGTCCCGTAGACTTGCGTGCCGTTAGCCTTGTGCGTGGCGGCATCTTTTCTAAGGGGGAAAATGTTATTAGTAAAATTCTTAGCATGATGCATGTATAATTACAGAATCAACCTTGGTCGATTCAACCTTCTATACATTGCACTCTTCCTATCTGGTCTTTAAGATAGACTCTTCAGAATACTTAGGTAAGAAGAGAAAAGAGTTCTTAGGTAAGACTTTTGAAAATCCTTTTGAAGATGCCTCATAATATCTGCAAAGAAGGGCTACGCTCCGATACCAGCTGTGACGGAACCTCCCAAGTAATTAGGCCCAACTACAGTTGTCCTTGTCCAACAGACCTCAGGCAACCCTGTAGGTGCCCCTGAACTACTTGACAAGTTCGGTATCTTTCCTTACCTTACCAGGAACGTTTCACCCGTATTGCAGACATTACAGAACATCGGAGATAAAGAAATGCGGAAGCAATTACATAAACTTACATTTATTTCAAAAGCAAGCTTGAGTTATTTTATTACAGACCAGACTAAAAGTGAGTGCAGAGTAGTAATATTATACAAACCAAGGGAGGCACAAACTCCTCCCGATAAGTTATAAACAAAAGATCCTATGTGGAGGACCGAGTCCTCCCGCACTTCAGTCTTGTTTTTCCTCATTTGGTACCACCTTGGAGCAAAAGCAACAAAAATTTGTTGCTTCCTCACCTAAAAACAACAAAGGGATAAACCCTGAGTATGGAATTACTCAGCAAGTCTTACCCGACTAAGGAAAAGACTCTCAAGGGTATGCTGGATAAATGGGAGTCAAGGAGAGGCTTTAGCAAAAATCAACTTATACTTTTGCAGAAGTAGCTTACTAAAGTGAGTCCTTACTTTCAATCTTTTAACGCCATATTAAGTATTAATAGACTCTATTTGCATCTAGTCTAATTTCACATCACATCAAGACAACATCATTTTTATCCATAGTGTTCACGTCCTGACTTTAGGTTGCAGGGAAGTGACCAAGTCTTCATAACCGCGAAGGTACGGCGATCCGAATCGATTATACTCAGCTGAGGATCTCCAATCACACGACATATGTAGCACTTAACCCTTGCATATGTCAACCCGCCACCGGGGTTCTTAAGACCGGATCAGGTTCACGCAAACCGAGAGCACAGATACACCACCGTCCAGCCTCTTGCCACGGAGGGTACACGCTACTCTCGCCACCGCTCCACGCCCATTTCGTGTTATCTTATTCCGGCCTTAGTCTGCCCGAGGCAAGGCTTACCCATGACGAGGCATGTGACCAGTTAAAGGGTCCTCGGTCAGCACACCTACATACGCGTTAATCCTTCACCAACCTGGGTAGAACATCACTTGTTCCTAACCCAAGTCTCAATTTAAGTATTTCCATCCTTAGGATTGTGTCTGTTCCTTAGGATGAAAGAGCATCACAGGGAACTTTGCAGTAAGATCCCACTATTGCTCCAAATGAAAATATTCTTGTAGGTAGAAGCCATCCTCTCCATGGTTAAATTGAGGACAACCTCTATCCACAAGATCTGAGCAAGGCTAAGCATTTTTGTAAATCATATTTTGATACTTCACAGAAGTATCTATAAAGGTATGGATATCAAGGAAAGCAATGCATCAAAGGGTTTCAAGTAACTCCTATGAACCTAATGCACATTTCACTAGACTTAAGTGTGCAAAAAGTATTTAAAAACACAAGGAAAGGGGTTGCATGCACCGGGGCTTGCCTTCGTTCACAGGTGAATCAGGCTCAGATCCACAGATATCAAAGTAGAAACAATTCCCGGCCTGAGGTTCCGAAGGTGGTGGTGGTGTCTCCTCTTCAGTTACTTCGATTTCTTCTTCACGTTCTAATCATAACCATACATATGTATAAGAATGGATGCCATGGGATGCTCATGAGGATGCAAAGATATTATAAACTTATTATCTATGTCTTGAATACAACTTTCCTTCACGGAGTTCCGGGAACTTAGGGTTTCCGGAGTCGGTAAAGGAGTTCATAGGGCAGGGGGGGTGGTTTGGGGTTTGGTGATCAAACAAGGTCCAAATCAATTCAAACTCTACCCAAGGCCTCTAAATATTATGAGGAACTCATAAAAATTTTGAGGATTTTTGGAATTACCATTTGTTTTCTAAAAATCCATAACCCATATTTTTAACCACTTTAAATACCCTAAAATTTCTTACTTCCACTAAAAATCACAAACTTATTTTTATTAAATTCTAGGGAAAATAAGGAGCCTAGGAAAATTGGTCTCATATTTTTAGGATTTTTCTGTAATTTTCTACATACTTTTAAAGCTCCACTGAAAAAGAAAAAGGAAAAAGTGTAACAGTATTGGGCCAAAACTAGCTCAAACGGCCCAACACCAGAGGAAAAGGGCGCCCGCGCCCGCGCGCTGGCTGTTTTGCGCAAAGGGACTCGGGGTTTTTACTAATCGCAAACAGGTTCTCTCACTGTTTAACAGAGTCACTGACGATTTGCAGAAACGTCCCTGATGTTCTATTTCTCCACAGGTGAGGTCCCCGACGACGGCAGCGCGCGGAGGAGCTCCGGCAAGCGCGTAGACCGGCCGAGCGGGGCCATGACCGGTGCTCCCGAGCGCCTGTCACCGAATTGGACCTACCCTGATCCATTTCCCCAACCTAATTTCACTAATGACCCTATGGTTTTCACTGGCCACGACGACCATGGATGTTGCGGGTGGATGAATGCGTTCCCGGCGACGAGGGGGCTCCTAATTCAATTGGATGGGTTGGCGAGTATCACCGATGTATGTGAATGCTTAAACAAGGGGGCAGAGGACGGGAACTGACCGGAGTATGGCTGGCGGCAGTGAGGCTCGTTTCACGGTGGCGGAAATCGGATTTGGGGGAAACTCCGAAGTCGCGGACCTCAGCGAACGATTGCGGTTGATTCGTGGTGGCTGGTTAGCTTAGGACTTTACGGAACTGGTGGGGGGCACAATTTATAGGGAGCGACAGCGGCGGCGGTCAATTCGAGCAGGTTGTGCTGGCGGCCGGAGAGGAGGAAGAAGCCTGGCGCGGTGAATACGTGTCCCTAGCCGTGGCGGGCTCATCGGCGATGATGGGACGGCAGTAGGGAATTACGGCGGTGCCGTGGAAAGGCTCGGACACGCGGCGGGCACAGAGATGGCACGACGACGGCGAGCGGCCTTATCTACGGCGGTGAGCAAAGGGGAGGGGTGCCGTGGCCGATCGGGGTGGCTTCCAGCTCGGCGGTGACGACGATCTTTTGACGCCGCGAAGTTATCCACTTACCCGAGCACGAATCGTGACGTCAGCGACGTGAATCACGGCGGAAAGCCACCGGCGGTGGGTTTGCTGGCGACCTTATCTGTTTCAGCTACTGTACAATGGCGAAGTGCAGTTCAGATGAACCTGACAGCCAAATTTGAAGCCAAGTTTTCTTTTGATTTCCAATAACAACTCCAACCAGGATCTGCAGCAAAGTTGTAAAGCAACATGCCCTCTACAATCTTGCCATATGATGTTGCCCCAAAAAGCCACTGCATCTGGTTTGAAATTGGGCTTGAAGTTCAGGGCATGAATCTGTTAGTCTGATATTCAGACAGAACCAGACTGACAGTCCAACTTGGGTTGAGATTTTCTCCACATTTTTCATAAGACCATCGCTTGAATCCTTAAACAAAGTTGTTCTCCTATGATTGGTCTTCAACTTTGATGTGGTCACCTAACATGAATTTTCACTATTTTGAAAGCTACACAGCCCCAAAGTTGGGCCTATAACCCTGTTTTCAAACTTAGGCTCTATAGTGCTTAAGAGGTGATTTTTGCAAATAAGCCCAAAACTTAGGCTTTAACTTGCAAATTCACATATTTGTGAACCAAATGACTTTATATGTTCAAACATAGTAGTTTTCACACTTTAGTCCAAAGGTTCATCACTTTTGCACATAAGTCCCTAGGGCTTGGTTTTAGGGTTTTCCAGGGTTCCAATTAGGGTTTTTGATACCTTAGGGGTATAAATGTGATTCAAGTTCATTCTTAGGGTCATTTTATGACTTTTCCCTTAAAGCCTTTAGGTTTTCTCATCTTAGGTTAAGTTTTACCCCTTTAACCACTATTTAGGGTTAAGTCCTTTAACCAGGGTTTCATTTGCAAAAACATTAAAACAATACAACTTGTTTGAAATTTTTACCTAGTGAATGCACTCTAGGTGTGTCAAACATATGCAATGCCAATGCTATGATGTCATGCTCAAGTTTTAGTTATAGTAACACCAGGGGTGTTACAATTTCAAATTGAAAAAAGTTTTTAGAAAATAGGGTGGTGGTGCGGTCCTTTTGCTTTGGCCTAATACTTTCTCCCCCTTTGGCATTAAGCACAAAAAATAAAGAAATTTTGAGGTTGTTTTAATATAGATATAGAACTGAAGTACATGAGTTTTAGCAAGGGTGTTTAATACCGGACGAATATGAAGTGGAAGCGCTCCCCTTGCTCAAAACTCCATTTCCCTTTCGATTTGAGACTGAGCACAACATATACTAGAAGAATGGTTAGGCTCAAAGATTTAATGTGTAGAGAATTGCTCCCCCTAAACTTGTGCATACAAGTGATGAATACTTGTAGATCAATGCACTTTAGGACATGTGAGGTCCGAGGATGCAAGTTCTACACATTAAGCCTTGGAATGAGCAAAAATTTCAATTAAGAGTAGGTACAAATTGAAAGAGATATATTTGATCAAAAGATATGTAAATTAAGCTTTATCATAGTTCTACAATATAGATTGCTCTCCCTAAGTATGTGCATAGAGAGGAATCCATATTTAGGCCTTAAATGCCAAATGCACATAATGAGGTCAAAGAGAACATATCTATATCATAGGAATCGTGAATTGCTATATGTCATAATATAAACATGATGCTCATGATAGACTATGCACTTAAGTAAGCATGTTATAAACATTTGATGCATTTACCCTTGAGGATTCAAAGAAACTTAAGGAACCTCCACCTTTGGAACAAAGGTAGCTTGTCCTCGTTACAAGGTAAGCTTTAAGCTCTTTGACAAGAATATTACTTCACCCAGTTTTAACAAAAAATGCATCAAAGCAGGAATGAAACTTTGAGTGGTTAAACTAGGTATGAAGCAGGGTTATGCATAGACATGCTTTTTCTTCCTCTTGTAATTTAAAGATATGCAATATACGTATAAGAGGAAAATCTAGGTACATGTGTAAATGATAGGAAGTAGTTTACCCTTTTGTACCTTCACATAGAGATGCTCTCTTTATTGTGCTTTGTCCTTAGTCTTGGTTACTTAAGTTCTATGCTTAAGAAAATATATTGAATTATTTTGCACAAGACAGAATTCTACAACTAGTGATCCTTTTCTTTAATCAAATCATTGTTATCACATATCAAGTAGATCACAAGTTGCTGAAATTTATCCTAAACTCTCCTTTTGACTTAGTGCATATACACGAGAGACATCAATTGATACTATATGAAGCACCAAGCAACATGAGTATCAATTGAAGCTATTCATTGATCAAAAGTATAACAGATGTGATCAAATCATATGCACTAGGTTATCAAATAAGCTTATAACAGGAGAATCTAGTAATTATGCTACTTTAATAATGAAGGTTGCAATCCTTGATAAAAGTGATACTTCTTTACCAATTGGATTGAGTTGAGTAGCATACTTTATGAGAAACTTTTTCTCATACTTGAGACTTCATAAGGTTACTAAGAGAAAGTGTTAGTCTCAACATGATATGCATCAAGAATTTGAATGGCTTGGTTAGATGCACTCTCCTTTAAAGACAAATAGGGGAATTCATTGAACATCTTGATCAAGGCATATGAAATTTGCAATAATCAGCTTATGCCTGGTATTCCTAAAATGAAAATGGTTTAAAATACTTACAACCACACCATTGATTAATTTGAAGATCTTACTGTCTAAGTAGGTGTTGTTGTTCTTGATGTCTTCTTTTTCATTGAAGTGTCCTCCCTTTATAGTTGTATCTTTTTCCTTTCAAACTTATGGAAAATACTCGAAGAAGAGATATTAGCAACATAAGGGAGTATATGATAAATGATGATTTCTTTAGATAAGAGATACAGACAAATAATCATCCACAAGTCACACAGACATGAAGTAAAATCCTTAATATTAGTGCATAGCGTCAGAAAAGAGGAATATGCACCTTTTAACATTTATAATGAATCATAGGAATTTACTTCTTCATATTGATGTTTCTTCACACAGAATTGATTAACATAACTTAGAAGCATATCAATATGAGAACAAATATAGCAAAGGCATGAGTCAGATTCTAATGGACTAGTGCACATATGTGAGCAAGATTGTATGCACTTTTAGCCGATTTAAGTCGAATAAGGAATTTAATCTTCACATTGGTAGATTGTGATAGTTTAGAAGAAATACCAATTGATGGGAACTATCATTGATTGGATATTGATTAAGGAGATGAGTTCCCATACCTTTGCTTTTTACCTTTCTTCCTTTAGGTGAAGAGCAACCTTGAGGCTTGTGTCTTTTAATAAAATGAACACACACTCACTCTCTTGTAGATTTTCATAAATATGCTCAAGAGAGATGTCATTAGTAACACAAGCACTAGTTTTCTTTTTACTAATCATTTTTGAGTAGGAATGATAGGTAGATTACTAAAACATGGAAACTTCATAACATGAACTAGATTATCCCATAAATGATATTATGCACAGTTTTAACTCATAAAACAAGCATAGTTAATCTCTTAAATTCATGGGGACAAATCTAATTCATAACATGGATAGCAATTAATGTAGAAGAATCATATCCAATTTCAGCAAGAAGAAAATACATAATATATCATTGGATTGATCTTCCTTTTATGTTTAGAGTACGCATTACATTGAGAAACTTATTCTCTTGATGTAAGACTACTTAGGTCGCTTAGACAAAAGCATTAGTCTCACGATTCTACTCATAGAGAGAACTTCCCTTTTATAAGTGTCCTAAGGATTTGAATTCCTTATATGACACCTTATTCTTTTTAGAACTTAGAATATTCTTTCTATGTCTAGAACATGGCAACAATAGGATAATTAATGTAAAACATGCTATGAGGTTCTTAAATTTTTAAAGCATATAGATTGCCATAATATAGCAATTATGAATATTCAATCTACCACATGAGAGGAACTTTCTCCAAAGAATGGTGACAATATTCTTAAGTAATTTCTTTTTCTATGTGACTACACAAGACACGAGAATTGATAATTGAAGATACTTGCACCTTAAAGACATAAGTGTTACCATCCTTTGGCTTTCCTCCATGTTGTAGGCTTTGATTTTCCACACAGGATAATCCTTTATTCCCTACAACATCAATATCTTGCTCGAGATGATATGAGATTTAGATATATAATAATTCAATATAACTTTAGGTCAATCTTAGAGATATATAACATTGCAAGATTGACAACTTGAGTTAATAGGAATTGAATTAACCCACTCAAGCACCTCCAAAGATTCATATCATCTCCTTTCCCCTGCAAAGCTTGTCAAGCATATTTTGGTCCCCATCTCTTGATGGGTCCATCAAGGTTAGTCAACAAAGATCTAGGAAACCAAATCTCCTTTGAGGTAGCACTTGGTAAACTCATTACCTTTCTAGCACAAGTTCCAATTTTGGATTGCCTAGTTACATATGAATCAATTGACAAGCTAGGAGCGGAATAGTTGCCAATGGGACAATCCTCGCATAGATGTCCCTTCTTTTGGCATATGTAGCAAAGGCGATCTTCATGTTTTGAAGATTTCTTCTTTCCTTTTCTCTTGCTTGCTACATGGTTAGTAAATATTTTCTTTTCTAAAACTATGCCTTTTTGTTTTACATAGGGACATGACTTAACCATATGCCCCTTCTCAAAGCATCTAAAACAATTTTTATCATCCTTGTTAATAACCAAGCCATTTTCTTTAATATAGGGACATGACCTAATCAAGTGCCCCTTTTCAAAGCATTAACTACACTTCTAATTTTTCTTAGTGTGAAGTGTGGCTTGATCATTACCTTAGATGTTACCTTGTATGGAGGCATGGATGAGGCTTTTGGCAGAGGTATTGATTTTCTTCTTTTGTTCCTTCCTCTTGACATTCCTGAAGCCCATGACACTTCCCTCGAGGGATTTTGTGCATGCTACAGTTGTTCCTGTCTCAAGCTTCTTCACCATGTTATCACAATTATCTTGAGAAGGTTGAGCAATGCACTTCCCTTTTAGTTGTGTCAAGCTTGTTCTTAGCCTCTCATTTTCTTCCTTGAGCTCTTGATATGCAATATCATCTATTGCTAGAGATTCTAGCTCAAAGAAGGATTTGCTTGCTGGCGAGCAACAAGCATTAGCACATGGCAATATAGTTTCAATTTGAACACATATGCATGAGTGAGGTTGTTGAGATTTTAAGTTTTCTATCACATCCTCATGAGCAATATTTAACATGATATGATCATCCATAAGATTTTTATGAGAACATAGAAACATATCATGTTTTTCTTGAAAAGCTAGATTTTCAATTTTTAGAGTCTTAAGCAAGGTATTCCTATTTACTAATTGAGCGATACATAATAAGAAGTTGTCTTGCTCAATTGAAATAGTTTCATACCTTTGGACCAAATCAACATGAGAGCACTTTAGCTCCTCATGTTCTTTAGTCAACTCTTCCAAGCTTTGGATTTTTGTGATGAGGATATCTTCTAGCTTGGGAAGAGCTTCACTTTGCTCTCTCGCTCTTTTTAGAAGTTTGAGCATGACCACCTTATCTTCTAGGCTTAGATGAGTGTAGAGTTGCATGAAGCTTCTTTCGTCGTCCTTATCCTCATTTGTGCTTCCTCTATCATTTTCATTAGCCACACAACATTTGTGGGAACCAAGATGAGAAGACAAACCTTTTGGTGAGGTGGATTCATCGTTTGGTCTCCAACGTTCATTGTCTTCTTCCTTTAAAGGGTTAGTTTCACAAGGACTAAAGGAAGTAGAAGCATCATATGAACTAACATGTTTGAACTCATCAAATCTATTTTTAATTCTAGTCCAAATATTATGCGCATCATGAATTGTTTCATCATATCTAATTATGAAGGCATGATAATCTTCTTTGCTAAGAGAATTACCTAAGATGTCAAAAGCAAGATAATTTAAGCGTAAACATCTTCGATCTTCCTCGAAAGCATTTTTCTTATCATAACTAGAAGGTATAATACTCTTGACTAAAATTTGTT